>NW_011888818.1:300852-319216 GCF_000151845.1 Pteropus vampyrus
AGGAATTGAGAAGTTAATGACAAATGACCCTTATCATCTTCTTAAAGTAGGAAATATTGTCAAGCATGGAACTATAATGACCATACATTAAAATAACCATTTTGGATACAAAATTAGAAAAAATATATTTATTTCACATTTGCACCACTCAAAGAGGTTTCAAATGTTTTATATTATTAAAACATAGATTTCTTTTACCAAAAAGAAAATTGAATATATTGTATCATTTCACATATATAGAACAGTAATTAGTCTACAGTGTATAATAAATGTAGCCTTGTTTCTCTGACAGTATATTAAGGACACAGTAGGACCAATTCATTTTATTATTGTTACATAAATCAAAATCCCTTCCTGAATTATTTTTCCATTAACCTCAATTAAACTTCGAATCATTTTTCACACACCCTTTTCTTTGTCTTCCCTTTGTTCTACCCCTATATATATTCAACTGGTTAATATCTTTATATCTGCTGTTACTCTTGAGTCTTTCTCTTTAGTATAAAGCCCCACTGCCTTTGTCAAGCACTTATTATTATATGTCCCAATAAGCATAAATTGTGCCACTCATATCCTGAGCTCCCAAATTGATGCTTCTCATATTCCTTGGCTAATAGCAAGAGAGTTTTTATACAAATTGAACTTTTAACTATACTTTAGATCTTCTGTTAATTCACCTGTAATCTCAAAAGGTGGATTTGGTCATCATTTTAGCAATTAACCTAATCTGCTGCTTTTAGCTTCACGTCTGTCTTTGACACTTTTTTTAAACAGTGAACTTTAAATTACAGATTCATCTGGGCCAATGCGAGCACAGAACATGCCCTCAAATTACAAGTCTATTTGTGCTAGTTGGCAAGTGAATTTATTAGCATTAATGTATCAATTATTTTTAATTAGTTCTTCGAACTTCTCTTTCACCAAGAGTAAAGTCATTAGCTGCAATTTGCACATAAAAATGATCATGCTGTTTTTCATGCTCCACACAATAGTGCCTCCATCTAACACAGAAAACCACTCATTTCCTCTTACTTAGTCTATCTTTTCTCTTTATCTGTTAATGTAACAACCCTTGGAAATCCTAATAATGTGGCAAAAGTTTTCTAATTGCTCCTTCTCATCCTGTACTAATAACAGGGTGAATGCTGATCTCTATTTTTTTCTTCTAGTTTATTTCTGTACAGCTAAAATCACAACAGTTTTGTGAGCAAGGACGGAAAGGAGGCCCACCTTCAACCTCTATCCTGTAGATCGTTTCAGAAATGAGTGAAAATAGTCTTTTCATTCAAAGCAATTTTTTGTGTGTTTAGTTTAAAATTTAAAAGTGGTTAATTTTTAAATGTTATTTTAATATTTTAAGTGCATTAACAAATCATAGAAACATTTCTTTGACAGAGCAGTTGGTTCACATTTGAAGGAAAAGATAGTATCACAATTGTATGCCAGAAATAAACTAAATATGAGACCAAAATATTAAGTTTTTGTATATACAAGGACTCATTAATCTGTGAACCAATAAACAAATTAATAATTGGTTCACTGAACACTTAGTTCAACATTAAAAATTAGCACTTAAATCATTAAATTATGAACTAAACTTAATTTACAAGAACTTGTTTTTTTAAGCTCAGTTCAGAGTAAGTTCATGAAGCAACATAATATATAATTTACCTGAATAAACTAGAATGTCCAAAAGTATCTGAAGTGAAATTTAACTTGATTTATATTTTGACTATGCTGTAAAGGCATCACACAGTTGTATATGGTATCAAATGTTGCGGTTTTAATGGTTTTTAACCCATGTTCCTTGGAGCAAACTTTGGCAACTACTACAGGTTACACATGGAAAGTCCTAGTAACATTCATAACCAGGACTATTCTGTTTACATAAAAATTAAGATAAAATTAATATGTAAATTGAATCTTTAACATTTGTTCTTACTAGTTATATTTTTAAAGCACATTAGCATATATATGTAGCATTCAAAGATATATATGTATAATATTATATAAGTGTGTGTATATATAATCATTCAATCTGATGGTGGTCCCAGGGGAATTATGTAGTAATCATTATTTTGTACTGAACACACAATTCCTTAAAAATTTTTATTTCATCAAGGACAATAGATAATTAGTAGACAAGACAGAACTAGAACCAAACTCTGATGATTCTCGTTTTATTCTAATGCTACTATTACAATAACATGTCATGTCCGATAACAAAAATTCCATCATTAATTCAATTAATACATGTATTGAATGATTTTTTTTTTTTTTGTAGCTAGATTTTAAACAAAAGCAAAGGATACTTGGCAATATATGTCAATTATTACAGAGAAAATTGGAGCAGATGCTCAATACCAGGAAAGGCAATCATGATCAAAATAGATTTGTTTCAGTTAGAACACACACATAGAAAAACAAGAACTAGGAATAAGAAAAAGGGAGTGAGCATTTATACAGCATCACTCCTATTCCCCAAAGGTAGTTTGTGCCATGTGTCTCATATACCTTAATTTATCTCAGGTCCCAACAAACTAATGAGGTAAGCATGCTTGCTATTATTTTTATATGGGAGGAATGGGCTCAGATCATTTAAAAAATGACCCAGGATCTTAAGAAGAGCAATGCAAAACTTGCTATCAGCTCTGTTTTCATCAAAGCCATGATCCCTTGATGTTTAAGAATATGAATAACAAAGAAATGGGTCAGTTGGAGCAGTCATCTATTTAATAGTTTAAAAACTAGGAAACTTTCAGAAACAAAGATGATAAAAATAATAGAAAGTTTTTGCATCTAGAAAGAGTTTAACATACATTATTATTGTTGGTTCAAAACTGGCCCTTGTACTGAAGGTCAAGGAAAGACAAGAGTCAGGCCGCTCCAGAGTTGTAGGTGGCAGATTTAATAAATCAGGAAACTTATATTTGAGTTATTTTAAGCATTATCTTAGGCATTATCTTTACATTTGCCCACCCCTCCAACCTCAAAATTTTACACAAAGGACTTAACTGGGTTCAGTCACATATACTATCCAGATAGTCTCGACAGCATCTTACTTTCCCAAGGCTGCATCCTTGAAAATAGCTCTGCTTGTGGGAATGGTGGGCAGAACTATATTCCAAGGATAAGGGAGAAGGTGAGGAGCTTCAGATTGCCAAGATCCAGGTGACTGGACAACCGGGGGTAATGTCTTCTTGATGAACTCTTACAACAATTACTAGGAATAGACCTATACATTTCAGCAATCTTTTTCTTCAGTCTTATACTCATTCACTTAACATTCTCTTCATGCTTTCTTTATTTATTCAATAATTATGTAAGTATGCCTAGTTAAACATCAAAAAAAAAAAAATCTAAATTAACATTGGTTGAGCCCTTGCATATATCAGGCAATGTTCCAGATGCCTTACAAAACACATTGTCTTATTATGTTTTCACTGGGACACTGTGAGTTATACCATATTATCCTACAGTCACAGAGAGTTGTCAGGATAAAAGAAATCTAAGTCAAGTGAGGACAAATCTTTCTTCTTGATAGAAAGAAAAAATTCGGGTGGCCATCTTCTCTCATGAAACTGTCATGTTTCCCCAACTCAGGGACCTATTGGTAGTCACTGCTGCTAGAAAATAAAACACAAAGCAAAGCCTGGTCAGCTTTAGAGAGCCAAGGAATATTTCTGCTACCATGGTCACTTAGCTAATTCAACAAGTCTGCAAATGCTGAAAAAAAGAGGCTGACAGAAATCCACCATTATTGAAATCCTTGTCCACAGTGAGGCTTTTGATGAGTGTTACACATGGGTCATGTATAGTCCCATGTTCACATTAGACTGAGATTTCCATGTACATAGTTCTTTAAATTTCCTTATGGCTAAATCCTCTATTTTTGGTTCTAATTCCTATATCATTTAGGCAAAATATTAGATATTACCCTTGTGTCAGAGTAAATTCATAAGCAGAATGTCTCTTGCCCCAGGAGGAATGGACAAGAAGTTATTCTACACACTGGAAAAAAATTTTCTTTCTCCACTGCCTATAAGTAACATTCACTTCTGAGTAAGATTCTCATGCCACTTGAATCAGCCTGAAGCTAGTGCCAATGCATTATGCAATGTTCTCTAAACCAGGCTTATTTCGTTTTTCTACCTTAGTTTACTGGTAATAGAAAATTCCCTATGAAGCCAACACCTTCCTAAGCTTCAAGATCTTTTTAAAACATATTCTTAAGGATTACAATGCTTATATCACAAGTGTATATAATAAGACTTTATTACCTGCACCAACTTCATGGATATTTTAGAGAGAGGGCAGGAATACTGATATAATAATGCTTCCAGTTTTGTTAACTTGTAATTCATCTCTACTAATTTCTTTTAAGACAGCATTATTTCATCAAAAATTGCAATATCTTACCATGCATACTCATAGAACCTCACTGTTTGAAGGAATATGGACTCTGGCACACACACACATAAAACTTCCAGTTCAAACTTAACTATAATATATACTCTCACCTCCTTCAGAAAACATGCTAAAATTCATTTCATATACATAATTCAGGTTTTACTGAATTACTATAGTTATTTTCTTGAGCAATCCTTCTCTTTGGGATATATTCTGTATATTTCATAGAGTGGGGAAAACTAGCTATCATGGTAACAAATAATAGAGTAATGAGGTATATCCTTAGGGACCTACACCTAGTGCATTTCCTCAGGTGAGGAGACTGCTGCATCTTCAACAGGAAATGATCAGAGAAGGAAAGGTCAATTTTTTTACATAGGAAGAGTCAGAAGAGGATTTTCAGGCATCAGGGACCTCCGAATCCTCCCAGACTATACTATTTCAACATTTCAGGTAGTATTCTTTCCTTATTTATCTGAATTAATGTCTCTTCATAAAAATATCAGAAAAAGATAAGAATATAACTGGCAATGTGATTCAGTAACCTAAAGAAACAAATCCTAAAATTGATTTCTGGCCATCTCATTTGCCCAGTTGTAAGATATTTATTTCAATATAGTCATACATACTCCTTGAGTTTCAGTTTGCAGTTGCAGAGGAGAATTTAAAAATCTGAGATGGACTATTCTTTAACTTTACATTTCCCTGGGCTTTCTGTCATGACTGCCCTACAGTGTAGCCTTTGAATCTCTGCTCTTCACAATAATCTGTGGCAGCAGTTGTATAATAGTCAAGGGCAACTTCTGCCACAGAATAAATTACTTAATTGTTTCCTCCTTGTGTGCCATGGACTGGGAAACCTCGTAACAGATTACGAACATAGTTTCCTCCTAATTTTAAATCAATATATTTGAGGCTCTATTGAATAGAACCAATCAGTTAGAACTCTTTAGTTGTAATCAAGATGATCTGATTCTAGTTACATAGCAGAGGAGTAATTATTGACCGGAAAAGCTAGAAACCAGACTTAGACACAGGTAGTTATCTCTGCAGTTCAAGTGTGCTTGGTTCTGACACAGTCATGTAGCAGGAACAGCATCATGGGAATTTAGCTGCAAGCATTAAATGAGCTCCAAATATTTAGGTGTCTTTATTCAATTTCTTATAATTCATTTTTCATATAAATAAGATTTAATTGTCTAACTTAGGTTTCACATTTACTCTGTCTAAAGGAGGGCAGAGCTTCATTACACAGAATTCTGTAGGGAAAAAGTTAAATTAGCAAAAGAATATAAGTAACTTTAAAAATTGGAACTACATGCTGCATATGTCAGTTAAATTAGGTTTAAGTATTTGTGTTTTGGGAATCCATTTCCCTGCTCAGCATTATATAGGTCTAAATATAGCCAAGGAGCTAAATATGGTTCAAATGGTGTCATTTATCTAACATTATGTAGAGCCTCAATACTCACCTTTCTCGGTTGGAAGATGTGTGCACGGTCCTGGTTTTATGATCCTCATTGTAAAGTTATACAGGCTCAGAGAACAGAATCCATATAGCTAGCCTTCATGTCTTTTATCTCCCACAGTGTTTTGCCTGTAGTAGAGGCTTTATAAATATGTATTGAATTGAAACACGCAAATAATAGTTTAAGCTAGTGCTTGAGTATGGCTTTTTTTATTTGGAATGTTTTGCAGCACTATAGGAAATGTAGTTTTAGATTACTTGAATTATGTTTTTCAAAAAACACGATATAATAATTGACTTAATAACATTATAACTTTAAAAAAAGTATGATATTATTTTGAAAATCATGGACCAACATTTATTTTAAGACTCTATCAACTTTATTATCTTTTTTGACTTACATCATTATTTATAGGCTCACCTTTATTTTTCACTAACTTCTATATTCAATGAAACCTCCATTATATGTAATTAGATAACATTTCTCCTTACTAATTCTGCAGGCATTTCAACTGTTTTCTAAAAAGTTGGTCATAATTAGAGTATATCCTCTCTATGAGACTTTGGGTGATAAGTATCTATAGCTTGGATTTTAAAAATGTCACGCACCCTCCCCAACATCAATGTGAACACAGGATAAACAAAAATTTTGTAAAGAGATAATCCCGAGTATTATTTTGATTATTTGAGTTAGTTATAGTTACATTTGTATTTGTAAAGAATTATAATTAGACTCTTTTGAAGTTTGAACTCTCACAAATAAATTTGGAGACTTTTTGCTTGTCTATAGGTTAGCTTCAGATTGTTGAGAGAACCAAATGATCTGTTCAAGGATTCAATTTAGAGTATATGTAGAAATCAAAGCTTCTTTCTGCCTGTGGATCTTACAGACACAAGTTCCATGAATATATATTGACAGTCTTAATTTAGTCAAGAATTTCAATGGAGAGATTATCTATCAAGAAGGAAAAGCTCCCTACACATTAAGAAATATTTAACTCTGGGCTAGTCTTCAGTCAAATCATGATGTACTTTCATTTTTTTTTGTTTTTGTTTTTGTTTTCCCCCTATGTTGCATGTGATCTCCTAAGATACATAGCAAGATGATTGTGATGGCTTTATTGCCTCACCTCAGTTAATCATGGCTCATTCAATTATCTCACATAAAGCCTGTTTACCATCCATCTTCTCCTACTACTCCTGCTAAACTGACCTGCTTTACATTTCTTAGATCAGCAGACGCTATTTACACCACAGGATGCTTTCCTTTGCTGTTTCTTCTGCTTGAAATATTTATTTAAAGACTTGCATTGTCTGATTCCATCATATGTGTGTGTGTGTGTGTGTGTGTGTGTATACACACGTACACACACACACACACACACACACACACACATACGTTTATTTGATGCCTAGGCAGGAATGAAAGCTCTATGAACCATGACCTTACCTGTTCTCATAATGTACAGTATTACTTTTGACATCATGGATTCATAAAAGGTAACTTATATAGATATCCTTATTATGTTCTAGAGTCTGTTCTTAGCACAGAGATCATTTGATATTCAAAACAACCACTTAAGTTATTTAACTAACTTTCTTCTTTCTAAAGATGAAAAATGGAGGCACAGAGAAGTTATATCAGTTGTCACAGATACACAATTATCAATTTTGTCAAGGCAGTTAAGACCCAGAATCTGTGGCTTCTAATGATAACTTCCTTTCCTGAGTTAATGCTCAAAACTATTTATAGATGAATGAATGAGAACAGAATATATGAAAGACTGAGCATAAAATTTGCATCTTTTTCTAACTATACAATAAAGTATAAATCTATACCATTAATTAACATAATTCTAATTCAGCTCAAAACTATATTACAGAAACCTTCTTATCTAGCATAGTTCCATTTATAGTTTCTTGGTTGTAAATTTCACTTGAGTTTAAAAAGTAATAAATAATGATGTGAATTTATCTTAAATTTTAACCTAAAACCAAAATGCATGCATTCTGTGTTAGGAAGCCCAGGAAGGAAGTGGTAGCTATTCAAAGTGATAGCAACAGTTTAATGTGTTCCTTGAAATGGCTTGAAACCATTGGTAGGTAGATGCTGGCTGAGAAACAAGGCTTAAATATTTAAATATTAATATTTATTAATATAGAATGTTTAATCATTTAGCTAAAAATTATATTTTTACATGCAATTTACTTAGAGAATCAGCAAAGAAAATGCAAGTTGAAAAGCATGTGGCTATTTGCAGAAATTGGAAATGTCTTTCCTAGGTAAAGATTGCTGTGGGGGAGATGTCTGATAGAAGAGGAGACTAGGTCATGCTCAGAAAATCAGAGGTTACTATGGAGGCAAAGTTCTTCCTCCCTGGGAAGAAGCAGTTCTCTTGAAAAGACGTAGCCTTCAAAACAAATAAGACAATGGAAGAGCAAGCAGAGGTGAAAAAGAATAAAAGAAAAAAGAAGGAAGAGTAGCAGAAAATTTTTTTAAAAAACCTAAAATTAAAAAGTCACACAGTATATTGAGGAAGTCAGTAGCCCAAAAAGCACCAAAAAGAGTTAGGAGGCTGAGCTTAAGGCTAAAGGTGATGAAACTCTAAAGCCAGTGACTCTGAAAAAAGAAAAACAAGAGGAGGAGCCAGGACAAATGTTGGAGAAATTAATAGAGTTGAGAGTCATGAGGAAGACACTAATGGCAAAAAGACAAAAGCAGTTATAGAAAAATAAAATGACATTTGGAAATTATAACAAATTCCAAGAAGAAAAGGACGTTCCCAGAACATTCTAAAGTTGGAGAAAAGGAAGATCAGGATGATCTTGTGAAAGGTAAATTCCAGTGGAAGAAAACTTTTAATATAGGTCCAAAATCACTTCTATAGGCTTTCAGTGTCCAGTGCTTTAAAATGGAGAGAGAAATAGATGTTATTTCCAAAGTCATGCTAGTGTAAAGTGCCTCACTTAATTCTCAGTCTGTTCTCAGCTTTCTAGCCCTCACTTAATTTGCAAATTTTTAGTGACTTGGCTGGTTTGTATTTAAAAGCATTCGACTAATTTTTATGAAAACAATGCTTTTTTGACAATCATAATTGGATTGATGCAATATTTAATTAAATTATATAAATATAGTAACTGATATACCTGAAGTGAGTAGGCTTGGAACAACAAAATCAATCTCAATGAGCATAATATTCAGCTTGTGGGAGCAAATATTCATAAGCACCTTAAGGCATAATCTACCAGCTCCATGTGTTTATCAGATTTTGGGCATCAGTTAATAAGTTCCACAATTGCATAGGAAAATGCTGATGAATTCTGCAACAAGCTAAGTAAGTGGCGGCTGTTTAAAATGAATTCCTCAGTCATAATAGTCAGTCACAGTTCTCTGACAACGATTGATCATGTTTTTCCTAGATATCCATAGCTCGCATGTCTGTAGCTCACCTCCAACTGCACTTGTCTCCAAAGAATAGCAAGCAGAATATACCACTCTAAAATGTGCCATTTTTTCTTTATTATTAAATTTATTGGGGTGACATTGGTTAATAAAATTATATAGGTTTCAAGTGTGCAAGTTAATAATACATCATATGTATATTGCATTGTGCGTCTACCACCTAAAGTTAAATTTCCTTCTGTCATCATATATTTGACCCCATTTACCCTTGGTCATAATAGTTAGTTTGAGCTAAAATTGCTTGAGAAACAGCAGATGCAGGAAGATCATTCGATCTTCCCTTTTCTTCCTGAAAACGGGAGATAAAAATGACTGTGTGAAAGATGCCTTCCCTATACCAGAAAAAAATAAAATATTCTTTAATAAGCATAATAGCTCAGAAAACTCTGTGCAAAAAAAACTTGATAAAATAATTCTTATATTTCTTTAGCTTCTTCACATAGTTTAGTTACTTGTGCACATATATCTCAATTTTTTCAACCCAATATAAGTGCATTTAGGTTCTGCCATTTCTTTGGATCTTCTTTTCCTTTTTAAGGGAACTCATGTCACATAGAACAAATTTTTATGCTTTTCTCCTGTCATTCTATCTTCTGTTAATTTAATTCTCAGGCCCAACTGAAAACCCTAAGAAGACAGAAGTAAAAATTTGCTTACCTTATACTTCTTAGTTTTATCATGCAGAATTTAAGATCAAGGCATTTTAGAGTAAGAAAATAAATAAATTCAATTCTCAAATTTGCCACTTATTAGTTGTGTGATTATTTAGTAAATTTCTTAACCTGTCTACTTCTCAGATTTCTCATTCATAGAATAGGAATAAAAATGTGTATATCAGGTTGTTGCTAAAGTAAATATAAACTATATATACCTGGGTTTAGTATAATGCTAGGTAAAAAGTACAGATTAAAACTATGGTAGCTTTAACTATACTCCAGATCTCCACTATAATACCTCATTTTATTATAGCTATCCTTATTTCTACATTTTTTACATGCCCATCAGACTTGAAAGGGTCTAAGATGTATAGTTCACTCCTTACACTCTTTTTCTTGGAAATCTCTTTCTATAAATGCTTTTCTGGGTTCATTACATTCTCTTACTCTGTCAATCAACAGCAAAGACTTTGTCAGTCCAACTCCTCTCCATTGACTTTGCCAAATCATGTCATCTTCTGTAAGTTTATTAAGAAAACTCATCTGAAGTAATTTTCTGACATACATGTCTTTGAATTAGATTGTGCAAAATCCAACCAACACATTATATTGAGGAGTGGTTGGATACCCTGTTTATTGTAGGAAAAAATCAGAATTATAGTAGAGACCAAGAATGAAAGATTATCTTTGAGATATTTGTAATAACTGCAGGAACAAAGTTGGAAGAGAGAGAAATAAGGTTCTGAGCTCTAGACATATAGTTGATGAGCAATTGCCAGAGAAAAGAATACTGATTATTCAAAAGGCAATTGTTTGCAAGAAGCATCACATAAAATGACTGTTTAACTACTGTTTTAACTACAGACACAATCTTCTGTTTTAATATGTGTGTTAGAGGCACTGATCACATCTCAAACCTATAAAATGTGGCCTTATTTCTATAGTACAAGCATAACTAGAGATCCAAAATAGTGTTACATTCCATAAATATAGTGGACATACAACAATGGTTTTCTTCACTATAGAAATAAGAAAACTAAAAGTGTTGTAATCCAAGTCTATAAAAACCATAAAAAAGCAGTGACTTAGGAATATGATTGTTTTCCCACATCCCACAGCACTTAAACTAGAGCACTTTCCCCTTGAAAGAGATCATTTCATGGAAAATAAGACATGGTCCACTGTACTTTGAAAGTAAATTTAGAAAAATTATTATCCTGAAAGTAATGAGTGGTACAGACTAAAAATATAAATTGCATTCTCATATCTATTGATAGTGCTAACATGGAGAAATTTCTTCCAAGTTTGCTCTTCTCTCTCTCTCTCTCTCTGTCTCTCTCTCCCCCTCTTTTTATTTCCCTGTGGGAGGACTTTTGGTAATATCAATCATTAAGATTTTTCTTTTTTTTACTGAAAGATACATAACCAGGAATTTGAGTATAAAACAAACAAAACAAAACAAAAACAAAACAAAAATATGTCAAAAGGGCAAAAAAATTCCTTTTGATAGAAATGTTTGAGACTGAACTACTTCTCAAATTTTAAATGTGTTCTCTGAACATGTGGAAACATTGCACTATGATAATAGAGCTAATAAATCACTTTCAATACTTATTAGCTGTGTGATCTTACAAAACCTTTGTTAATCTCCAAAACAGCAAAAGAAATCATCTTTCTCACAGTTATATTGGTGAAATAAAATGAGATAATAAACTATCTCAATAAACTATCAAACTAGCAACGTGTTTGCTAATGCCTAGTACAGAATAAGCCTTTCATAAATGATAATAAATTGTTTTCATCATTATCAGCATTTGTATTATCATTTATATGATATAAAGAAAGCAAACTTAAGCTGAGTTAGTAATCTCATGCTTTATACCATTCGTTCAGATGGAAGGCACTGTACTATCACAGAAAACTAAGGAAGACACTATAGATTATATGTACAGTATATTAAAAAGAGCTAAATATATGCATGAGTTCTAAATCAAATACCACTGGGCATTATATACAAACCTAGAAAATAATAGGAAGACCTCAATAGCTAATTTCCAACCTTAGCATATTTTTAGGATTTTCTAAAGCAGAGGCTAGATCTTATTTTCTGTAATATCCATGGATATAGATAAAAGTACAGAGCTTTGTGTGAAGTTTTGTGAACAATCCAGTAAGGGCATGCCTTGTGAAGATTACAGTCTTTTGAAGAAACAAGAATTTTAGCCCATGAAACAATAATTGTTTTAGAAGAGTACATAATTAATTAGTATATATTACTTATTACACATAGTAAACTGTTGAGACAATATCTTATCTGTATTTAAAAAAAAGGAAAAATGATTAATTCACCTGATGGGTGTATAGGACAAGAAGTTGTACTTCATTCCTTGCAGAAAATAAGACCAAGGCTCATGAATGCGCTGAGTTAAATGTTTGACCAAGGTTAGTGTTCGTGAATCATTCTAATTATATCCATCAGATCCAGAAGATATATTTTCCATAATTCTCAATCATGATTGATAAGGCACAGGGTGGATGTATAGCAAGAGGAAACTTGTTTATCTGTAATGACTATTATGTACTGGTACAAGGAACTCATGTTTATTAATGAGAAGTGCAAAGCACTTCACTGGGACAACTTTCTCAAGGGCTTAACTCCCAAGGAAAGTAATTCTTCACCCACACTTGAGAAACAGTACTATAAAGAAAATATGATTAGTACATGATCTTCCATATCAAGGGCTCCATAAGAATGTGCCCTGCAGTAGAGGAGGTTTATAGAACTTATAAGCAATAGAATAAAACTTTGTAAGAGCTTAAAAATTATATTTTCAAATTTCTGGGTTGGCGTTAGTGAAATGATGGAATAGAATTGAGCAATAATTTACCAACCAGCAAAACTCGAAGTAGTGAAACAAAAAAGTATACTTTAGTTCAACTGTGAAAAAAAAAATCAGAAATGGCCTTCTTGAAATGTAGTGTTACTCTGCCATGACGAAGGTGTAGAGGATGCTGAAGCAGCAGTGATTTTATATATATATATCCCAAGCACTCCTGTTTTTCTGCTCTACCAATTAAAGCTACAATTGATTATTATATCATTTTTTTTTTTTTACTGAACATGGATGAGGTAAGAATTTTTCTTAGCACAACACAGCAGGTAGTGAATAAAATGGATTAAACTTGACCTACAGTATAAAATCTATTTGAAATACTAGAACTAAATTATTTCTGTCTCTAAAGTCTAAGATTTTATAAGTTGATATGTTGTATGTTTTAGAAATATACAATGCATGACTTTTTGATTCTCGTTTTTTTCACTTTTCTGCATATGCAAAGTGAAATACAGACGGTTACACGTTAAAGTTTTATGATAGCCATTACTCTAAAACTTTGTCAAAACATTGAGAAACACTTTGGAAATTTTCTCAGTAAATGTTAATCATATGCTAGGAGAATAATAGCACTAAACTTCCCAAAATAAAAATTGATAAAATATTACTCTCCGTAGAAAACATTTTGTAACCTACAATACAGATAAAATTTTACTGAACTTGTTGTACTAATGTAATATATGGGAATGTGAAAAATTATGTTTTAACAAGCTTTATAGAAAAACCTGTGTACTTATGAAAATCATATTCCTCAAAGGATGAGAATTTAGAAGCCAAAAAATTTACTTTTAAAATTGTATTTAAGATGTGAAAATAATATTGTGCTCTAATCATAAAATTCAAATACAGCCATGCATTGCTTAATGACAGGAATACTCAATATCACAGTCTTCTACGTCCACATCTTGTCTCACTGAAAGGTCTTCGGGGACAAAGCAACATAGCACATGGAGCTGTCGTCTCCTATAACATTCTGCCCTCTGGAATAGCTCCTAAAGGACTTCTAGAAGCCCTTCTTGAGATGCTATCACTCTTTTCAGAAGTATGCCCATGGTGTTTGCTAGTTTTGTTTCTTTTTTTCATCATTTTTGCTTATAAATAGATAATGCGCCATGAACATTCCTCTTTTAATGAAAATCTTTCAGTGTTGAGATTCATCTTTCAGTGTTGGGGTCCATGTTTTCATTCATTTATGAAGGAGCTTGCTGAGGTCTGCATAAGCTTCTGCTAAACCATTCACTGTAAACTTTTTAAAAGATCTCCTCCTGCAGTTTCCTTTTCTCTTGTCAGTGGCTGAAATGTTATGCTGTGTATGACTGCATTCTATTGATAATATAAGGTGATTATGATGTATTAACAGCAGTTTGATAAAACTTTTAGTTTTCTTTCTGACATTATTTTTACTAAATAATGATAAAATCATTAGTCTAATACTTTTCCTGATCACTAAGCCAATTCTGATTTAAATACCTAAATATTCTAGTTAGTATTTGTTATCCATTGTTGCATAAAAAAAATTACTCCAGGATAATAATTTTATTACCTCGCAGTTTCTGTGGGTTAGGCATAACTTAGCTGAGTCATTTAATTCAAGTTTCTGACAAAACTTCAATCAAGGTGTCAGCTAAGTGGGGGTTTCATCTGAAGGGTCAAGTAAGGGAAATCTACTTCTAAATTCACCAATGTGGTTGTTGGCAGGATTCAATTCTTTGTGAACTGAACTGAAATTCTCAGTTCCACATCAAATCTTCCTTCAGTTCTTTACTATGTGGACCTCTCTACAGGTCAGTTCCTACCATATCAACTGGCTTCTCTCAGATTCAGTGAGGGAGAAAATAAAAAATAACTTGTGAAAGTATTATATCAATTGTGCAGGTTACCTAAGCAAAATCACCTGAAAATCCCATAGTTTTCATAGCATTATGGAAAAAAATTGTTGAGGAAAATTTTTAATTCTTATACATTACTTGGTTTAAAATCTAGTTATTTATAACAGGAATATGGATTTTATGTAGTAAATGCAAGATTCGCATCTTATTTCACTAGCTATATGCTGCACTGAAATGTTTGTTCTTCTGTTTTCTTAATAACTCATAACTGTATTATATTAAGGTTTCATAGAGTTTCCAAGTTATAAGCAACTTTAAAAATTATCGAGTCTAACTCCACATTCATTGAAAGACTTGAAAGACTATTCCTTCTCTGAGATTGTTATAACTGATTATGCCAAGTAATTAAAAAAATATATATAGTTTTGAATTTTACTGCTTGAAAGTCATTGTGATTTAAGTACTGTTTAGCAGTTGTATCCCTGTGGCTTCAAATAGTAATCTAATTATCTTCTAGATTAAACGATTTTTCTTCCTCCCTCACTAATTTTGTTTTTCTTCATCAACAGATGAAGAAATGACAACGTACAAACTAATAAAAAGCATTGGCTTTGGAGGCCAAAGGAACTTGGCTAACATCCAAAATTAATTGGAGTTATTCTCAGGGACTTTGGAAAGTTGTTTAACCTCTTTAATCGTAACTTCTTTTATAAGTAAAATGAAGTTAATAATATCTCACAAGACTGATATGGTGCTTAATAAGAATCCTTCTAATAAAGTATCATTTTTTGTGTCATATAGTGAGCTAACTATAAATAAAAATTCCTTCCTTCATTTATTAATTTATGTATTATAACGCAGCATTTAAATACTTAGAGATTTCCCCACAAGATAAATATAGTTAAGGAGAAGATTCTGTTTCTAAGATAAATGATGATAAGTCCAGATACTCAATTTTCTAGCCTGACTCTTTTTAGGAGCAGGCGTGTCAGTCCAACAATCAAGAATGAAAGAGCAGGACCAATGAACAATCCATTTGGTAGTGGGTAAAATGGCAGTAGTCCATGCAGTCTATGTTTGTTTTAGGAGCAATAATGTTTAAAGTGTCAGTGTTTAATATCCAACACTTAAGAGACAGCTTAGAGTAAATAATTATTCTAATCAGCATTATTAGTATATATTTGAAGAAAAAAAATATGTTGATTTTCAGAAAAAATTTAAAAATCCATTTTATTTTATTATTCAATTTGTTCATCTCAAAAGTTGTTTAGTCCCTGTCATTTGGAGACTTATTTTAGTGTATTAAATATATTTGTAGTTATCTTAGATTTGTTTAAAGTGAATGCTTTACTAAAATGCTGGAGAGTTTCTAATATATATTGTTTTTCTAATTTCTTTAAAACCAACCCATCTCAATCTTGCTTATTTATGCTCTTATTGAAGAATAAAATATGTATATCATATGCATGCCCTATGTCTTTTAGATTGTACTCTATTGTTAGTTCTATGGTTTGTAACATATTAATATAAATATATAGTTTCAGAACACTAAACTTGGAGTCAGATAAGTGGATTCTAGCTCAAGATCTATAACTAATTGAAGACATAAAGCATGTAAATTTACATATTCTCTCTAGGCTTAAAAAATTGGAAGCAAATAGAAAATATGGGGAAGGGAGGTCCTAAAAGTTCACTGCTAGAGTTCTTGATAATAGGTGACATTCCTGCCCTTTAATCCTGATATACTATGCTAGATGAGAGCAACAACTCACTATTTGCTTTTTGTCCTAGTAAAGAACTATAGAATGAATGCTTTCACATTGAGTGAATATTGGGAGGGCACTTTAAGAGACCTGATATGCAAGACATATCAAGTTCAATATGACTTTAAATTTAATATTTAATTTATTATTAGAAAGTGTTTATTATGAAATATCATTATACTACTACTGTTAAAGTTGCTACATATATGATCACCAGAGGAAGTGTTCAAATGATTAAAGCATTTGAAATAATTTTCAAAAGTTATATTACAAAATTATAAAAATATGTAAAGTTATAGTCTCTATTGTCTCTACTTGCCATATGGAGTATATATGTTTCTAAGAGTTAATGAGTCAGTCAACTTAAAACAGCCACATACAGTTTGCTATTTTACCCAATGTAAGACAGGACAGTTCTGGAGTATATCTCTATCTCTATTTATTTCTATCTCTGTCTCTGTCTCTGTCTCTGTCTCTATCTCTGTCTCTGTCTCTATCTCTATCTCTATCTCTATCTCTATCTCTATTTCTATCTATCTCTAATCCCTATCTCATCATCTCTGTTTCTCTGTCTCTATTGCTACCTCTATATCTGTTTCTATATCAGTCTATCTATCTATCATCTATCTATCTATCTATCTATCTATCTATCATCTACCTATCTGCTTATCTTCTGATAGGCTACTTATAAAATCAGTTAAAAGTATAATTCCTGTTTTGGACCTCCACTCTAGTGAGAAAGCCTCCCATATCATTTTGGAGAATAAGGAAAACAAAACCTTAATTGTTCTTATGGTAGGCAGCCTTATAAAATAACCCAAATGATCCAGATCCTTCTGAAATCCCTTCTTCCTGAGAGTGAGGTGGACCTTGTAATTTGTTTCTAATAAACAGAATGTTGGAAAAGTGATGTTATAACTTTCAAGTTTAGTCAGAAAACACTGTCATCCTCCTTTCTTATACTTTATCTCATGTGTTGCTATATTCTCTATACTCCTTTCTCTCTCTGTCTCTGTCTCTGTCTCTCTCTTTCTCTCTCTCTCTCATTTCCCTTGCTTCCTCTGATGAAGCAAACTGCTATGTTGTGACCTATTCAATGGCAAGACTCATGTGACAAGAATCTGAGGGCAGTCTCTGGCCAAAGGTCATCGAGGAATTAAGATCCTTGTCTCATAGATAACAAAGAATGGAAACATACCAAATACCAAGTGCGTGAACTTGAAAGTGGCTCCTTCCCCAATCTAGCCTTCAGGTATGACTGCAGCCCCAACTGACTTGTGAGAGAATGCATCCTTGTGAGTGACCCTAAACCAGACAATTCAAATAAGTTATGCCAAGAATGTTAATCTAAAAAGAAAATGAGATAGTAAATGTTTTGAGGAGCTAATTTTATAATTTACTAAGCAATAGATTACTAACACATTGATTATGTTATATTGATTTTGATAGATAAAACTATATTATTGTTTTGTTATACTATGACCTTTCTTACTTATCTAAAGGGTCTACAAATTAAAACTGGTGGATGTTAACAACAGAGAATAAGTGAGATAAATATCTATGGATATCTATTATATATACATACATACATACATATACATATACACATATAGCAGTAACTGAACACAAATCCTGAAATATTAATGAATTGAAACTGAAAAATTTGAATTTTTAGTTCAAAAACATAAATGTCCATTAATGATATAACGAAAAAAAATGTGGTTCTGAATTCTGAAAAAATTCTGAGAGACAGTGTACCTATTAGGTTAACATTTGCATTTATCTCATTCAGAATCTCAGGTCAAATTATGAGAGAGGTTTTCACATAGTCCTTCATAGCTCCTTTTTTAATTTTTTTTCAATTGTTTGCTTTCATTGTCT
>NW_011888818.1:319266-322470 GCF_000151845.1 Pteropus vampyrus
AAGTTATAGTCTCTATTGTCTCTACTTGCCATATGGAGTATATATGTTTCTAAGAGTTAATGAGTCAGTCAACTTAAAACAGCCACATACAGTTTGCTATTTTACCCAATGTAAGACAGGACAGTTCTGGAGTATATCTCTATCTCTATTTATTTCTATCTCTGTCTCTGTCTCTGTCTCTGTCTCTGTCTCTGTCTCTATCTCTATCTCTATCTATCTCTAATCCCTATCTCATCATCTCTGTTTCTCTGTCTCTATTTCTACCTCTATATCTGTTTCTATATCGGTCTATCTATCTATCATCTATCTATCTATCATCTACCTATCTGCTTATCTTCTTATAGGCTACTTATAAAATCAGTTAAAAGTATAATTCCTGGTATGGGCCTCAACTCTAGTGAGAAAGCCTCCCATATCATTTTGGAGAATAAAGAAAACAAAACCTTAATTGTTCTTATGGTAGGCAGCCTTATAAAATAACCCAAATGATCCAGATCCTTCTGAAATCCCTTCTTCCTGAGAGTGAAGTGGACCTTGTAATTTGTTTCTAATAAACAGAATGTTGGAAAAGTGATGCTATAACTTTCAAGTTTAGTCAGAAAACACTGTCATCCTCCTTTCTTATACTTTATCTCATGTGTTGCTATATTCTCTATACTCCTTTCTCTCTCTGTCTCTGTCTCTGTCTCTCTCTTTCTCTCTCTCTCTCATTTCCCTTGCTTCCTCTGATGAAGCAAACTCTCTCTCTCTCTCTCTTTCTCTCTCTCTCTCTCTCTCATTTCCCTTGCTTCCTCTGATGAAGCAAACTGCTATGTTGTGACCTATTCAATGGCAAGACTCATGTGACAAGAATCTGAGGGCAGTCTCTGGCCAAAGGTCATCAAGGAATTAAGATCCTTGTCTCATAGATAACAAAGAATGGAAACATACCAAATACCAAGTGTGTGAACTTGAAAGTGGCGCCTTCCCCAATCTAGCCTTCAGGTATGACTGTAGCCCCAACTGACTTGTGAGAGAATGCATCCTTGTGAGTGACCCTAAACCGGACAATTCAAATAAGTCATGCCAAGAATGTTAATCTAAAAAGAAAGTGAGATAGTAAATGTTTTGAGGAGCTAATTTTATAATTTACTATGCAATAGATTACTAATACATTTATTATGTTATATTGATTCTGATGGATAAAACTATATTATTGTTTTGTTATACTATGACCTTTCTTACTTATCTAAAGGGTCAACAAATTAAAACTGGTGGATGTTAACAACAGAGAATAAGTGAGATAAATATCAATGGATATCTATTATATATACATACACACATACATATACATATATACATATAGCAGTAACTGAACACAAATCCTGAAATATTAATGAATTGAAACTGAAATTTGAATTTTTAGTTCAAAAACATAAATGTCCATTAATGATATAACGAAAAAAAATGTGATTCTGAATTCTGAAAAAAATCTGAGAGACAGTGTACCTATTAGGTTAACATTTGCATTTATCTCATTCAGAATCTCAGGTCAAATTATGAGAGAGGTTTTCACATAGTCCTTCATAGCTCCTTTTTTAATTTTTTTTTCAATTGTTTGTTTTCATTGTCTTTAAAAGTGTCAGATTTCTGAAGTTCTTATAATTGAATTATTCATTAAACTCACCTGAAATAATCACCACTGAGTAGAAAAGAAGCCTGATATGGTATTAACGCTTCCAATCAAGTGATAAATGTAATATAGTCCAGGGATCATAGAAGTGGAAGTGACTGCATTATGTATCTTAATGATGGTAAATGCTTTTGTAGGTTATTTAAAGATGCTAAATAGGAGGTTCCTGAGAAGGAAGGAAACCCTTCCAAATAACTTGCTCTGAAAAGATCAGCTTCAGAACATAGAGTCAGCATATTTGTCTATTGGGTCTGAATGACAATTAGCCAGATATCGCTGTAATTGTAACTTTAGCTAATGCACTGAGCTGACAGTTACCTGAGGATGGTAATTTTGATATATGCAATTGTGTCCTATCAGCAGCTGGGTAACACTTTTGTCAAGTCTTCAGAACTCTGCAAGGAATGGAGACAGAGAAACACATGTGAAAGCTCGAGACCTGAATTCCTCTCAAACTCTTCCAAAAAACTGACAAAAGAGGCAATACTTCCTAACTCATTATATGAAGCCAGCATTACCCTGATACCCAAACCTGGTAAGAATAGCACAAAAGAAAGAAAATGACAGACCAATATTTCAGATGAATACAGATGCAAAATTTCTAAATAAAGACTAGGAAATCAAATACAACAATACATTAAAAAGATTATACATCATGATTAAGTGAGGTTTATTCCAGGGGCACAGAATGGTTCAACATATTCAAATCAATTCATGTGATACACCACATAAACAAAATAAAAGATAAAAATCATATGATAATATCAATAGATGCAGAACAAGCATTCAACAAGATTCAGCATCCACTTATGATTAAAACACTTATTAAAATGAGTATAGAAATAAAATACCTCAACATAATAAAGGCCATATATGATAAACCCTCAGCCAATATCATACTTGATGGTGAAAAAACTGAAACTGTTTCCTTTAAAATCAAGGCAAGGATGCCTACTCCTATCACTCTAATTCAATATAGTCTTAGAAGTCCCAGCTAGAGCATTCAAGCAAGAGAAAGAAATAACAGGCATCCAAATTTGGAATGAAGAAGTCAAATTGTCATTTTTTGCAGATGACATAATTCTCTACACAGAAAATCCTAAAGACTTCACACACACACACACACACACACACACACACACACACACACACACACTATTAGAAACAATAAACAAATACTGTAAGGTTGCAGGATGCAAAATCAATGCACAAAAATCCATTGCATTCCTATATACTAACAATAAAATTTCAGAAAAAAAAATTAAAAAAAATTATTTTTGCAATTGCAGCAAAAAAAATAAAATAAAATATCTAGGAATAGACTTAACAAAACCTGTGAAGTACCTATACATTGAAAACAACAAAACATTATTAAAAGAAACTGAAGAAGACATAAAGAAATGGAAAGATATTCTGTGTTCATAGATTGGAAGAATCGACATAGTTAAAGTGGTCATATTACCCAAAGAAATATATAGATTTATGCAATCCCCATCAAAACCCCAATGATATTTTGTAAAGAAATAGAACAA
>NW_011888818.1:322520-329545 GCF_000151845.1 Pteropus vampyrus
GACATAGTTAAAGTGGTCATATTACCCAAAGAAATATATAGATTTATGCAATCCCCATCAAAACCCCAATGATATTTTGTAAAGAAATAGAACAAAAAATATTGGATTTGTATGGAATTTAATAATGCCAAGGCAATCCTGAGAAAAAAGAACAAGGCCAGAGGTATCACACTGCTTAACTTCAAATTATACTACAAAGCAACAGTAATCAAAACAGCATGGTATTGGCAGAAAAATAGACTCAGAGACCAATGTAACAGAATTGAGAACCCAGAAAATAAACCTTCATTTATAAGGGCAAATAATTTTTGACAAAGAAGCCAAAAACCTCTTTAATAAATGGTTCTGGGAAAATTTGAAAGCCACATGCAAAACAATGAAACTACAGTGCTATCTGTCACCATACATCAAAATTAACTCAAAATGGATCAAACATCTAAATATAAGACCTGAAGCAATAAGTTGCATAGAAAAAAACATAGGTACTAAACTCATGGATCTTGGATTTGAGAGGATTTATGAATTTGACCACAAAGGCAAAAGAAGTGAAAGCAGGAATAAATGGGGATTATGGCAAACTAAAAGCTTCTGCACAGCAAAAGAAACCATCAACAAAACAAAGAGGTAACCAACTGAATGGGAGAAGATATTTGCAAACAACACCTCCACTAAGGGGCTAATATACAATATATATAAATAATTCATACAACTTAACAACAAAAATAAAACAATCCAATTAAAAAGTGGACAAAGGATCTGAACAAACAGTTCTTCCAGGAATACATGCAAGCAGCCAACGGACACATGAAAAGGTATTCAACTTCACTATCTATTAAGGAAATACAAATCAAAACCACAATGAGATACCACCTCACACCTATTAGAATGGTTATCATCAAGAGGACAAGTAATAACAAGTGTTAGAGAGGTTGTGAGGGGAAAGGAACACTCATACTCTGCTGGTGGAATGTAAATTGGTACAACCACTTATGGAAATCAGTATGGAGGTTTCTCAAAAAACTAAGAATTGAATTACCATATGACTCAGCAATCCTTCTTCTGGGTATCTACTTCCAAAATTTGGAAACTTTTACCTGTAAAGATATATGAACCCTGATGTTCATCCAGCACTATCTACAGTGGCCAGACATTAAAACAACTGAAGTGTTGTTCAATAGATAATTGGATAAATAAGGTGTGGTACATATATACTCAGCCATAAGAAAAGATGAAATGCTACCATTTGCAACAATGTGGATGGATCTTGAGATAATCATGCTAAGCAAAATAAGTCAGACAGAAAACACTGAGAACCATATGATTTCACTCATATGAAAGCAATAGATGACAAGAAAAACAATCAAATACTCATAGACACAGACAACAGTTTAGTGGTTACCAGAGGGGAGGGTGGAGGCCAGGAAGTAGATAAAGGTGAAAGGGGTCAAATATAAGATGATGGAAGAAAATTTAACTTTGGATGGTGAACACACAATGCAATATACATGTGACATAAAATTAAATCATACACTTAAAACCTGTATAATTTTATTAGCCAAGGTCACCATAATACATTTATTTATTATAATTAAAAAATTATAATCGGTAAAAATAAAACAATTGGTTGCTCATTTACCACTCACACAAAAAAAGACCTGAATACTCACCAAGAGGTAATGGTAGTACTAAGCCAGATTTGGGATATCTCCTCAATTAATAAAAATTTACCTTTTATTGCATATGTTAAAAAATGACAACTAACATTAAGCAGCCAGTTGTGTAAAAGAAGTTTAGAAATACCAAGTTATCAGTATATTTTTAAACATCCCATTTCTAACTCAAAAGCAGCTAAATCTTGCAAGTCTAAGGTTACATTGCCAACATGAGGTACATTATGTCATTTTTGCAAAGTAACAGCATCAAAACACTAAGAAAGAAAAAAAAAAGTCCAATTGATTTACATTGAAAAGGCCATTAACAATCATTGAGGAAAATATTTAACATGAAATTCTTAATAATACATATTATAGTAAGTATCTGTCCATGGAGAATTGACAAATATATTTTATTATTTGACTGATAATAGCACTGCACATAGAGGAATTTTTCATTTTATTGTCTTTGAAAAATAAAAGAAAAAAATTAGGAAGTTATATTTACTGAAGAGACTACAGCTAGAAAATGGGAGTGCTAGTGTGTACAGTCTAACTTCTTTTGTAATTTAAAAATATTTAATTGATTTTGTTGCAAACCCACATTGTGTTTATGAGTATGTATATGTAAGCATACATTTGCATCCAGTAAACTCTAGCACAGGACTTCCATTTATTCTTTTATGGTAGAAAATTTTGTTATTATTGTTGTTGTTGTATCCTTTTGGAGGGGGATAAACATAGTTGCTCAAATGAATTTTATTTACTTATTTGAACAGATATGAATAAACACCTATCTAAGCAATAATGCAAGTTAAGTATAACCCTTTTCCCTGCAACTACATACTTTCTACTTGAAACCCATGTGAAAAAAGAGTCTAATTAAGCAAAATTGAAATTCATTATCTCCTAAAAAAAATTCTTTTAACTCCAAGAAAGTTCATAAATCCTAACCATTAAAGCGGCTATTTTAAAGAGATTTATGGAAATATGAAACTAGAAAATGTAATCTGAGGTGATTTTTGTTGTTTGTTTTGGAAGTAGTTTTACCCAATTAAGAGTATAAATTCTGGATACCCTGATGAAATTCTTTCCATGATCAAGTCCATGGGCAGTATAATTTATTAAGAAATTGATAGATTAAATATTTGTGTCCCTTCAAATTTTATGTTATATCATAATGCTCAGTGTGATGGTGTTTGGAGAAGGGACTAATGGGAGGTGATTAGGTCTTGAAGGTGGAGCCATTGCAAATGGGATTAATGCCCTTACAAAAGAGAGCCCAGAGAGCTTCCTTTCCCCATTCTGCCTCATGAGGACATAACAAAATAAAAGTTATGAACCTCTCATCAGATATCAAATCTGCCAGCACTTGATTATGGGCTTCCCAGTACCTAGAACTCTGAGGAATAAATTTCTGTTTATAAGATACCCAGTTTATGAAGTTGTTATAGCAGCCTGAATAAACTCAGATACATGGAAAGCTTAAAATTTGTTGTGATGGTGCTGGTTATGATGGAGTATATTTGCATATGCATGTTTTAGCTGAGGAGTGAAGAGTGTTGTGATGCTGAAGATCATGAGCTTTACAGGACGAAGATTCAGGAAATAATAATGTGCAACATCAAGGAATAACTTACACCATAACAAACTTATGTAAAATTACCCCTTAGAATCTAAGCTTTCTTTTTCACTGAAGCATATATGAATTCTTTTGTATACTTCTTTTTTGAAAATTATTTGCTTTCCTTTCATCACTCCTCAAATAGGAACAAGGAGGAGCAGAGAACAGAATGACTTTTTTTTTTTTCCCCCTGGGAGAATACTTTTTTTTTTCCCCCTGGGAGAAGACCAGACAGAGGTACCCTTTAAATTGCTCTGAGAAAATACTAACCGTTATTCTCCCAGGAAAGAGGTCATTTTTTGTTTAAATGAGTTAAATCAGCATTATGCCAATTCGTTTCAAGGAAAGAGAGAAGATCTGGCAGCTACATATATTGATGCCCAGTTAAACAAGTCATTAAGTGATTGGATTATGTTTTGAAAAATAGACTTTGCTCCCCTTCTTTTTATTTCAATGCACAATTTAAGGCAGACATTTATTTGTGAGTCATTCTGAAAGACAAAGTGTTCACATAACTAAAATTTTATTGAGGGTAAGGGCATTTTTGCAACCATGTAATGATATGCTTAACGAATTCTATCTTCTACAGCATTGTAGATCATTTCCATAAACATTGTGATGGGGTGAATATTGTTCAATCAAATATAGCTGCCCAGCAATATTAATATCAATTTATTTAATGAATTATGTCCCATCATCTGGATTGCAGAAAGATGTTTTGCTATATTAAAATCATTGTTAAAGAAACGAAAACATAATAATGAAGCAGAGTTATAGTGCAATGCTATTAAAGCCCATGTAGGACTACATTTTAAAGATAAATTAAATTAGGCTTAGATAAATCAAAAACTTTTTTTGGAGGAAAAAAGCATTTCCCTAACCATTCCAAAATAAAAGACATCATCTGATATAGAAGGGAAAAGACAGATCTAACAGTTAATAAAAAAAAAAATTAATCTAGCTAATGGCTATCTTGAAAAGTTAGAAGTAGAAAGAACCTTGAAGTTGATATTGTCCTTAATTCATAGTCACTGGAGCACGAAAATTATAGAACTAATGTAGCCTCACAAATACTTAAGATTCTTCCAGGCCACGTTCAATACTAATTAGAGTTCTTACAATGACAGGGTCACAGTTATAAAATAGACTTTGGTTTTCCAAGAGGACAAGGAGCAAGAATTTCCAGCTGATTATTCAGACACTAGGCTCCTGAAAATCTTCAGATATTTCCTGTCAGGACTGTGCAGGAAAGGGAAGTAAATCCTCCCTTACTTCATTTTTGCTCCTGGTGACTCCCCATTGTTAGCCCTGTTCAGAAAGTTAGGAGGGTGGCAAAATGTAAATCAAGAAAAAATCTGATTCAAAAAGTCAGATAATCATTTGAAAATATAATTATTTTGAGATGAAATAGATGGAGGACAAGTTCTGAACTGCTCACCAAAGACAAGTTCTTCGATCCAGCACTGCTAACCCTCATAAAGACTCTGGCTTCTCAATCCTGCTTGGTCTTTGAGATTGCCAAAGTGGCTATATAAAATATAGGAAAAGGGGAAATAATTACTTAACAGAATAATACATTTCTCTTTCTTTTGCTCAATAGAAGATAGAATCAACTGGTGTACCCATTTGAATCATGGTGAGAAGGTTAGAAGAGGTAAAGACACAAACATGTGCATAGAAATGGTAATATATTAATCGATTATGATTCATTAGCATGTTGGCATTTTTGAGTTAATCATATTTGTCAACAAATTATTTAGACTATAGAAGATGTAAAGAGAATCTTAAGAGAATAGGTATTGAGCAGGTAAGATCTGATTAAAGTAAAAATAATTTAAAACTGTTGAGGATACTTGAGTATAAAGAACACTTGGAAACAAGATGCATGCATTGAATAAAAGGCTAATGAAACATAGAAGAATCTTGATCAATACCACGATTTTCCTAACATTCCACTCACTTTTTACCTGTCTTAAATAGCCTTCTTTTAATTCCTTTTGAAGTTAGGATATATAACAAAACCCCCAATTGCATGGTCTTCAATTTACAAGCTTAAAAAAATTTAAAACAATGGTGGAGTAGTTAGAGATTAAGGTGCTTTTTTATAAATCTGTTTGTTTCTAGAGTATTCTGTATCATACAATTATGTTTAATTAGTAAATTCTAAAAATAAAGAATCATGCAAAAACAAAATTGTAAGACCTCTTTGCACAAATCCTTATACAAATTTCCTTTAGAATATCTTTTCTCTGATTAAAAACCTCAAGGAAAGAAAAAAAATTGTTTATCATAGCAAACTGATATCTTTCCCTTTATATTTAATCTACTGGTCCAAAAACTCTGAGGCCATGTAAATAATAGAGTATAATTTTTCCTCTAAATAGTAGAACTTAGATGAAATAAAAATAAATTTCCCAGTGAATCTTCTTTAATCAATGGAAAATCTTTTTCATATATATAGTATTGATTTTTTTTCTCTGCTGATTACTCTCCCCAGGCACATTTTAGTTTATTAATGTCATTGTTTAAAAATCTGATAGCCAGAACTAAACTAAATAGTAAGAGGTATGGAATAATAGAGAATCACAGGTTAGTATTTTTTACCTTTCCCCTACTTGAGATACAATGCTTCCTTTCAGACAGCCTGATTATATCAGAATTCAGAATTGCAACATCATATTGTTTATGAAAATTGTCTTTCCAGGCATCTACAACTTGATGTATTTTTGGCATATGATTGAGTGTAGTAAAGTTATATTATATAATTACTTTATTTAATAAATACAGGCTCATTATTTTTCCCATTAAGTTTCTACTAGATAATTGAGTCCATTATTCCAATCTGTCTGGCTGCTTTTGAATTCTATTTACTTTCCAAGTTATTAACAAATTCTCTCATCTTTCTTTTTTCCAAAGATTTGCAAACTGAAGGAACATGTTGAGGGTTTGGACTCAGACAGACTAGAAATTGAATTAAATCTTCATCTCTTATTAGTTATGACCTGAGATTTTGAGATTTAACTTCTTTATCTGTAAAATGGGGAGTCACGAGTCCTGAAATTTTTGTGAGGATCAAAATTAATTAATTATGTAAAGTATTTAGGACATATCTGACATGATGACAAATGTTTAGATAGCTAACATTAACATGACCATTATAAATGTTTTCTCCCAAGTCAAAAGTAAAAATAAACATAAATTCACATCAAAACATTACAGTCCATTAATCCATTTATGCAACCAAATTGTTTCACCTAAATTTACTTTATTAATCACTCATAAATATACATAACATCCAATTAACCTACTTAAGATTTAATGCCATTTCAGAAGGAATCATAGCAACTAAGGTCAAATTCTTCATAATAAATATAACCAATAACCATTTTTTCAAAATTCCAACAACTATTTAAGTACTAGAAGAAATAAAGGACATTGGTCTTGGCAGTGATGTTTTTCTTGGAGATGACATTAAAAGCACAGACAACAAAAGCAAAAATAGACAAGTACTAAAAAACTTCAGTACAAGAAAGGAGACAATCAAGAGAGTAAAAAAGCAACCTATGGATTGGGGGAAAATATTTGCAAACCACATATCTGATAATGAATTAATACCTGAAATATATAAGAGACTTGTATACCTCAACAGTAAATAAAACAAAACATATAACCCAAATAAAAAATGGGCAAAGAATCTGAATAAATATTTCTCCAAACAAGACATATAAATGGCCACAAGATATACAAAA
>NW_011888818.1:331090-334417 GCF_000151845.1 Pteropus vampyrus
AGAAAAACTGTAGACCAAAGATTTAAACAAGCGATTCACGTACACAAAACACAGATTGGTGTCATACATGTTTGAAGTTCCTTTATACAGTCAATTTTATAAATGTTCTTGTTTATGGGAGGACTAAATTCTGTCACTTCAGGGTTCAGTGTTCTACATATAGATATTAGGTTAAACTTTTAAATTTATTCAAGTTTTCTATAACTCTTACTTTAGCCAATTTGTTCTATAATTTACTTAGAAAAGTACAGATGTCAAAGTAAAAAGCCTTGATATTTCTGTTTGTTTCTACATTTTGAGAGTAAATTATTAAGTATGAATGCTCTTTTAGAATATTTATGTAATCATAATAATTGGATGTTTTTAGCATTAGAGTGATCATTTTTATATCTAGTAATTATGTTTGTCTTAAATTTTAATTTGTGTTATTAAATAGCTGAACCAGCTTTTTTCGTTTGGATTTGCTTAGTAACTCCTTTCCATCTTTCATCATCAATCATTTTGAAACTTTATGATCTAGCTGTATTTCTTATAAACAGCATAGCTTAGATTATATTTCTAATCTATAATAATAATTTTTTTATGAAGAACTTAATTTTAGTTGCAAAAATGAATACTATATGAGGACTAATTTTTCACTTTACTTTCCATCTACTTTATGATTTTTCTTCTCCCTTTTAGATTTTAGCTTCCATTTAAATTATTTATTCTTTCTGTTTTTATCTCTCTACTGGTTTAAAGTTATACTTTTGTTCTGTCTTGTATTATGCACTCTAGCTTTTGCAAAAAGCACACTTAATTTATCAGTCTCTAAATTTCATCGATATATTTTAACTTCTCCCAGATAATTTAAAGATATTATAACACATTAACTTCATTCTATCAAATCAATAATTACATGCTTTTTGTATGTGTTTTAATTATTTTGTTTTTCATTTAAACTCTACAAACTATTTATTATGATTTTATGCAATTAACATATATTTACTGATATATATTTAGATCTAACATGTGTGTTTTTTCTTCTTCCTCAATACTCAAATCTTCTATTATCACTTGGAATTTTCTTTGGAGAATATTTGCAGGTGGCATTCCATGTCAATTTTTGTCAGAAAATGTCTTTATGTCACTTTCATTTTGAAAGACATCTTTGCTGGTTATAATGATCCTGGCTGACAGTTATTGCTCTCTCAACATATTGACACTGTCATATTTCTGTCTTCTGACATTCATTGCGATGAAGAGAGAAGTATTATGTCAAACAGTTACCCCTTTTAAGGTGAAATTTTAGTCTTTCAGTTTGTACAATCTATGTCATATCTTTGATGTTCTTCATTACGACTGTGATGTAAATTTCATTTCATATATCCTGCTTGTGATTCTTGTGAGTCTTTGGGTTTCTTGAATCTTTCATAATCTCTTTCATTAGTCACTCACGAGTTCTACATAGCCTCAGAAATTTACCTTTAAATATTTTTTTTGGAACGCTCTTTTATTTCCTTCCAAAACTTCAATGTAAAGAATTGATCTAGGTATGTTGCCTGCAATATTAGTAGAAATGCAAGCCTTCTTCACCACTTTCTATTGAATTGCATTTTTAAAGAAACCTATCTGAATCTAAGTAGCTTGAAGGGAGAGACCACTTATTTATCTTTGTTTCTTATACAACTTACTACCGTAATAAAATATATTTGGTGATTATTTTTAACAATTCATTCATAATTTTTCTTAAGTAAAAATAATAGTGAGAACCAGTATTAAAACAGACCAATAGCTATGTCAGTGATTTTTGTAACGTTGAAACAGAGCTTTGAAACATTATGTTGCTTTTTTCCTCCTAGTTTATTAAGAAATTTTGTCATATTGATAAATATTGAGAAATATTATTATCTAAAGATACTATAATATAAGAACTGTAAAATATTTGAAGGTTATGCCCTTGGGCATGGATGAACAAAGTGAGACTGCTACTTGAGATTAAGATCTCTCTAATCTACAGCATGTCTTAACTCTTGTGGATATTTCAAGTAAATGGAATTATGAAGTCAGGAAAAGGTGAAAAAATCCTTTGAGGTAGAAAGAAATAATGTGTTTAACTGGGGCGAACTTAGAGACTCTAATAACTTATTGTCCTCTCTCTCTCTCTCTCTATATATATATATATAAATTATCTGTTTTTTTAATATTTTTTAAAAGGTAAAAACAAAATAGAGACTATAAAGAAACCTGATTCTATTCCTGATTCTTCTTTGATCATTTTACATTGAGGAAATTGGTTTGACTGTCCAGGACTAGATTTGTTCATTTAAAAAATTAGTTGAGTGAAATTACCTCTGTAGCAGCCCCCAGAGGGAAATAGATTGTCTACCATGACAAAGGCAATAATTCATAGGTATTTATTGAAACTTCTACTAAGTTGACAGCGAATACACTTGTAATAATTTGCATAGTTAGGTGACAAGTCTGCATTTTTACTTAGCTTTTATGGAAATGCACACCCCCACAGTACCTGGTGACAGCAACTCATATGAAGGGAGTTTGTCCATGTTGGCTTATCCAACACAGACCAAGACTTGCTTTTTCAATAGACTGATCTATCTAGAATTACGTGACATGTGAACCACGAAGAGGATTTTTTAATCTGGGCTCAACCTTGCAATGAAGAATTCTCATTTAACAAAACATAGACTTGTTTCTCTTACTTCAATAAACACAAAAACAGGCACATGCACACACATACATGGACAAGATATATAAAAATCATATTCAGTTTAATTCTATAGTTAATTTGTAGTGGAACTTCCATATTGCAGACATCTCTTTTACATGAAAGTCTTCAATTGAATTGTAATCCTGGAAGGTAACTCATGTGTTGGGTACCTCCACTGCATAAACCTATTTTCTTCCAACTATTCAATCTCAAAATATTGGGTGCTATGCAATGTTCTAATGCCACAGATTTTTTACTTAGAAATCAGGAATATGATACATTTTCTTCATTGGGGGGATACAAGTAAGCGACTGGTGTTTATGGTAAAATAACTCAGAAGTTTATGCTTTTGTTTTATTTTGTTTCTAATTAAGTGAATTATTTTAGTGGAGTGAAAATAACTTACATTGTACTTTGTGATTCTTATAATATTATAAAGGATCTGCCTTAAAGGAGCTTTTTAATACCTTTACAGAGAAAATGTAAGATATACTACTAAAAGAACAACAAATAAAATATCTACACATGGGATCCACAGTTTGGGAATTAGTGATTCAGACTGACCTCTACATGTTCGTATTCTGCCTCTTTTTTCCCTCTCTTCCTCACCCATCTTC
>NW_011888818.1:335229-339941 GCF_000151845.1 Pteropus vampyrus
TAATTTTCATCTATATCTTATACTTTTAAATAATTTTAAAGACAACTTGAAGCACTGCTATTTTTCTGAAATTAAACTTTTATATAATTTTTTTTTAAGCATTAAATTTGGGTAAAGATTGTTTTCATTGGTTAAAGTATTTTGGAAGTGATAGGCTAATCATGGAATGCCCTTTGCGAAGTTAAAAAGAAAAAAATGGTTTACTGAAATAGGTAAGCTCAGGTTCCTTACTCTTAAAGATGTTCATTCTAATATTTTTCTGCTAAAGTGAATCTTTACATTCTGTATCACACACAGCTTTTAATTTAATTCATATTATTTTTATAATACAAATGATGTCTTATTGGTAAAATAGAATAACTGGAAACTAAAAAACAATTTTAATAATACAACTCTCCCTCAAAGTTATTCAAATTCCTATAGTTCAAAAGCAATTACTTTAATTTTTATACTTATAGTTTTCATTTATTATAGTTGTGATCATACTCTTTATTTGTAAGTCTTATACAATAATTTACAATATAAATGAACAATATGCTTTATTTAACATTTTTATAAATGCATCAAAATAAAATTTTTGTTAAGGTGTGGTGTTTGCAAAGACATATTAAATTAATCAATATTTCAATTTTCTCAACCTTTCTCAGTGTATTGGTTAAAAACTGGTGTTTTTACAATTGTTATTAGCCTTGGTTGCACATTAGATAACTAAGAAAGTTTTTAAAAATTTCATCTTCTATATTGTTTAGTATATATTTAATCAGAATCTCTGGGAGTGGGGCATACAGTGTTTTAAGCTTCCTAGATTATTTCAATATGTAACTAGGATGCAGAAGCATTGTAAATAAAAAGAGTATTTGTTGAAATTAATAGACCTTAGATAAATCTTGGTGAAGCATTTTTGTTATTTTCAAAAATTTAGAGTACGAGATTTTAAGAAATGACAGGCAAATAATTTTGCATGTATGATTCTTTTCTTTCAATAAAACTAAATCCTTCTAATCAAGTTTTCAGCTTCCAAAATTATCTTTAAAGATCTGTGTGATATTTGTGTTGTGTTTGGAAGACATTCAAATATTGAGTGCTTTGCTGTCACAAAAAGTCCTACTCTCTTCTTTTTTATGTAAGCAAGGCTTTTCTGTAGCTTCAAAAACTAAGAATAAAATTGATGTTAAAATTTATCTTGTTCTAGCATGACATAATATTCATCTAAAACTTCATTCTTAAATGAGATATGCTAAATAATATCTAACATTTTACATTTAATATCTTGTTGAAAATGTGTAATTTTTAAATGAGCTAACTAAATGTAAAAATATTTTGGAATACTGGGCCCATGACTATTGAAATTTATATATGTAATTTATATGTTATATAATATATTATTGTATTTTAATGTAATAGAAAATTATATATACATGTGAATTATACAAACATGCACAAAATTTTATTAATGTAAATAGTTTTATTGCCAAGTAGTATATTAGATGATATAAAAATTTCAAAAGTTGGGGCTGTATTAAATTAGCATAATATTTGTCAGAGTGGTAGAGGAAAAAAATACAAAATAAAGGCGAAAAAATGCTCTACATATTCTTTTATTTTTTTAATAGTAAGAGCGAGTTTTTAATCTATGTAATTGAGATTCATGTAGCTGTGTTTCATACAGTGACTTTACAATTTTATTGTAAAATATTTACAATATGTCAGAAATTAAATATTGCAACTGTAAAGTTTTATAAAATAATTTGGATATAAATTTAAACTACAAGAAAGACAGGTTTTCAAAATTACTCTAGTAATGTACTACTACCGCTCTCTTTCACACTTCTTTATTTTAATTTTTATTAACACTCTTTAAAAAAACTCATTTTAATCAGCATTCTTTAAATAAACTGCTTGCTCACTCACTCACTCACTTACTTGTTTGTTTTGACTTTTGAATGGCCCAAGACCATTCATAGTTTCTTTCTCATTCAAATTTTGGAATTATTTTTTAACTTATCTTTTAAATTACAGTTGACATACAATATTATATTAGTTTTAATGGTACAACATAGTGATTAGACATTTATATAACTTACAAAGTGATCACTCAAATAAGTCTAGTACTCATGTGACACTAGACACAGTTATTACAGTGTTATTGACTATATTCCCTGTGCTTTATATCCCCATGACTATTTTATAACTGACAATTTGTACTTCTTAATCCCTTTCACCTTTTTCACCCATCCCCTAACCTCCCTCTCTTATGGCAGCCATCAGTTTGTTCTCTGTATCCATGAGTTTGTTTCTGTTTTGTTTGTTCATTTATTTTTGTTTTTAGAGTACACACATGTGTGAAGTCATGTGGAATTTGTCTTTTCCTGTCTGACTTATTTCCCTTAGAATAATACATTTAGAATAATATTTTATTTCTCAAATTTTATTATAATATTTATCAGAAATGTACTAATCTTAAACTTAATTGAAAATAACAACTGTATTTTTTTATTATTACTTTCTTCCCGGTAATATACTATTAATTTATATTTATTAATATTTTATGCTTTCTTACATTTCTGTAATTTTCTAAATCTAATTGCTGTGTTTTTTTTAGTGTTTATTTCTAAATAGTTTGTTTTTGCCATTTATTATGTTACAGATTTTTTTCTTGGTCTCTTCAATGTATTTACTAGAATATAGAAAAACTATAAATACTATTATATTTTATATATTCATTTTTTTAAATTTGCCGACATGTGGATCTCCTTTATGATTCTAGAATTTTTGTGATGATTGTGTAAGATTTCTAAGATAGTGTATATGATAGAAATATATTAATAAATCATCTTTAAAAATTATATAATTTTTTGTTTATTTTACTGTGTTGGCTAGAGATTCTAAGCTTATATTAATTAATTATTGCAGTTCTATCTTGCTACTAACAGAAATGCCTCTATTTTCCTTTTTCATACATTTATTTTATTTATTTATTTTATTTTTAATAATAATTTTTATTTTTTATTTACAGTTAGCATATAATATTATATTAGTTTCAGGTGTACAACATAGTGATTAGACATCTATATAACTCACAAAGTAATCACCCCAATAAATCTATACTGTACACAGTTATTACAATATTATTAACTATATTCCTTATACTAGCCTTTATACCTCTATGACTGTTTTGTAACTACCATTTATACTTCTTAATCTCTTCCTCATTTTTTACTTACCCCTCTAACCTCCTTCTCATCTGATAACCCTCAAAATGTTCTCTGTATCTATGAGTTTGTTTCTGTTTTTTTTTTTCCTTGTTTATTTTGTTCTTTAGATTCCATATGTAAAATCATATGGCATTTATCTTTCTCTAACTGACTCACTCTACTCAGCACAATAGCCTCTAGGTCCATCATGAAATATCCTTTTCCATCCCTGTTAGTCTGTGTGTGTCTTTAAATCTGGAGTCTCTTATAGGCAGCATATGTAAGGGTCTGATTTTCTTATCCATCTAGCCACCCTATATTTTGATTGGAGCATTTCATTCTTTTTTATTTGACGTAATTATTGTCAGATGTGTAGTTATTGCTGTTCTTTATTCATATATTTAATATACATTTTTTTCTTCTTCTTAAAGACGTCCCTCCAACATTTCCTGTAATACTGGCTTAGCAGCGATGAATTCCTTTAGCATTTTTTTGTGTCTGGGAAGATCTCCATCTGTCCTTTGATTCCGAATGAAAGCTTTGCTGGGTAGAGTTATCTCGGTTTTAGGCATTGTCTTTTCATTGCTTGGAAAATTTTTTGCCAAGCCCTTCTAGTCTGCAAAATTTCTGTTGAAAAATTGGCGTATACTCTTATGGAAGCTCTGTTGTAGATAATAACTGCTTTTCTCTTGCTGCTTTTAAAATTCTCTCTTTTTATTTAACCTTTGGCATTTTAATTATGATGTGTTTTGGTGTGGGCCTCTTTGGGTTCATCTTGTTTGAGACTCTGTGCTTCCAGGGCTTATGTGTCCTAAGTTAGGCAAGTTTTCAGCCATTATTTTTTCAAATAGGCTTTCAATTCCTTGTTCTCTCTCTTCTCCTTCTGAAACCCCTATGATGTGAATGTTTTTATGCTTGATGTCCCAGAGTCCCCTTAAACTATCCTCATTTTTTTAAATTATTTTTTCTTGTCAGTGTTCTGACTGAGTATCCTTCCGTTACCCCATCCTCTAAATTGTTAATTCGATCCTCCGCTTCATCCAATCTGTTAATTCCCTCTAATGTATTCTTCATCTCAGATATTGTATTCTTCATTTCTGACGTTCTTTTTTTGTGTTTTCCATCTCAATTTTTATGTTTTCTCTCTCTCTGTCAAAGTTCTCACTGAATTCATCTACTCTCTCCATAAGTTTATTGAGCATCCTTATAACCAGTGTTTTAACTCTGCATCTGGTAGATTGCTTGTCTCCACTTTGTTTAATTTTTTTCTGGAACTTTGTTCTGTTCTTTTGTTTGAGACATGTTTCTTTGTCTTCTCATTTTGGCTGCCTCTCTGTGTTTGTTTTTATACATCATGTAGGGCTTCTAGGGCTCCCGGTCTTAGTAGAGTGACTTTATGTAGTAGGTGTCCTATAGGGCCCAGTGGCAGTCTTTCCTGATCACCTGAGTAGGGTATTCAAGATGTGTTCCTTGTGTGAGTTGTGTGTGCCCTCCTGATGTAGTTGAGACTTGGTTGCT
>NW_011888818.1:339991-343596 GCF_000151845.1 Pteropus vampyrus
GGCAGTCTTTCCTGATCACCTGAGTAGGGTATTCAAGATGTGTTCCTTGTGTGAGTTGTGTGTGCCCTCCTGATGTAGTTGAGACTTGGTTGCTCTTTGCGCTATAATGGGAGGGATTGACCTTGGTCTGATTGGTTATGAGGACTGGCCAGTGAGGACCTATCTCTATGGAGCAGGATTTACTTTAGCAGGGCTCTGGGGACTTCCCAGTCTACCCTTGTAGGTGTGTCTTCCTTAGATGCAGCCCTAGATTGTGCTCCAGCTCTGCTGCCAGAAGGAGCAGGCTACTGGGAGTGCCAGCCCAAGGGCCTCCTGAGAGAGGCCCAGCTGCAGGCCAAGTTTAGCTATACCTTGTGCACGTCCATAGCCACCTGATAAGAGTCACCAAGCAATGCACAGGTGGCTGCCACCCATGCTGACTTATAGGTGCCTTGAGAGGCCAAGCCAGAAACTGAGGCCAGCTACCACTAGTGCCAGGTTTGGCACTGCTCAGCAAGAGGTACAGGGCACACTGAGGCCAGATGCTGCTTCTTTGGGTTTTGTGAGCTTTTGAGAAATTTTAGGGAAGTTTGCAGCATGAGCTGAGCTAAGCCACTTATATAGAAAAAACCAGCGGTCTCTAACCTTTTTGGCACCAGGGACCAGTGCTCCTATGATCTGAGGTAGAGCTGAGATGGTGATGGTAGTGCTGGGGAGCTGCTGCAAATACACATGGAGCATTACCCACTCACCAACCATTCACTTCCTTCCATGTGGCCCAGTTCCTAACAGACTTGGTATCGGTCTGTGGCCTGGGGGTTGGGGACCCTGGAATAAATCACTGGAGGCAGCTTGAGTGGGCCCACAAGTTGGGAGGGGCAGGGTCTCAGGGAATCCCCTAGGCAGAACTATCTGAGTTATCCACGCCGGTTGAGACTCAGGTACGGTGGCTGTCTGCATTCGCTGCTGGGAGAAATAACGGATACTGCCAGAACTTCTGTCCAGGAGAGAGCCACCCTGCCAACCCTTTCCCTGAAGCCCTTGAGCATCTATCCTAGCGCTAGAGTTCAGAGTGAGTGAGTCTATCAGTGAGTAAGTCTGGGTGCAGGCCCTTTGAAAAGAATGTCTTTGACTCCCGCAGCCCTTTGTTCCACTCGGCAACAATCTCCACTAGTTTTACATAGCCAGAGCTTGTGGGTACTTCTCTTCTTGACATTGGAACCCTTGGCTGGGGACACCAGTGTGTCCCCTTGCTCCTGGGAGGGCAGGGAGGAGGCTCTGCAGCCCAGATAACTCTCTTGATTCGACTGCCTTATGCTCTTGTGGGAAAGGACATTTTACGTCTCTGCCCCTCCTACCAGCCTTTTCTTATGTATGTTCCTAGTTGTAGGGCCTCTGTTCAGCCAGAGCTCAGGTTATGATTGCTCTGTAGTTTCATTGTAATTTTGGTGTGGTGCTGAGAGGAGTCATACACAGCATCTAGCTTCTATGTTATTTTTATAGAGTACTTTTTAATTAACAATAAATGTAGAGTTCTAACAGAGTATCATAATTATAAACGTACTCTTATTTTCCCTCAACTTGTTGGTATTTTAAATTATAGTTAAATATTTTCTAATAATCAGACAGGTCTTCCTTGTTAGTGTCCTGCTTATTCTTAATATATTGTTATCCTTTCACACTGCTTTATTAATATTCTGTTTAAAATTATGGGATCAAAATTGAAAATTAAATTTTTCTGAATATAGTTTTGTGCACTATGTTTTATGATTTTAGTTTCAACTGATGAAATGAGGTGATAAGCCATCCATCTTTTATTTTCTAAACTCCAAATAAGTTTAAATACTTTTTAATTATTTTCTCCAATGTTTGAAAGAAATTATATATAAAAAACAGCTTTCTGAATTCTTGTTAAGGGGCAAATAGTTTAATAGCTTTTCCAATTCTCTTTCCTTCTGACATTTTGCTTATAGTAACCTTTCAAAGAAAGTGGTTTGAGACATATTTTTAATTTTTTTTTCATTTTATCTAATCCATTATATTTTTGTTTGAAATGTAATATTTTTTATCTTTGAACTTACTTTTGATTTTTATGATATGTCTATATTTGGTAGATTTTTATATTTGTTTTTGTATTTTTGTTAATTGAAAAAATTATGCTGTGAATTTTCCTATGACTCAAAATTTGCATGCATCCTGTCATATTTTATTTATTAGTTGAATTCTAAATACAACAATGAAAGTAGTAATGGGATTAAGTTAGTAATGAAATGAGAAGTGGCTCTCTTAAAATTTCAGAATCTTTTCCTCTGGCAATGAAAGATGTGGTCGTGTAAAAGGAAAACTCATGTATTTGGATTGAGTGACTCTAATTATTAATCATCTTTTTTCCCCCATATATTCATTTAATACTGACTTGACATTTTATATTAGCCCTTCAGCATCCTCATTTACACTCCTTTTCTTCCACTTTTTTTCCTAATGTACAAACAAGAACAAACGATGAGAATACTTGAAAGTTAAATTGCAAAGTTATTTTCCTATTTAATTTCTTTTGTTTTCAGGTAAAATTTAGATAAACTATTTTTTAAATATTCCATTTTATTTCCAATTCCTAGCAACTCTACAGAGTTTTATATTAATTTTGTCATTAATATCACTGAAAGAAAGCTATTTTTATCCCTATTTTACAAAGGAGGAATTAGGCATAAAAGAGACAAGAAAAAAGTAGAGTTTAAATCCACAAGTTTTAAACTTAACTTTAAAAGCTAAACCATTCATAGTATAGCATCCCAGAGCACAGACAAACATTTAAAGAAAAGGGAACTCAACAAAAGGAGTAACTTTTGAATAATGAGAAGAATTTCAGGCTTTAACCAAGGGAAAAGTAAAGTAGGGGAATGATAAATGAGCTAATCAGAGACTAAGCAATGTATTTAAAATCACAAATACAGTTTACCTTTGAACAACCAGGGATGCCCACCACCACACAGTCAAAAATTTGTTGAACGTTTGAATCCTCAAAATCTTTTCTATAGTCATTTTGATATCCCTGAGGGTTTAGCTAAAGACACCAAAATTTGCAGATGCTCATGTCTCTTATATAAAATGGTACAGAACAAAGCATTCAGTCAGCTTCCTTATTCATAGAATCTCAACCATGGATGGAAAATACCATTTTTAATTTGAGTTTGATAGTATCTGTGGTTGTGAATCTGGATTTACTGAGAGTAGACTATATGTTTATTGGAAAAAAAATCCACATATAAGTGGACCCTGAAAATTCAAATGGTGTTGTTAAAAGGTCAACTGTACTTCAGTTATAAGTGGGACTAAATATGGTCATGACTAAAGACCAGGTAAAATATTGTGTCAATGACCTATAGTAGTTTAATTTAGAGTTTTATAAGATAGGCTTCTGGAAACAGTCTATTTTTCTCTGGAAATCTGGTTCCAAAAAATGTTAACTAACTTACATGGAGAAGAGCTGCAGATATATGATGAAACCAGGAAATAGATTTGATTTGCTGTCCAATCATAGTTACCAACATTTAGTGAGTTTAAGGTCCTATTCCAGAATATATAGAAATCCTGGCAATGGTGTCTGAATCTTCTGGCTTTGGAAT
>NW_011888818.1:343646-348066 GCF_000151845.1 Pteropus vampyrus
CCATTCATAGTATAGCATCCCAGAGCACAGACAAACATTTAAAGAAAAGGGAACTCAACAAAAGGAGTAACTTTTGAATAATGAGAAGAATTTCAGGCTTTAACCAAGGGAAAAGTAAAGTAGGGGAATGATAAATGAGCTAATCAGAGACTAAGCAATGTATTTAAAATCACAAATACAGTTTACCTTTGAACAACCAGGGATGCCCACCACCACACAGTCAAAAATTTGTTGAACGTTTGAATCCTCAAAATCTTTTCTATAGTCATTTTGATATCCCTGAGGGTTTAGCTAAAGACACCAAAATTTGCAGATGCTCATGTCTCTTATATAAAATGGTACAGAACAAAGCATTCAGTCAGCTTCCTTATTCATAGAATCTCAACCATGGATGGAAAATACCATTTTTAATTTGAGTTTGATAGTATCTGTGGTTGTGAATCTGGATTTACTGAGAGTAGACTATATGTTTATTGGAAAAAAAATCCACATATAAGTGGACCCTGAAAATTCAAATGGTGTTGTTAAAAGGTCAACTGTACTTTAGTTATAAGTGGGACTAAATATGGTCATGACTAAAGACCAGGTAAAATATTGTGTCAATGACCTATAGTAGTTTAATTTAGAGTTTTATAAGATAGGCTTCTGGAAACAGTCTATTTTTCTCTGGAAATCTGGTTCCAAAAAATGTTAACTAACTTACATGGAGAAGAGCTGCAGATATATGATGAAACCAGGAGATAGATTTGATTTGCTGTCCAATCATAGTTACCAACATTTAGTGAGTTTAAGGTCCTATTCCAGAATATATAGAAATCCTGGCAATGGTGTCTGAATCTTCTGGCTTTGGAATACTTCTAAGCTATCTCATTATCTGGAAGAAAGAAAAAACAAGCCATAAACTCATTCCACTTAATTTATTGACAACAAATTCTATTTATGCTTCTATTTTGATAAATAGATGAAATGGCAACTTGCAGCACATGGGCCTTTTGAAACACTCTCCATGCTTAAAAATATGGGGAAACACATTTTGCAAAACACATTTGGAAATTAACAAACCTCAGACATTTAATGTGAGATGTTTGATGAACTCAAACACAGCTGTGTACAGTTCTACCACTTAAATATGACATTTTTCCTCAAAAACAGCAAACACCTCTTCGTGCTATTGGCTTACTTATGATAACACCATCCTCATTAAGAAATAGCTTTGTTCATGCGTAGCATACTTTCAAATGAGAAAGGATTGTTCTCAACTCATGTACAAGCTAAAATGCAGCGAGGCAAATACCGTTTCCAGAATAATTTAATATTCTGAGAATGCCTGAGTTATTACAAAATAACCCATTTTGACTTAAATGAAATATTATGAGTGGTCTGTGACTAAATGCATGATTTGTCTGGCAGGTTAAAATCAAAATAATAGATTATTTCAAACAATTCCAAGTTTTAAATTGATATCATTTAATTTATCATTGGTTGATATCAGTTAAATTATTTTCAAATATTTATGCATGGTGTGATTAAAAACTACCTGAAAATCAGGAAAAATTAAAATATTGTGCTTGGAATTCTCTTTGTCCAAAAATAAAACATCACTCATGTGTGTTCTCCTCAAAAGGAAGCAAAAATGCCAGCGTGTTAAAACAAAACAAAACAAAAAAAAAGATCAAACAAAGCAAGATATTAAGAAAATGAAAACAAAAAATATTGATACTATATAGATGAGGCTGAAAATTGTCATTTCATCCAATTTCATTAGTTCAGTTTTTCTACCCTGGCACTGGTGTGCAGGATTGTGCCTGCTCTCTCATGAGTTGCTGCTCTCATAAGCAACAAATCCCTGTATTCACCCTCTATCTTTCCAATCTTGGGGGCTACTGTTTGCTCTTTATCCTCCCCTTTCTTATGGATCTAAGAAGTTGTCAAAATCTCAATCTGTTCAGCTTTTTACTTATTAGTGTGTCATGGCAACTTCCAAGGTCCTTACATGCAGAAACCGGAAATGCAATACTGGAAACGTTGAAGGGAATCATTCATTAGGCTTTAACTACGACCTAATAATAATCTTAAACAGTATGGTTAATTCTAAAATTGTAATGATACTTTACATTTTTATGGACTTCTATAGTTTGCTAAGTGCTTCTTCTATATGTCATCTTGTTTAATTCCCACAATTACTCTTATTTACAGGAAAGAATTAAAGGTGGCAATTTTATCATTAGTGACCAGAAAAGTTATCTTCAGGTGTAGGATAAATTGATTAAATTTGATTGTGCTATGAAGAGCATAGGAAATCTGTCCAGGCCAATATTTTTTTTGCAATTAGTTGGTTACTTCCATCAGCTGTGATTATTATTGTCCTTCATAGGTATCTTCATGCTATTTTAACATAGTAGACAGATGATGTTCAGAGATAAATGCCATAAAATTGCCCCCACATGTTACAATATATGAAGAGTTAGGAATCTGCAAGACCAGCAAGTGAATGCTGCTATATTACATAAGTAAAGCAGATTGATGACATGGGTGGCCTAAGTAACTTTACATTTGCTGTTTGACCTAGAGTTTATCATATAAAGAATAGCAGACAATTTTACACTTGTCTTTTAAGACTCTAATGGCAGAATTGAGCTAGTTTTTCTTAAGATAAAGAAATATATTCAAAAGAAATGAAGAAAGAATTTATTTTAAAAGCATCTAGAAACTTATTTCTAAATTAGACAGCTGTGTCCATTTTTTGAAATGTCTATTGTCATTTTTCTTTTGATCCTTTTATCTTTTCATTTTAAGTGTTTTTGAATCAGCAATATCTTATCCTCAACTTAAGATATTCACAAAACCTATTTGCTGCATGTATTCTGTTTTAAATTGAGCTAAGTACTATTGTGTTTATTTCCAAAACATCTCAATTCGATTGTTTAACTATATTTTTATTGTTGTAAAAAGCACAAATAATATTAAATTTACCACCTTATTTGTAAGTGTACAATCAATACTAATAAGTATATTCTCACCGTTATTCAACAGGTCTCTAGAACTTTTTAATCTTGCAAAATTGAAACTCTGTGCCCTGAACACTAATTTCCCTTCCCCCAACCCTTAGCAACCCACCTTTATACTTTCTGTTTTTATGATTTGACTACTTCAGATACTTCATTTGAGTGATATCATACAGTACTTACAGTACTTGTTTTGTTTTTTTAACTGGATTATTTTTGCTTAATATAATGTTCTAGAAGTTCACCTATATTGTTGCGTGTGACAGGATTTCCTTCTTTATTTAAGGCTGAATAACATTTTATTGTGTGTGTATATATGCATTTACTTTATCTATTCAACATTGGACATTGAGGTTAATTCTACCTCTTAGCTAATCTTGTAGAAAGCATAGGTGTTTAAACATCTCTTTGAGATTCTGTTTTAATTTAATTAATTTATTGATTAAATCAATTCAGTTTTATTGACATATCATTAATATATGAGATCGTGTTTTTAATTCTTTTGGATATACCCAGAATTAGGATTGCTGAAGCATATGGTAATTCTATTTTTAATTATTTGAGTAACCTCCATACTGTTTTCCATAATGACTCGACCATGTTATATTCCTACCAACAGTGTGCAAGGGTTTAAATATCTCTGCATCCTCATGAACACTTTTTATTTCTGTTCTTTTGATAGTGGCCATCCCAATGGGTATGAGGTGATATCTCATTGTGGTTTTTATTTGCATTTCTCTTATGACTATTAATATTGATAACTTTTTAATATGCTTATGGGCCATTTGTATACCTTCTTTGAGAACTGTGTATTCAAGTCCTTTGTTCATATTTAAAAAGCAAGTTATTTATTTTTGTTGTTGCTGAGTTGTAGAAGTTTCTTATATATTGTGGATATTAACTCCTTACCAGATATATGATTGGAAATACTTTTTTTTCCCATTCTATAGACTGCCTTTTCAGTTTATTGATTGTTTCCTGTGATGCAGAGATGTTTTTAAATTTGATATAGCCCCATTTCTCCTATTTTTGGTTTCATTCCCTTTGTTTTGGTTTTATATCCAAGAAGTCATTATCAAATCCAATGTCCTGAAGCTTTTTTCTTATTTTTTTCTAGAAGTTTTATTATTTTATGTCATATTTTTAGGCTTTTTATTAATTTTTATATATAATGTAAAGTAATGGTGCAACTTAATTCTCTTGCATTTGACTATCCACTTTTTCTATTTCTATCCACTGTCCTTTCTCCATTGTGCTGTTTTGATACCCTTGTCAAAAATAATTTGGTCATATATACAGTTTTTATGCACTTTCTATTCTGTTCTGTTTGTCTTTATATCTTTATGCCATTACCACACTGTTTTAATTATTCTTGCTTTATAGTGTGTTTTCAAATCAGAAAGTCTGAGGCCTTC
>NW_011888818.1:351080-379986 GCF_000151845.1 Pteropus vampyrus
TCTGGAAGATGTTTCAACCTCTCTGTAGCCTGGATGATTGACTATCTTCTTAATTACATGAAGGCCTTCATAATGTCCCTTCTCCACAACCATCGCCATCTTTCTTCTCTCAATATTAAGTCATCCAATAAGGTCTTGAGTAATTCTGTATTCCCTGTAACCTGAAGGAACATAATATTATAGTGCACACATATATAAAAAAGATTTAATGAGAGATTTTATATAAGGAGAAATAATCAGCACGATAGACCTAGCTTTAATATTTCCTCCATTTTCTCCAGTTATTCAGAACTCAGAGCAAGTCATGTTGGTCCAACCCCCTTACTCTCCTAAAATGGCTCAATTGTATTCAGTAAGAATCTACCTCTGATGATAGTTTCTATAATGAGTGCTGAATTTGAAAGACCAAACATATTAGAAGCATCTTAGGGAGAGTACATAGATTTTGTAAAGGCTCAGTGTATGTCATAAGATAAATGGCTAAAGAAAATAGAACATTCAGGCAGAAGATGAACATTAGTTTCATTTGTTTTGTTAATCCTAGCTAAATTGAGATATGCTCGACAAATAAAATTGTATATATTTAAGATATATAATGTGATGTTTTGATACGTATATACAGTGTGGAATGATTACCCAAATCAAGCTGATTAACAAACACATCATGTCATATAGTTACCCTTTCGTTGTGTGTGTGTGATCAAGACACTTAAGATCTATTGTCTTAGTAAATTTTAAGTGTACAATACGTGCTCATTAACTACAGTCAGCAAGCTGTTATTTGGTCTCCAGAATACCTTATTTATAAGGTATAAATAAAAGTTTGTACCATTTTACCATCCTCTTATTTCCACCACCTTCATCCACTATTAATCACTATTCTACTCTCTTTCTATCAGTAAAACTTCTTTAGATTCTACACAGAAGTGAGATCATGTGGTGTTTATTGTTCTCTGATTTATTTCACTTAGCATAATGTCCAAGTTCATTCAGGTTGTCTCAAATGTCAGTATTTCCTTCTTTTTTTTAGAGGCAGGATAATAGTCCATTGTATGTATATACTACGTTGTCTTTATTATTTTATATGTTGATAAACAGTAGAATGGTTTCTATATCTATGTTATTGTGAATACAACATCATTCACATTAGTATTATTGCAGCATTATAAAATATAAAAAAGCAGTTATCCTTCTTTGAATTCTTTTGAATACATACCCAGAATTAGAATTGCTGGATTACATAGTGATTTTATTTTTAATCTTTAGAGGAATGTTCATGCAGTTTTCCATAATAATTGTATCAATTTACATTCCCTCCAACAGTGTATAAGTATTCTATAATGAAAGATAGTATTACAGAGAGTCTGGGATGAAATCTAGGTCAATGCAGTATTGTAATTTATAGATGATATTGAAAAAATGGTGAAATAAATATAAAAATATCATTATTCTCACTTAAATATCTCCAGTAAGACATTTTAGTGATTGAGTTAAATATGGTGATAGAAATCTAGACAAGTACATATGTATATATGATTCTTTATCCATTTTTTTGCATTTTTAATTTTTTGAGTAAAAAAAAAAATTACATCCCCAGAAAAGGAAATCTATATTAAAACTATAGCTTTCCTTTTGTGCTAAAAACACTATTATATATAAAAAAGAGAAAAAAATGGAAAGGTAGATCGGATTTTCTTATTTAAACTGTTCTGCCTGGTGCTCCTGAAAAATTTAGTTTCTCTATAATAATTTTATACAGAAATAATGTTTTTATAGCTTTATGTGTGACTTTTATTATGTGTGCCATAATATTTATTAACCTCCTCTGATTTTATTCTTCTAAAGTTCATTTCGATAATTTAAAATTTCCTAAAGTGTCTTTTTCACTGAAATTTCAAATTTATTAGAATAGAACAATATAGAGGTTTTTTTAGTTGTTTTATTATCTTCTATATTTGTGTTTTACTTGATTTACACAACTAGATTTGGAATTTAGTCATTATACCTACTATGTTTTTTCTTCATACTTTCTAATTAATGTACATTTACATATACTTACATTTGTATTCTCCGTTTTGAAAATATTGTGTTGAAGCCAGTCTGAAAAGACTACATACTATATGATTCCATCCATATGACATTCTGGAAAAGGTAAAAACTATGGAGACAGTAGAAATATCCATGATTGTAGTGGCTGAGGGGAAGAGATGAATAGGCAGAGCACAGAGGATTTTTAGGGCAGTGAAAATAATGTATGATACTATAATGATGAATCCATGTCATTATATATTAGTCCAAAACCATAGAATGTACAATACCAAGAATGAACTCCAAGGTAAATTATGGAATTTGGTCGATAATGATGTGTCAATGTAGGTTCATTAGTTGTAACTAATGTATTACTCTGATGGTGAATATTGATAATAGGGGAGGCTGTGCATGAGTGGAGGCAGGGAGTATGTGGGAAATCTCTGTATCCTCCTCTCAATTTTGCTATGAACCTAAAACTACTCTAAAAAAAAATAAAGTCTTAGTAAATTGTGTTAAAACTATAATAATTTAATTTTAATAGAAACATGAACCTCTCTATATTTGCCTCTAAATATGACTTTTGAAAGATTTTATATTTTCAGTTGATAATCTTATTCTTAATATCTCTAAGTAATTTTTAATTGCAATTTGTAATTCTATGACCCAACATATTTAAATGGTCATAATTATTTTTTGCAGTTTTGTTATTTGAGTGTTGCCTAGTATGTTCAAAGATTGAGACATACACAACCGAAAATTTTGTTCATAACCTAATACAATCAGACTTTTGTAAAATTGCGCTTTTCTTTTGGTTTCCAGAACATGGCATCTAAGCCTGTTGGATCTCTGTTTTATATACAGCCTTAAAAATGCCTTTTTATTTTCTTATAGATATTTAATCACACTCACTACCCTCGATTTCAGTCCTAGTGTGTGTTAGCAACAGTTTCGGTAGCACTTGCTCAGATTCTCCTGAGACTCCACAGTGATCTGACTCAAGAAGTGCCCTCTGGGTTGGGAGATGGGGTTGCAGTTCAGCAGTGGTTTTGTAACCCTGGCCAGTAAAAATCACCTGTTGTTTTTCTGCCTCCCTCTTCTCTGCCTTCTGTCCTGAGGACTGGGCCCTGCTACCTGCCAGCTGCAGGGAGCTCACAACTTTCTCAGGCAGGGCTGTTGGGGAACTCGCCACTCCTTCTCCCCTCTCCCTCCTCCTACAGGTGGCTCCAGAGGCTGCAAGAGGCGGCTTCTTTACTTCTCCCAGTCCACCTACTGAAACCCAGGGTTCTGACCTGTGGTAGCTCTTCTACGCAGATCCCACGCTCAGATGTGCTGGTGTACAGTTTGGGTGTTTTTTTGTTTAGTTTTAGATGTTCAATTTATTGTTGTTTCAAGAGGATAGATCTGGGACGTCTCTCACTCCACTATGTTTACTCCTAATTTATGCTTTAAATTTAAACAGAGGTCTTCTTATTTCTTTTTTTTTTTTAAAGCAACTTTTTCCTGTGGGATATTAAATAATTGCACCTTAAGTGTCTGAGAATTTTTTATCTTTCCTAGAAGAAAGGAAAGAACGGTGAAAGTGGGGAAAGGATACAATCCTAAGAAATGAGATCTGATGAAGAAAGTTGCCATTTGTTATAAATTGTCCATGGCACAGGCTGTGCTCTTGGAACGAGGAACTAGTGTACATTTGCTCATTCAGAGCATCTTGCATGTTGTTTTTACTGATGCAGTGTTTTAATAAGAATTTAATCCAAGCTTCCCTGCTTTTATCCACTGGAAATGATGTTGGGTCCTCTGGCATTTTACAAGAAAAAATATCCCTACTTTCTCAGAGATGGAGTGCAAAGAGTTATTAAAAAATCTTCAGAAGACCTTACTTCACAGTTTTAAACAGCCCTGGTTTTGACCATCACGTTGTAAACTGATGCAGAGAGAAATTTATCTTCTATTACAGTACATATCATTCTTGATTTTAAAAATTTGGTCAATATTGTCCTGCCCAATGAATAAATGTTGATGTCTGACTTCTCAGAAATCAATACCTGCTTCTTCAACCTGTTTGTTTTTTTAATGGTACTGAAAGGATAATTGGCAAGCACAGCACCATGGGGTGAATCATTCTCCAAGCCCTGTCTCAGAAACCAAGAACTGTGAATTACTACTTCATTTTTGCCAATAAATAGCACTTCCTTTTAAAGAAAACACAACTTATGGAAACTTCCACATCCTGGCTTTTTTTTAATATTCCAAACTTGATATGCTTTACAAGGTATGTCCTTATTCTGAGATATTCTGATATCTATTTAGATGTTATGCGTTCCTTAACCTTTTGAGAAAAAAAAATTATTATATTAAGGCTTTGAAATTAAGTGAAAAAACTGAGCAATCCTCTCACTTGTTTAAAACGAATAATTTTTATAGAGGTGGCGTTTGATATCTAACTTTTTTGGCTCATACCTGGGTCTTTGGGTATATTCTTAAAAGTTCAAGAAATATATTCAATGTTTGACTATGCAATTTTGGTCTATGTAATTTTAATCAGTAGATTTCAGGTGTTAGAATGCAGAAGAAGAAAGATATAAAATCCTATTGAGATGTCTAGTGTTGGTAAGGAGTTTGAAGAGCATCTGAATGTTTCTGCCTCATGGTAGTATAGTATTTTATTCTCCCTGCGATTTTCTTTTTTTTTCTTTCTATTACTTCTAAAGTTGTAATGGGAAGATTCCAATTCAGTGAGTCTTGATTTGGGGTTGAGATTATGCATTTTTAAGCTTTCATGCTATTCTGCAGTAACAGCGGCAACTCAAAACTAGTTCACAGTGGAATTCTCAACTCAGCGGTGTTTGCAATAACTAGAGACCTTTTAAAAAAGTACCAATTAGAATCTGAAGTGGGTCTCAGGCTTTGGTATTTATTTAAGCTCCTGAGGAGATGCTAATTGATTGCAAGGGTTGGAAATCACTAGCATTGGAATTTCAATCATTCCTCAAAACCCAGGTCAGGTCTCCTTGTTAAGCGTCTCCCTGATAAGTCTTCCCTATGGATTCCATTGCTCTCTTTTCTCCCACTTTCTTGACAATCTGCAACACCTTCTAGTCAAAGTGACAAGATATATTTTTTACTTTTATAAATTCATTATGCATTTCAATATGTTAGCCTTGTATCCCTAATAAAACATTCTTAGTGAGAATGCAAGGATTTGATTACCTCTGCAGTAAACATAGTATAGCACTATTATTTGAACATATTGAGTTCAAATTTGCACAAAACAAACTTCTTAATCAAATAGTAGTAACTAATCTTTGAGGGAAAAGGCAGTTCAAAGAGCGCTTTCGCACATTCTCGTTTTCATTTCACAAGAACTTTATACACTAAGTAGTTTTCACCAAATACATCAGTAAGTAAATAGAGAGAAGAGATATTTTTTAAGCTTAACATAGGTAGTAAGTGCTAGACCCAAGATCAAACAGAGTTTCTTTTCAAAGCACTGCGTATGTGTGCTCACGCACATGTGCATGTGTGCATTACTACACATCATCTTCTTTATGTAATACAAGGAAAGAAACTGAATGTACTTTCTGTTCCTTAGCAACCAGAAATTTCACATACACGACTCATTTAAAATTACCAACAACCTATAATTAACTTGATAACCAATTTTGGCGAAATAATTGATTTGAATTAATCAATTTGGACATTAGAACAGACATATATAGTTATGCCAGATCTCTAAGGACTCAGTTGTAGAATAATATATTTTTTAAAACATTGATGAGAATGTCAAATAAAATACAGTCTTCTGAAATTCTAACTTTTCTTTAACTCTGCATTATCTATTAGCAATAACGTACACTTTTATAGAAATCGATATGTGCCAAGACTAAAGCATTTTGCCTATTTAACTCATTTTTAATGCTCACAAAATTCTTAAGTGGGTAGCACTCCCTAAATCTCATTTTTTTAGAGGAAGAAATGTGGGCTCAGACTTGTTAAGTAACTTTTCCAAAGCCATCCATTCATTAAGTGGCAGAGCAAGGATTGAAACTCAGTTAATCTCCAGAGTTCATTCTCTAAACCAAGGATGAACATAACTTTGTAAAGTTTTATTAAATGGCAGTCTTGAGCAGAACACAGTGCACCGGTCACCAACGCCAGGTTTGGACTCCAACTCCATGGTGGATAGCAAAAATCATTACAACGCCAGCTGTTAAGAACTGAAGTCCAAATACTTTTGCCCACTACATCTTGGTATGGGAGATGTCAAGGAAAACACAATACATCAAGCACTGGATGGAACAATGCTTTACTCACATAGAGATGAGATAGAGTCAGATCAGCTATAATAGCATGTGTCATTCTCTTATGACTAGCAAGTCTCTCCCATCTCAGCCAATGCAGATGCAAGACAATTGGCCTATGTCACCCCTCTGCTAGTGGAACCCCTCTCCTTCTCTGAAGAGTCTGAAATACTGAAAGCTGGAATGAGCCTGAGGGCCGCTGACACATAAGCAAAACGAAGGAGCACACTCTGAGTTGAAATAGGAAAAAATATTCCCACAGAAAGTGATAAGCCAGTCATAGGTTGTGTGGACTCTTTATCTCTTGTTCACAGCCCTAAGTCTATCTTTATTTGGATGAGCAGTGGTTGAAAGATTGTGCACATGAGACTGTCCTTCTCGACACACAGCCATATCCATTTGTTTACATACAATCTATGGTTCCTCTCTTCACTATAAGGCAGGGTTAAGCCCACTATATAGGAGCAAAATATTTACTACCTAGCCCCAAAAAACTTTGTTGATGCCTGCCATAAATCACTGTGCTATGCTTCCTATGCAATTAGGAAGCACTTATCACAATATCAACCTGTTTCACCCATGGCACACTTAACTCATTTTGCCAAATATTATATTGAGAAGCATAAGTTTGTACAGTGCTTTTTATATTTTATTTAAAGCAGTTTCACAACTACTATCTCATTCTACAATAATTGTAGGAAATAGAAAGACAAATTTTCATTCTCTCCAGTCTGTAAAGAAACCCCAAGACAAAGACATGTTAATAAATCTCACAAGTCTCACCATGCTGGCTTATGAATTTTGGGCCTATACTATCGTGATGGCATGAAACTAACACTATTTCAGCATATTGATTAATTTCATAACAGCTTTAGAAGACTTATACTTATATAGAGCTTGCTATGTACCAGACACACTTTTAAACCTTTTATAAATGTTAATTTATTTTATTCTCATAATAAATCTGTGAGGCAAGTACAATAACTATGTCATTTAACATAAATTATAACAAATAATAAAATGAAAGCAAAGATAGTTGAAGTAACTAACCCAAGGTCCCATAGCTACTGAATGATAGAGCTTGGAATTGAACTCAGGACTCTAAAGTTCATGATTGTAAAGACTTCAGTACTTAGTCTTATGAAATTTACATATTGGTGTTTGTGTTTTAAAGTAAATATCCAGTTGAAATTTGAAAATTCATTATAAATGCTTTTATAAAGCATATGTTAACAATTTCATTTTGATGATTTACAAATAAAAATAGAAGTAGAAAATAATTATTTTTTAGTAATTCAAATTGAAAACATAATCAGTGTACTCAACTGTCTAAAATAATGCATTGATATGGAATTTCTTTCACTTGACTTTCCCAGACATTTAACACTGTTATTTTCCTAATATTATACAAATATACTTACACCTAATATATCTGTTTATTCTGTCTGATCATTTTGCTCTCTAGTGTTATAACACTAATTACATTTGAAAAAATTGAATAGAACAATAAAAATCCATTTATAAAGGTATACATGGTAGAATAACACTTCTCTGCCAACTTTGACCAATGAGTTGTGAACAGCTGTTTTCATGTGTCTTTTCCAGGTGGAAGCTTTAATTTGGAAGGTACCTTTATTTTTCTGATCCTTCTGCCATGCTGACTTTAAGAGTGCTGGAAGCCTGTATCTGGAGTAAAGAGTAATGACATGGAACAGTATCTAGCTAATCTATAACAAATGTTTAGAGCAGGAAATAAAACTATTATTTTATCCACAAAAATTTGGAATCTTTTATTTTGAAATAATCAAAAGTTTACAGAAAAGTTGCAAGAAATTAATCTCATTCTCTCTCCATCTGTGTTTATATATTTATTATATAACTTCTAAATTATATGAGACTAGGTTTCAGACATCATCACCTTTCACTGCTAAATTCTTCACTGCTAATTTCCTAAGAATAAGAATATTATCTTAAAGAAGCATAGTATAATAATCAAAATTTGGTCATTTAACATGTGTTTATTTCATTATCTACAGTTCATATTCAAATATTGTCATTAGTTTTTATTATTTTTTTCAAGTGCATAAAAAAGATATTTTATTTTTTTCCTTTTCTTATTTTAACTAGTTTCAAGTATACGGTACATTGGTTACATATCTATATAATTCGTAAAATGATCCCCCCCAATTGCTCCCTCCCTCCCCCGACCCTCCTCCTAGTCAACGTATTAATGCTAACTGCATTCCCTCTGCCATGCTCCCCATCACTGTGACCATCCATCAGCTACTAATTTGTACTTTTTTAACCCTTAGCCCCATTCTCCCAGCCCCCTAAACGCCCTCCCCTCTGGTCATCACCAAATTGTCCACTATATTTGTGAGTCTGTTCTTGATTAGTTTGTTCTTTTTATTTTGGATTCTGCATATAAGTGAAATCATATAGTGTTTATCTTTCTCTGTCTGACTTAAATACCTTCTAGGTCCATCAAAGCAATATCTTTTCCATCCCCTTTCTTTTCATATGTAGGGGTCTTGTTTTTTTTATCCTTTCAGCCACTCTATCTTTTGGTTGGAGCACTTAATTCTTTTCCATTTAAGGTATTTATTGATATAGTTGTTACCATTCTTTATTCCTGTTTTTGGTACATGTTTTTTATTCTTGAAGAAGTCCCTCTAACATTTCCTGTAATTCTGGCTTGGTGGTGATAAATTCCTTTAGCTTATTTTTGTCTGGGAAGCTCTTTATCTGTCCTTCAATTCTAAATAATAGCTTTGCTGCATAAATTATTCTTGGTTGTAGATCCTGGGTCTTCATCCTGTCTAATATTTTTTTGCCAAACCCTTCTGTCCTGCATAGTTTCTTTTGAGAAATTAGCTACCAGTCTTATGGGTGTTCCCTTATAAGTGATTATCTATTTTTCTCTTACTTCTTTTAATATTCTTTCATTATATTTAAACTTTGGCATTTTAATTATGATGTGTCTTGGTGTGGGCCTCTTTGGATTTCTGATTTTTGGAATTCTCTGAGCTTCCTGGAGTTTTATCTCTATTTCCTTCACTAGGTTAGGGAAGTTTTCCATCATTATTTCTTCAAACAGCTGTTTAATATCTTGATTTTCTTCAGTTACACCAATTAGACAGGTATTTGGACCTTTAATAGTGTCCCATATTCTCCTTAAATTATTTTTATAGTCTTGGTATCTTATCTCTTGCCCTTCTGATTGTGTATCCTTGGCTTTCCCATCCTTTAGATGAGGTACTTTGTTTATTTTCTTTATTCACTTTGTTTATTCCTTTTTTATTCCATTTAATATATTTCTCATCTCAGATAATGTGTTCTCCATTTCAGACTGGTACTCTTTTATAATTTCCATTTCTATGTTTATGTATTTTATCTCTTTAATGGAGTTCTTCTCACTTCCCAAAAGTTCATTGAGCATCTTTATAACCAATGTTTTGAACTCTGCATCTGTTAGATTACTTGACTCCATTAGATATGGATCTCTGTTCTGTTCTCTCATATAGTTTCTGCTTCTTTGTCTTTCCATTTTGGCTGCCTTTCTGTGTCTGTTTCTATGTACTAAACAAAGCTCCTAAGTCTCCTGGTCTTATTAGTGTGAATTTGTGAAGTAGTTGTCCAGCGGCACAGTCCTGAGAGTGGTTCAGCTGCAGGTCAAATTTAGCCCAAGCCTGTGCCCCTCTGGGGCCACCTGTTAAGATTCAGTCAGCAATCCACAGATGCTATGCTTAAAGTTGCCTCAAAAGGCCACACCAGAAAACGAGGCCAGCTGCTGCCTCCAGTGTGAGTCTCAGCAAGGAGCACCTGACTTGCTGAGGACACACCTGGATGTGGCTTGGGCGAGGCCATGAGTTGGGGGAGGCGAGGTTTCAAGAAATCCTCTGGGCAGAGCCTCTGTTATCCAGTTTGATGATATCGGAGATATGGCAGCACTATGTCCGGTCCACTGGTAGGGGGAAGGGCTCAACAGGGAACAATGGATACCACTGATACTTCTGTACCAAGCAAGTCTCGCCTAAGCCCTGCCTCCGACAATGTCTCCTTGTAAATCCCTGGTGCATCTTGCATAGCCGATTTGGCGCTGGTACTCAGAGTGAGCAGTTCCAACACTGTGAAAATCCGCTTACAGATGTGGCCCCTTTAAGAGATGTCTGCCACTGCCGCTGCCGCTGCTACAGCCTCCATCTCACTCAGTCGCTAGAGACCAGACAGCCCCGCGTCCTCTCCCTGTCCTACTTTCTGCCGTTGCAGGATGCTTTCTTGGATTTCTCCCTAGTTGTATAGCTTGTTTATCCCAGGCAATTTTTCCTTGCTGCTGCTCCTTGTTTCCTTCACAACTTTGATTTGGTTGCCAGAGGGATGAACAGAGCCTCTGTCATCTACGTCATTTATTTTTCTCCTTAATATTATTATTATTTTTATCATTAGCTTCTCTCACCCCTCGGTCCAGGGTCCAACTCAGGACCATCCATTACATTTAGTTCTTATGTTGCTTGAGCATTTTTGAATATGAAAAAGTTCCTCAGCCTTTCTTTATCCTTGACAAATTTTTTTGAAGACTACTGACCAGTTATACTGTAGAATACTTCTTATTTTTGGTTTGCCTGATGCTTCTGCATGATTAGATTTAAGATATACATTTTTGGTAGGAATACCATAAATTTGACTCTATGTTCCTGTCAGTGCATCATATCAGTAGTCATAGGATATATCTCAAAAAGATATTAAGTCTCATCACAGGATTAACATGATGTCTGCTATATTTCTTCACTGTAAAGTTATGACTTTTTCTTTTGTAATTAATAAGTGATTTGTGAGAATATGCTTTGAAACTACATAATAATTCTATTTATTATCAAATTTCACTCCAATATCAATTGTATCATCATTGTTTCTTTTTTCCTTTAATTTTTTATTTTTCACTTATAGTTGAGATATAATATTATGTTAGTTTCAGTTGTACAGCATAGTGATTGGAGATCTATATAACTCACAAAGTGATAACCCAATAAATCTAGTACCCCTCTGCCCCCATACATATTTATTATTATTATTAACTATAGTCCATCCCTCCAACAATTCCTGTAATGCTGGCTTGATGGCGATGAACTCCTTTGGCTTTTGTCTTGTCTGTACAGCTCTATATCTGTCCTTTGAATGAAAGCTTTGCTGGATAAAGTAACCTTGGTTGTAGATGCTGGGTTTTCATTGTTTTGAAAATTTTTGCCAAGCCCTTCTGGCCTGCAAAGTTTCTTTTTAGAAATCAACTGTCAATCTTATGAGAGCTCCCTTGTAGATATTAACTGAGTCTCTCTCATTGCTTCTAATTTTCTCTCTTTGTATTTAACTTTTGGCATTTTAATTATGATATGATTATGATCCTCTGAGCTTCCTGGTTGTATGTCTATTTCCTTCACCAGGTTAAGGAAATTTTCAATCATTATTTCTTCAAATAGGTTTTCAATTTCTTGCTCTCTCTCTTTTCTTTCCAGTACCCTATGATGCGAATGCTGTTACGTTTGATGTCATCCCATAGTCTCCTTAAAATATCTTCATTTTTTTGAATTCTTTTTCTTGTTGCTGTTTCTCTACCCCAACCTTTATATTAATGATTCAATCCTCCTCCTCATTCACTCTGTTGATTCCCTCTAATCTGCTTTTTATCTCAGATATTGGATTCTTCACATCTGATTAGTTCTCTATTACAATTTCCATCTTCATTTTTTTTTATCTCTTTAAATTCTCATGGCATTCATCTACTCTTCCCCTAAGTTCATTGAGCAGCCTTATAACCAGTGTCTTGAACTCTGCATCTGTTAGATTGCTTGACTCCACTTTGTTTAGTTCTTCTGGAGCTTTGTTCTGTTCTTTCATTTAGGAAATATTTATTTGTCTCCCCATTTTGGCTACCTCCCTGTGTCTGTTTCTGTGTACTATGTAAAGCTCCTGGTCTCCCAGTCTTAGTAGCATGGCTTTGTTGGGCCCAGTGAGACAGTCCCAAAAGGGATCCAGATGCAGGCCAAGTTTAACCCTGGCTTCTGGGGCCACTGGTAAGAGTCATAAGCAATCCACAAATGGCTGCCACCTGTGCGGTGCTTATAGTTGCCTCAAGAGTTCATGCCAGAAACCAATACTGGCTGTGGCCATTGGAGGGCAGGGACTTGGAGCTGCTCACCCAGGGGCACAGGGCACATGGGGGACACCACTGAAAGTAGCTTGTAGGGGCAGAGTTTCAGGGAGTCCTCTGGGTAGAGCAACTTCTGTTATCCAGTTTGATATCTCAGCTATGCTGCGTCCACATACTGGGAGAGGGGAGAGCTCAACCAAGGATCAGTGGGTACAACCAGCACTTCTGCCCAGGAGAAGCCACCCCTCCAGCCCTAGGCCCAAGGCCCTACAACTCTGTGTCCCCCCCATATGTCCTTGGTACCTCCCCTATAGCAGCCAACCTAGCACTAGAGCTCAGAGAAACATGAAAGTCTGATCCCGGCCCCTTTAAGAGGAACGTCTGCATCTGCTGGCTGCAGCTGCCATAGCCTCTGTCTCCTTCAGCCCACATGAGACCAAGTAGTCTCCTATCTCTGCCCCACCTCCGCTATAGTTCCAAAGTGATTTCTTAATTCTTCCCCTAGTTGTAGGGCTTCTGTTCATCCAGGTGACTCTGCTTGCTGTTTGCTCTATAGTATTGACACAGTTTTGGTGTGATCACAAGAAGAGATGTACAAAGCTTCTCTCCTCTATTCTATCTTGACTGAAACCCACTGTTTCTTGACTAAATCCATTACTGCTATTGTGAGTACAAAATGGTGATTTTTATTTCTAACTTTATCATTCCTTCTACTTTAAGGAAGAGTTATTTTTATTTATTTACCCTTTTTTCCTTTTCTTCTTTCCCTCATTCCTTGCATTCTACTTTCTTGTGTTTGTTCCTCCCCTTTATACTTCTCTCCTTTCTTATGCCTCCCCTCCTTTCTTCTTTCTCTCTTTCAAATTATTTATCAATGCGGTCTCATGTAATCTTATTTTCTTTGATTATTTAAGGTCCATTGTCATCATTCACTTTGATGTCCAACTGATCTAGACTTGGATGGTGGAAGCTCAGTCAAACCATATCCTACATTCTTTAAATATGGTCCTGTCTTTTTTGTTTTTTTAATAATTTCTTACTTTCTAGGTTTTCTTGACAATTTTCTTTCTCTGCCCCCAGATATGGAATCAGCCATTTCTCCAAAGAAGCTCTGGTTCTTTTTAGTAGAGAATGATATTTAGAAACCAAAATCTGAGCATACAGTGGGCCTATTTCTCATGAATGGTATCATTTTTAAATACAAAGTAAAATCGTTTCTACTTTCCTAGACAAATTGCTATTAGTAAAATAAAGGGAAGATATACTAATATGCTGCATTGAAATAACTTTCATTCCAGGTCTCCTATGTCAGAAATAGGAATAAAAAAGGGTAATCACCTATAAAGATCTGAGCAAGTAAAACATAAGTCAAAATCTAAAAAAAATGTATTTGTCTTTTGTAGATTTTAATGCAGATATTTCTCATAGAGACATTTGAAAATTGCTTGTATGTTAAAGGGTAATTTCCTAATACATATTTTCCTATTTAGTTTTAAGTGAATCGAGAAAACTACTTTCAGTTATTTCCTTTTGGGTAATAATCCAGCCTTCCAATATTTCTCAATAACTAAAAAATTAGTTCCTGATACCAGAATATATTTTTTCTTAATTGTCTTCATTGATCATTTCAAACCAATAGAAAATCACTAATGATTACATATATGTTTTAAAATTCACATTTGTTCAATTTCTCATCAATTCAACAATCAAATTATATTGGCACAGCATCTTTAGTAAAGCATTTTTGGGAAAAATGGTACCAAATAATTATGTAAGAATTTAATCAAAACATTTGTAGGATATATTCAAAAGACTCTTACATTTCAGAATAAATCATAATTTAATTTATGCAGTCATTTAAATGGACACATTTATTCCATTTTATAAAGGACTTAGGTTGAAGTTGGAAGTGATCATTTCTCCATTTTCTAATATTCTCATATCATTTCTTTTGAGCAAACTTTATGAATTATTTCCAGTAAAATCTTGACTTACCTCTGTAAAATCACTCAGCCATTAATCCATTAGCCATCTATTTCCTTATTGAATTTTAAGTCTCATCCACAATCAGAGTTCTATTAATATAGCATACTACTAGCCCATATACTTCAGCCCAGATTTGAACAGCCTGATTACATTAAAAAAAAAACCTGTCTTAACAAGAACCCACAATTGACTCTTTTAGATGTTCCCTCTGTCTTCATTCATTTGTGACCACAATGAGTAATTCTCCAATTCTATGGTTCTGAGATTTTGAATTGTTGATGTTTATTTTTAGTCTTAAATGTTTTATTCAGTTATATCCCAATTGAAAATTGATAGTAATGATAAATATATGCTATTAATATCTCTAAACCCAAGCTAATTTTTTCAGGAGCATAATTAAGTCCATGGCAATTGTCAAGTAGGGCACATGGGAGGGATCCTCTGTAAATCTATCTTACCTCTGCATAATTCTAGAGTTACAGCAATTTCACATGTTACAAATGCCAGTAAAAGGCACTACTGAGCCTTTGATGGTTGCAGAAAATGAAGAGTAAGTGCGGAATTCTGAGGGAACCAAATAACCATCCTTTACTCCTTTGTTACTGCTTTATAATAAAGAGAACGACTGCATTTCTTCATGTAGACCAAACTTTGGTAATGTTTTCAAGATTTCTTCTCTAATTTAAAAGTTTGAGCTAGTAAGGTTTAATATTAAATTTCTAATTTCACTTTTTGGTCTAGAATTGAATTAATCTTTTAAAATTCTTGAAATATGTGTATGAATAATTATTGATTAAAATTAAGAACGACTTTATATTTGAACTTGGTACAAAAAGAGCAAAAAATACCTTATTCAAAGTGTGGTGCTTGACTTTCTGGATGAAGAGAATAATTGCAAGGTAGAATTTGAAATTCATCCTTTCCTCTTTGCAAGTTATAACCTCAGTCAATTGTTTAAGCATAAATTTTAATCAAATTTACTTTAGAAAAGTGTTTTACTTTATGTTACTTTGTTATCTCCTTGTGCACTTAGATATTTGAAGTAAAAGTAGTAGTAATATTAGGAAAAATACATTTCTGATATATTCTTATACCTAGTTTTCATGTATCATATTTTTTTACATAAAGGGAGGCTTAATAAATGTGCATTAAAAATTGTCTGAATTAGAGACAAATAATTTTATAAGGAATGTTCACTATATATGAACATTTTAGGGCACGAAAATAATATATAAGATAAAATCTCTTCACTCAAGAAAATTAAAGAAACAAGATTATTACAAGAGAAAAAAATAATTACTATCACAATATATAATCAACCAAGTGCAAGAAAGGTTGTAATTTGTGGAAGGCTTAGTGGAAAATTGATAGTTTTAGATTAATACAAAATGACAAAAAGAATTTGTATAGAACATTCTAGAGAAATTAGAAAGGTTAAAGCAAGAACGAATCAAACAGTCAAGAAATGAAGTTGAACAGAGATTTCAGTCTATGTAGTGAGACTAGATAAAATTAATAAGATCTAGTGTGATACCTTTTGGTTGTGATGTTTTCTTTTCTTAATCAGTATTCTGCATGGCTATTTTATTTGAGTTTTGCAGGTTAACCAGTCTGACTCTCATTGAAATTTCTCGTTTTGGTAGTTTTGTCCAGTTTATCACAACTCTTTTCTCTGAAAATTCCTCTCCTTTTCTTTATGATTGCCCTCTCTCTCAGTTCACAAATTAGATTTTACTGTTTCTTCACCTCTGTCTAATTGCTTGGATTGGGGGTGGACACAGGATCCAGATTTGCTGCAAGAATAATAAATTTGTATTCAAAGATAATTATTTCCTTTCTGTTGTTGAATCTGAAAGATAATTAAAATTTAGAAGTTAGGAATCATTATCTTATGTGGAGAGAGAAGCTTTAGAAAACTGTTTTGCTAAGGGAGAAGATTGAAGTAGATTTAAAGAAACACAACAAAAAGTCAGAAGGAATTGCCAGCTCTTGAATTTCTTCCTTCCTTTTCCTCTTCCTTCCTTTTCTCCTCCCTCCCTTTCGTCTTCTCTTCCTTCTTTTTTTCCTTTCATTTCATTAGCTAGTTTAGACAGTTTCTGTAACATGCACCTAGAAGTTAAATCATTGATGAGATTGCTGATATTATGGTATAATTAATTTTAGTAATAGTGTATTTTCTTTGATTTTATTTTAATTTTTAATGTCAACTCAAATTAAATATGTCCTAAGAGTTATACATAATATACTAACTCAGTCAAATATTAGAACTATATGAACTAAGAAAATTTAGCTATTCTGAAAAACAGAAAATCAATTTGCTTAGGAATATCACCCTAGTCAAACATTGTGGCTAACCGAAGTGCCTAAAACAATAACAATACATAGGCAAACTAATTGATTTGAAAAAACTTTTTTTAATTTTCTATAAATTTTCATGGTAAATGTCTTCAATTCTGTATCCTCTAACTAGTATCTATCTTATTATTGTGAGGCTGAACATAAATTATATGTGATTATTGGAGAAAATTATTATTATTGTATGAACATCCCAAAGCATACAGTAAGGGATATTTATATATATATAAAGTAGTAATCCTCCGAGATTTAAAGAATTGTCCTCCTTTGTGAAATCAATTTTAATGTTTAAGCCTAGTTGTTTGATAATGTCTGGAGCATTGGATAAAAGTGAAAACTTCAGCAAGATATTTGGAGCAAAAGATTGCCTGTGTAAAGGGTGTTAAATATCTTTGGAAGAGAATATGATTAAGGATATTTTCCCCATTTTACATTATTGTAACAGAATGTTGGTAGTGCAGAGGGGATCTACAAGTTCAAACAGGGACACAAACACTGGGCACAGAGGAGAGGTAAGAGAAAATATTCCCTTAGGCAACCATTAGCACAGGATGGCAGTGACTTTTTCCAGAAGGTAACTGACTTTTTCAATAACTTTACAAAGTTTTCACAGGCTCCAGAAGACTCAGTAGTATAATTACTATAGGGAAAGTGAGAAAAGGAGAAAATAATAGATGACCTCTAAGAGCAGAAGGGATGATAAACATGAATACATAAGGTGCTCCAGGGCATCTGTGAAATAGCTGTGTGCATGAGGTGGCAAGGAGGGTGGTGAGAGGAATGACTTAGAAAGAAAAAGAATAGAAGTAAATTGTGAGACAAAAAAAATTATTCTGCCTCCATTTTTAACCCCAAGCTGACATGACTTAGGAAACTATCTTACTTTTGAAGTCAAAGCTATTTTAGGTTAGTGATTTTTACCTTGTCAATGTTCAAAATATATAACTTTTTGACAAAAATTAGGTTAGGAATAGTCTTAAAATACCTAATTGGCTTTACAAATTAAACATTGTGATACTAAATGTAGATGGAGAAATTTAATATACTATTTTTTTCTAATTTGACTTCAAATACATTTCTTTGTCTTAAATTCTCAGAAAGAATTTATTTATACACTTTTAAACTTTAAAATAGGCATAAAATCCAAGTTCCATATATATAATATATAAAACACACACACATACATACATACATAGTATGTCATTTTTTGTTATTTTTTTATGAACCACAGGGTCAGAAATGTCCTTCACTTACCTTCTTTCAAGGTTTTGAGCAAATTATTGTTATGATATGGATTACAATAGCCATTTTATGAAATAAAATATTTGCATGAAGAAACCAAAATTTTCAAAGATGCATTCTTTTCAGGAAAAAAAAAAAAAAACTCCTCATTTATGACTCTTTTGGAATATATTCCTAAATAGTAACAGTATTTTAGGTACAGTGAAAATATATCATCTAATTTCACATTGTGTTCTCCATTCCTTTTACTACATTTCAAAAGGCAAATTAAGATGGAAAATGATGATGAGTGTATATTTGTATATTTCTAAAGGCTTGTCATTATTGTTGCAACATTAACATATTTTATATAAAAACCAATCATCCAGAGATTACTGACAATTAGGTTTCTCTATAGGAACTGCCCACACAACTGAGACAAAAGCACAGATAAAATTATGCAATTTATTCTCAACTATTAAAAAATCTCATGCAAAAATATTTAATGTAGTTTGCACTTAAATTTTACATTGATGATATAGAAAATATTATGCATTTCTAAGTTTAAAATGTGTTTAACAATTTGTCTTTCAATATCGATCTATTAGAACATCAACTTCTTTCAGATGGAGTAAAATTAACTAAATTTATACTCGTGCCTTAAACAACTGCTGAGCCAGACAAAGTATATGAACAGAAGTTTTCAGACATTGGACAACAGGTAACGCAGAAAAGGTAACCTGGAGAGGAAAGAAATAATGAAGATAGCACTCTAATTGCTACAACTTATTATCTGAGAGCAGTTTTTGAGCCATAATGTATGGAGGGGAAACTCAAACTCAGCCTTGTTTTGAGGAGACACAATTGAAAACTTGGGAGGCCAGCTAGAATTTTCAGGCAGAGTACATGAGAGGAGAAAGCTACATGCAGAGAAGATTGCTGCACAGAAACTTCTGAAGAACTGAACAGGGTTCCAGTCTTCAGTTGAACACTGATCAATGCATACATGTGACAAAACGACCCAAAGCTGAAGAAAGACCCATCAAAAAAGAACAAGCTGAATGATTCTCAGAGTTCAAACAGAGCTACAAATAGTTTGCATTTCTACCTGCAAAAATGGAAAAACCTTTAATTCTATGAACATTGGCCAGATTCTCAGAAAAGTTCTGCTTCATTTGTGTGAAAAAATTAGCCCTAAACTAACAGCTGCTCTGTTCCCTCTGAAAAAAAGCTTAAAAGCAAGACTTGAAAATATCAAACTGCTTCCTGTAACTTAAAACAAAACAAATCTCAGCGATATTTATAGGAATGCACAATTATCTAGCACAAGACAAGATAAAATACACAATATCTGGTATCCAATTTAAAAAAAAAATGGCCAGGTGCATGCACACACACAAAACAAGAAAATATGACATAATAAACAGAAAAATCAACAAAAAGATACAGGTCCAGAAATAACACAGACATTGGAATTAGTAGAGAAGTTCATTAAAGAGTTATGTAAATATATTGCACATATCTCATAAGGTAGAGAAAAGCATGTTAAAGAGAAAAGTGAAAAATAAAAGCATCCCATTTGAAGATCTAGTAATGAAAAAAAAGTTTGAAATGAAAAATACACTGCATGGAATTAAAAACAGAATAGATTAGTTAGCGTGTACTTACAGCAGTACAGAAACTATTTAAAATAAAACATGCAAGGAAATTAAAAAAACAGACACTGGAGTAAGTCAACAGGGCATTGGTGATCTATGGGACAACTTTAAGTGGCTTCACACATGCATTTGGAAAACCCAAAGGAGAGAAGTGGCAGGTAGAGAGGACTTTGAGACATAATGGCCCACATTTTTTCAATTTGATGAAAAGTATCAACCCAAAGATCCAAGAAATTTAATAAACTCCAAGCATAAGAAACATAAAGAAAATTGCATGAGGGAACATCATAATCAAATTACTCAAAACCTTTGACAAAGAGATCATCTTAAAATCCTCCAGAAAAAAACACATTACAGACAGGGTAACAAAGGTAATAATGAAAGAAGACTTTTGGTCATAAAAAAATGTACACCAGAAGATAACATGTGCAACATCTTTAAAGTACTAGGAAGATAAAACTGTCAACTTCGAATTTTAATCCTAGTCAGAATTTCTTTTTATTAAAAGGAAAAGTGAAATAAATACTCTCTGAAATACAACACCTGAGAGAATTCATCACTTCTTCACTCCAGGAATGTTAAAGGCATCCCTTGATACACAAAAAATTACCCAATGGAAATCTGTAATTCTGTGAATAATTGAGAACAGTGAAAATGATAAATATCTGGGTTAAAAAAACTGTTTTTCTCATTTTAAAAATATCTATTAAAGGTAAATGATGGTTTCAACAAAATAAACAAATTTTTTAGTGTTCTGAATGCTCCATATCTTGATTGGAACAATAGTATATATGTGTTCACATTTTTCAATACACATAGAACTGTATACCAAAATCAGTACAATATTTTTGTGTAAATTATACCTCAAAAATAATTATTTGATGAGTGAAAAAATGTCTTTTGTCATAATTTGAATTAGGGATACTGAAGGTACATTTTTTTCTATGTTTACAGCTATTTTGTATTGCCATTGTTAATTATTTGAAACTGTCTCTAATTTTGTTTCATAAAATGTTCCCAAGTTGGAAGAAATTGTTCATTTCAACTACCATAATAACCTGTTAAGTCCAACATAGAGAATCAGTTTACAGTTAAAGAATTTCATGTATACCATCTGGACTGTCAAACTATGCCAGTGACCAATATTAAAAAAAAAAAAAAGGTGTCTATTTAGATTGGTTTAATTGATTGGTTTATCGGTACTCCCAATTTATGTTTTAAACATGTTTTAAACTAAAATAGAAACTGGGATTCTCTGATGTCTAAGTTAATAAATTTATTGTTTTGTCTCTAAATTATACACATTATGTCCATTTCAAGCCCACAGAAGAAAGGCTCAAAATGTATGAGTAAGAATTTATATAATGTGAAAGGAAGAATTGAGTCTAATTTTAAGGTCCTTTAGATTTCACATGGGATCATGGAATGTAGTTATAGAAGATCCTTCATGAGTAATTTTTAAAAAAGAATCTTTTAAAGAAATTTAGTGCCTTCTATCTGGAAAACTGCAAACCTTTCAAAACTCTAATTCATTTGTGTGGACATGCATGTTTTTGTTTTTAGCACTGTGCAATTCTTTCAACAAATATGAGTAGAATCACTCAAACCTCGTTGTTTAAATGAATTTTACTTAATGGACTTTGCTGGGATTTTATTCCAAGTCTTAACCATAAGCGTTAATTATTTTCATGAAAATTGATGTATATCTCATCAATGTCCTTAATATTAATGCTTTTTATTTCTAGCTTAGTAAAGACATGCGGATTGCAATTTTATTTAAGTAGCTACTAAATTATAACTGTTTATTAAAAAATATAACATGTTATATATATTATATATATATGTCATATTTAATCTGACAAAAAATTCTCAGAGACACAGAGCTTATTATTAGAAACTGTCAGTTGAGCTATTGCATAACTGTCAAATAAACTACTATTAAGCAACCTTAGCAACCATGTCCTTTTGCCATATTCAGCATATTAACACTTCCTTTTAAACCAACAGTGGCAAGCCAAGCATAAATTTGGCATTTGAGGGGTTTAATTAGTGGAAGCTGGTATACTGAACTCGTACTTCTCAGGTTGAAAAATTACTGAGTTTCCACCTTATTTAAAACCCCACCCTCTTTTAAGAATCACACTAGCCCTCCACTTTGAGATCGTCTTTTTATCTTCATATCACTCCTCCTGATTATTGAATAACCTAAACTTACTTAAACACATGAATCTAGAAAGGGAATCACACTGCTGTGGAATATTGCTACCAAATACATTTTTGTCCTACTCATAAGAAAAATTTTTCTATGTAATATCTGCTGTTTTTCTCTTTACTCCAGATCAGCCTTTTAGACCTCTGTGAGCTCTGGACCAGCTGTAGCAATGTCACCTGAGAACTTGTTAGAAATTCACATCTTCAGCCCTGCCACAGATCTAATAAATAAGAAAATCTGCAGGTGGAGCTCAGAAACCTGTGTCAATAAGATTGAGAACTACTGCTCTAAGAATACAACATTTCTGTATCCTTTTGCTTTCATTTCTCTCTAACTTCAAGATGTACTTTTTGCTTCTACAGGCTTTAAAAGCATGATTATATAAATATTTAAGCTTCAGGACATAGATAATGTTTTGCCTGATTTTCTTGACTCCAAATCCTAAATTCTCAGGCAAAACCCTTAAATTATAAAATCTGTGACATGATCTTACCCCTGGATTATTTGATTATGTCTAATGAGGAGGGCTTTTACATCATACTAGATCTTTTCTCACTCAGTAATGTCGGTGTTGAGGGAGAAGGGAGAAATATCAATTTATAGGAGAAAGTAGTATTTGGGCACACAATCCCAGAGAGTCAAATTGAACATTCATCAATGTCTAGAATCTGTACACTCCTTAAAGGACTTTTTTATCTCCCACTGAAACTGAAGTGCATTATGACTATCTTCCCATAGTGCATTAACATTTCCATGATATATACTTTGATGTAGCTCCTAACTTTGGTACATGAAGGGTTAAATCGGGAGTAATTTCTAGAGTTTTTTGCAGTTTGTTGATCATAGTTATATTATGAGGAATTGTCTTTCTCATAATTTAGGTTGAAACTACTCTGGGTGACTTGGAAAACTCTGTCCACCAAATTTAATACTTTATCATTAAGAATCAACAAATGGCAGCACTTGTATTTCTGTAGCCACATCTTTCCAGAATCTTGGGACAAGTTTGCCTTTGACTAAGTTGGAGAATATCTGAGTGGGATATATCATGGATTTATTTTACTCTAACGTATCCATCCTTTTTAACATCTAAGATTTGCCATGTTTCCTTATGTCAAAGATGCAATGCAAGCATTACCAGTTCTGGGGCATTCTGGAACTCCTGGACCTCAGTTCTTAGCATCCAGTCAACAAAGAATTGAAGGCAGATGCCTAGCAATTGCATGCAAGCTAATTTTATTAAAAGTGAAAGTACACTCTTTGAGGGGAGAGTAGGCTGCCAAGAGCGGTCAGCCCTAAGGACTCTTGCCAGCAAAAATATACTCTCAGATGGGAGAGTGGGCAGGATCAAGAGAGAGCTGCCCTGTCCCATTGTGGGTTTGGGGATTTTATCCATTAATCTAACTAAGGGTTGGAATATCCATGATTATTGGTGGTCCCTTCATAAAAAGAGGTGTTTTTTTTTTTTCTTTTTCCGGAATCAGAGAGATACCCCTTTTCTTGCCATGTCTGGGCTTTTCGGAACTGTCATGGTGTCAGATGCATTATGGGTACGGCCTTAACTACAATGCTAATTTATTATAATGATCGTATAATGAAGCAAAGGTGAATTGTAGGTCACACCAGCTGTCCTTCTGTGCATCTGTTTTAAACCACAAAACAGCTTCACTATATCAAAGCTATTGTTCAAGGCTCTTTTTCATTTTAGTGGCTCTGGAGAGGGGCCCTGTAACTTCTACCTCACAAGGAATTAGGTACTGAATGAAACGCTAACGATGTGGTGGTGAGTGCAAATTTTGCATTCTGAGCAATTTTGAGATATTGCTCTGATTAATCAATTCATTGGGTGACTTCATAATGCTGAGATTTTTTTCTGCCATATTTTTTGCTTATCATGAATACCTAGATCTTCCACACAGCTTACCATTTCTTGAACATAATTGTCCTATTCTACTCTCTTTATCAATATTATTTTACTATTCCAGGAGACTCTTGACCAGAAAGAGTTACAAACATTTCTTTTCTATTGTTCATTCTAGGAACTTTCTAAAATACTCATCAAATCTTCAGAAAACATCAAAGTACAGTTTATGACAAAGACACTTTAAATATGTTTGCTCAAAATCCTAACCTTGCTTTATTTATAAACACTGAACTATTATGTACTTATCTTTCCCACTTCTAACAAGGCTCTCTATTAAAATAACTACTTTAAACTGACATTAAAATCTCAGTAAATATCCTGACTTTGCCTTCCCTTTCTGAGAAATTACTAAGACCCTATCAAAGTGACATTCTCTTTTACAGTAGTAAGAAGTAAACTGAAATTTGTTTTACCAACAGGTTATTTAGGTGAAGTCTGGGAGAGCCAGCATTTGATAATCTATATAATGTATCAGGATTGCACATTTATTCACACTACAATCAGATTTACAGAACAGATATCGTACCTACAGCTAGTTTGGTCTAATTACAAGACTACATCTGCTATAGCTAACAGGGCTTCACCTCAGTTCCACTTGTGGTTAGGAACCTTCTAAGTCTCTGCCATGGCATCCATTTTGGACCCTGGCTAAGAATCTGGAAATGAGTTTCCTCTTACTTGGCCCCAGGACTCAAATCAATTAACGTTCAAGTATCCGCTTAGGGTGGACAGACCACGTGGATTCATTTCAGGAGCAAAAATAGCACTTACAGAACTCCTGTTCTTCCTAACATAATTCTACTGCCAGAGAACCATTACCCCAGAGTTATCAGTGAATGGACTTTTAAAACCAATAGAAGAATTGGACATAACTTATCACTTATAACTAATTGAGCCTACTTTTCATACCTGAATCAGGGCTTTCTGATAACCGTGTAATTGAAGAATGTAACAGGTTTTAGTCTCTCCCATGGTAAATCGCGGGACTTGCTTGAGCCTTTATGCCTACAGAGAAAAATAAAAGATAGTTCCAAGGGTAGCCCTGAATCTACTTTCTTGGACATTTACAACTGAGCAGAGTTTGATCATCCTTCAAAGTTTATAATAGTCTATCACAGAATCAATAAGAACTAACACACCAGCTAAACTGTAAATGATTGTTTCCTTGGAGAGAAAGGGAGAAAGTGAGAAGAGTATTGGTAAATGCAGTGGGCAGAGGAGCAAAAGACTCTCCCCCATACCTGCTCTAGTCTGAATTAGGCACACCCCTTTTGATTACTTATATACTTTGCATATGCCTCTGTTACTCCACTTATTATAACTGGAGATATATCTGGGTGGTGCCATGAGACAGAGTAACTTAAGAAACAGTATTATCTTCTTAATTTGCAATTCTAGCATTTAGTATATGTTTCACTTAAAATCTTTGCATTTTAAAAAATTTACTTAATATTAAGTGAGCACCACCTATGGGTTAATACTAAAAAAAGAGATTGAAATGTAATTAAATTCTCTAAGATGTTTACTTGCTAATATCACAAAGAGGTTAAGTTACATTGCAGTTACACATGACTTCAAACTCCCAGTGGCTTGCAATAGCAACATGAGTCAGCTCTGGTTCTACTTCACACATTCCTCTATCCAAAATCCAGATTTATGAAATAGCTATTTCCTACTACCTTGCCTCTGTTAAAACCGAAAGAAATCATTACCCATACACTAGCTCTAAAAGTTTTCCTTGTAGGTACCACATTTTACCTCTCCTCTTATTGTATTATCCAGAGCAAATCTAATGGCCTTGAGCCAGAAGATCAAAGAGTTATACTTATCTCTTAGGAAGATGCAGCTAATATGTTGGGGAATAAAAGAAAAAAAAGCAACATACATAAAATTCATCACACTACATATCCCAACCCTAATATCTTTAAGGATCAATTCAGCTCCAGCCTTCTCCATGAACAATGAAGAGAGTTCACATTGATCATGACACAAACACTTGACAGTTTAACCACAATGTGTTTTTTTTAATTTTTAAATTAATAAAGCTGCATGTTCTTCATACTTAGTTATTCCAGCTACACAAATAATTCTAGATATAAGATTGTTGTTCAATATGTGTTTATGTACTGTTTAATCAAATATTAAGTGCTATAATGCAAATCTCTTAAACTCCTGTATGTACTTGACCTGGATATAAGGCTACTGTGCCTTTATGTTAGATAGAATGAGAAGGCAATACTGATAGCATATGTCTGTTTTATGAATGTCTTCTGTGGAAATAACTATGAGGCCACAGACACGTTAATTATGACTATGAAAAAGAAAATAACTACACGAAGGGCAAATTTGTGAATTGGAGGCTACAAGATATATTAATAATAATAACATCATAAAAACTTACATATATTTAGAGACAGAAACAACAAGCTCCAAATATGTTTTGTTAACTGAAAAATGTTAACAAGACAGTTTGAACAACCCCTCCAACACACAATATAAAAAACTTTATAAAGAATATTTGAATATCTATATATCTATATATCTATATGTATACAAAGGGAGAGAGGGGAGAAGAATCTGGCATTTCGATAAAATAGTTAATACATTTTTATAAAAAGTTACAATATAAAGCAATTTCCAAAAATTATAATTCAATAAAATTCCTGAATACTAAAGCTCTGCTAAATATAATTTTGTCATCTCTATTTTAAAAAGCAATTTAAAATATTACAAGACATTAGAGATATTTTTTATATTTGTAACCCATTAAATTTTATAAGATATTTTTATATACATTATCACTTGATTCTCATGAAAACCTCATGGAAAGCAAAGCATTATTATGCCCTAGTAGCACAGCTCATAGCATATAACAGGCAATTATTAATAAATACTCATTGTTAGAATAAGTTAATGGATTCCTGTGTTAGTTATAAGTAAGGTGAGCTTAAAAGTGGAAATTATTCAGCTCAGGAAGGCATATTGTGAAGCCAGGACTTCACTCTTCTGAGCAAACCCTTTTTCTCTTCACTGTGACTACGACTTCCTTCTAAATGTGAACTCACTTTGTCAAATAGTATTTGAAAAAAGAAAAGTGTTAATTATTCATTAAAATATTAATTGACCCTAGTCAAATCTCAAGGGTTTATTTCTAAATAAAACCATTTTTAGTAAAATAAGTCATTTAACTTAAAACATAATATAGATAAACCTATGAATGCATACATTTAAAACATACTTACTTGAAAATTTACAGAACCCTGGGTTCAGTGTGATTAGTGAGGCAGATCGCTTCTGGCCCCCATTTTTGGTATTACAGACAGTTTGACAGTACAGTAAAGCCTAAGGATTCCTTCTCAGAATAATATTTTTAAATGTATAAAATAAAAGATGTAGAATTACAAAGGAAAGACATTTATTTAACAATAGTTCTAGCCATGTTGAGAACCACTTAATGGATAGTTAAATGATAATGTTGATTAATATAATTATTGGTCATTAACCATGAGAATTTAATATTATATGTCCTATTAGAAGGAGAAAGGAGCTACTAACTCTTGTATAATAAACATGTATTTGTTCAGAGAGAAAAAAAAGGTGAAAATGTAAATTTTATTCCATAAAATACCAATAATAATACACAGCTAAAATTTAACAGTACAATATTAAAGATCATGATAATGTAAGAATTATGGGTTTTATTCTAAACTCTTATGAGTGAGCCTGAATTAGTCATTTAATATATTTTTCATACTTCCCAAAGAGGGAGAATAATGTATATCCAACACTATTTCATAGATTGTTATGTGGGTGAAACATGCTAACATATGAAAGAAACTTTGAAATTTATATTACATTTAAAATGCAAAGTAAAATTTTATGGAATAAGCAATAAATTAAAGTATAAAATAAGAAAAAAATAAGACAACAACAATTAAAATTATGTAATATGATATAAATAGTAGAAAGGTTTAATAAAATAGTTGAAGAAAGTCATAAAACAGCCAGTTTGTTTAATTGCCAAGTATGCAGTGCAGATAACTAGAGTAGTTAGAGATAATTAAGAAATCACTCTGTTCTTAGATGGTTGGGGAATGCTAACTTAAACAGAAGGTATTTGAAAGAAAGGAAGGAAGAAAGGAAGAAAAGAAGGAAGGAAAGGGGAGGAAAGGAAGGCAGGACATTTTAAAATATCTTAATCCACCAAAAAATTAATAGAATTAATAAATGAATTCAATAAAGTAGCAGTATACAAAATTAATACAGAGAAATTTATCACATTTCTGTATACTAATAATGAACAATAAGAAGGAGAAATAAGAAAATAATCTGATTTATAACTGCATAACAGAGAACAAAATACCAAAGTATAAATTTAATCAAGGAGGTAAAAGACCTGTACTCTGAAAACTATAAGACATTGTAAAAAAAAAAACCAAAAAAAAAAAAAAAAAGGAAGAACATAGTGTGTTTATGGATTAGAAGGATAACTATTATTAAAATGAATATACTACCCAAAGCAATCTACATATTTAATGCAATCACTACCAAAATACCAATGGCATTCTTCTCAGAACTAGAACAAATAATCCTAATTTGTGTGAAATCACAAAAGACCTCAAATAACCAAAGCAATCTTGAGAAATAAGAACAAAGTTGAGGTACCATAATTCCTGATTTAAAATTATACTACAAAGCTATAATAATCAAAACAGCATGGTACTGGCAAAAACACAGACTCATAGATCAATGAAACAAAATTTTAGAGAGCCTAGGAAAAAGAAAACCTTACTCATATGGTCAATTACTCTACAATGAAGGAAGCAATAACATACAATGGTGAAATGACAGTCTCTTCAACAAGTTGTGTTAGGAAAAATGGACAGATGCAGGCAAATAAATAAAAATGGACCGTTCTCTTACACCATATACAAAATTAAACTAAAATGGATTAAAGACTTAAATGCAAGACCTGAAACATAAAACTCCTAGAAGTAAACATAAGTAAAAACTACTTGGCATCAGTCTTAGTAATACCTTTTTGTCTATGTTCCTTGAACAAGGGAAACAAAA
>NW_011888818.1:381456-387238 GCF_000151845.1 Pteropus vampyrus
ATATATTTAAAATAGATGTATTATGTAAATCTATTTAAAATAGATTTATTATGTAAAAGTTTTGTGATAGTTATAGAAAAAAATATAATTTCTCTCTCTCTCTCTGACACACACATCCTACCCTAAAAAATACTATCTTAAATCTCTCATTTATTATCATATATAGTCACCGCTTTCCCAGTTGTATGAATCTATTTAGATATTATTGTGCCCTTAAACATGTATATAGTTTTTATATTTTTTATATTTTCTAACATAATTAGGTGATACACAATGCTTCACAAATTGTTTTTCAAAATTATTATTTCTTATACATCTTTTTAGGGCCATATATCTCAAAAATCATTCCTTTTAAAGTCTGCCTAATTTCACAATATGGCTTTACGATAAATTATTTAAGAATTTTCATACATATTAACATTTAGATTTTTTTTCAGTTTATTTGCTACTGGATATTAAGTAAAAATTAACATGCTTATAACAGACATATACACATTGCCAATTAACTATAAGAAAAATCTCATTATTTATTTATTTGTACACTCTAATAATAAAGGATTGTTATAAACACTTCATTCCATCTATTATTCATTTTTATTTCTCCTTCTGAGGATGAGCTATTCATGTTCATATGTACCATAGTATCCTCAACTGACATTGGAAAGGCTAGCAGATGAAAGCAGCCACATTTATAAAGCATGCGCAAGAAGAAAACAGCTCTGGAAAGGACTATAAAAGTTACAGATAGACTGATTATCAGCCAGCCAATTCTACCACATTTTCCTGTAAAAGAATTTGTGGAAATAATCAGACTAGTTGAGGTGACCCTCAGACTAACTTCTATTTTCCCTCACCCTCATTACATTGGTTAAGTTTAAATCCTTATTTCTCCTCAACAAAACTGAAAAAAAAAATAAAAACAGATTAAGGTAAATGACCATGTGTTTGATCAACTGTTTATTATAATAGACTAGCCTACCGTCTTCTTGGCTTTGCTTTGGTTTTGGTTTTGTTTGGTCCTACAGAAAACTGGTGAGTATTCCAATGTGATATTGATGAGATGATATCCCAAACAACAGTGACAAGGAAAACAAAAATAATGGCAAAAAGACAGACAAGCCTATGAGATAAAATATTTTCTTCATATTTTGTTTTCTAATTTTCTGGCTAAGAATAAGGGAATAGCTATTACGATGAGACATAAAATAAAAGTCGATAAAAAGATTTTTAAAAAATTATCACATAGGTATAGGGTTTGCTAACATTATCTTCTTGGTCAACTAAACAAATTAGTCATTCCGAGTATCTAAATTCATCCATTTTTAAGGAGAAACAAAATAGCTCATGGAGTAAATTTTTTATGTCCACACTTCACTTTATGAAGGACTCTATGACAAGTGAGGTATATAAATGGACTGGCGAGGTACGTTAAATCTAATAGGTCCCTACACTTTCTGTGAAAACCCAGCCAGAATACCCCAATGGAAAACATCCCTGATATCGACTGTTTTGTTCTTATTTTCATTCTATCTGACTTGTAGTAATTATAGATCCTCTTCCATCATTCTCACAATGTGTACTCTACTCTCTGATTCCTTCCTTATGTCAACTGCTTGGCTAGATGCCAACTATTATCTTCTGCCATAATCTTCAGGTATCAGGCTGAAACATCCTTCCATTATCTACAATTGTGTTCCTTACAGCTGCCTTACAGTGGCAACGTTTTGTTTCTAGGCCTCTGTAGTCAGTTCACATGCCCACCAAGTATGATACCTCTACATCACCATCCTACTTTTACTGTTAAAAGGATCACCCAATTTAAGAATCCACAGTGTCTCAGCTTGAATAAAATCATAAGGCCTTGAAGGTTTGTAAGAATTTAAATATATTCAATTTAATTGCACAGTCACCAATTTATTGATGATCATGTAAATGTTATTATTTACTCACGTAATTCCTTAAATGATAAGACCATATGCTCTTTGCAATGTGATTTTTCTCTCAATTTTATTAAGATTTGATAAACAATCTTTATAAGAAGTAATTCACTGCTCACATGTTTCTATCCCTTCTTTGGGAATATTCTTTATTTAAGAACCATAGATTTATTACAGGCAATATGATAGTAAATTTTAAATAAATGTAATTCAGTGTCTTGATAAATGGCTTGTGCTGTGATATATATGAGGGCATATTATTGGGAAAGTGATTGCTTTGGTGTTCTGTCTATACCTTTTGACTGATGTTGGCATTAACAGGACCTTTTGCTCTCTAACTTTACTTTTTAAGGACATGAAAAAAAATTACTTTTTATTTCAGCAACTATCATATATTTACTTTGTTTAATTTTTTTACTCATTTTAATCTCATATATTTGTCTTCTTTACTCTGGATATTATACTATAGATATTCCTAATATCAGTAAAACACTTGGTCATTTTTAGTGCTTCTGAACTTATCTTCCACATTCGACTTATAATAATCTCACTCTGGAATCATCTCACTCTTACTTGGATTTTACCACGTTCTATCTAGATAGATATATTTTTTTCTATGTATCCTTTTAAACTGATAGTTTATCCAGAAAATATAACTAACTTTTAGTTTCAGGGCCACTCATAGATAATGCATCTTAAATAAATCTCTAACCACAATATTATTCTTCATGTCCTGGGAAAATGTCCTGGTCCAGTCCCCTAGACAGGTGTAACTGCAGGTGTCACATCTTAGCTCAGGTGGTGTCTACTAGGTACTTCCTGTCTATGTATAGGCATTAATCACAGGGGTATATAGAGTTAAAAGGGATAAAAATTGAGAGAATATTTCTGAAAAGATGCTGGAAAATAAGAAACCATCAAGTTTATATGGGACAGGGTATTCAGCTTGATTATAGTCAAGGTTCATCCAACCAAGTTTAGTGATTGGCATGTCACAACATGATGTAATCATGAAGAGCATTGTCTCTAAAGCCAGCTTGCCTGGGATCGAATTATAACTGGTGCTAACCACATGACTTCAAATAAATTACTTAAATTTCTAATATTTTAGTAACTTTTTCTTTATAATAGAAATGGTAATAATAGTACCTACCCTATGAAGTTTTTGCGAAGATTAAATGATTTAATAATGCATTTAGAACACTACTTAGCTGTAATGGGTGCTACGCAAGTTTAGATACTATTATCCAAACTCACAGGGCCACTTTATAAATTTAAATGTGACTGTGTATCACACTTTGGATTTTGGGGTATTTACTCCTTAGAGCATTGTTTCTCAAGACAGACTACTTACAACAGAACCTCTTGTGGGCATTGGTTAAAAATTCAGATCTCTGCACCCACTAGGTGACTAAGTTTTAACAAGCACTCAGTGAATTTTGATGCACACTGGAGTTTTTGAGACCACATGCTAAAAATCAGGCAGGGTGAGAGTGGTCTCTGACAGGACCTTGTAACATAATGTTTGTGACATTTATGTGAAACTCAAAGGAATTGAACCTTATTGCAGTTAACAGAACCTTATTGCAGTTAACAGAAGACGACAAGGCTTACACCTGTGCTTTTGCACAGAGTTTTTCTCTCTAACACTGACATGTTTAACTGGATGTTGCACATACAGACCTGAGGATCTCTGCCCCTCTCATTTTTGTACTCAACTAAGAGAGTCTTCTGAGCTTCCAAAAAAAACTGACAGAAACTAAGCTCCTAAACACATTCCTGATCTTAATAAAAAGAAGTCAGCTCATGAACTCTACAATTTTCTTAATCATCCTCCAAGGTCAGTCATTCTCTCTAAATCTCTGGAAAACTTTATCAGTCAACCTTTGAATGATAAAAATAGAAGATTAAAAAAATATATTATAGAAATATTTATTTAAATATATATCAGTAGTTTGTAGGGGTAAATAGAAAATTTGGGGAAAAATGGTTTCTTTTACCACTTGATAGGAAACAATGAAGAATATGAAAGTCTTTAAAGTAGTCTTGAGATATTATTTTTATATTATTTTTCAATGACCCATTTCACAAATTTGCCTAGTTAAGACAAAAGATATTTCATTAAGTAGAAGTTTGCATAAGGGCCAGTAAAAAATCTGCTAGCAGCCTGAAATTGCAAAAGTTGTCTTAACATCATAGAATATATTTTTCCAGGAACAAATATTTGGCTTCATATAAAGAACCAATATTTCTGGAAAGTATTATTTCCTCTAAATTCTTAAAGATGTACTAGAATGTGCATTTCATCATCCTAAGGTGACTTTGGGCCAGAATTCCAGGTGAGAAATAGCTATAAGCAGAAAAGAGAAAGCCAGGAAAGTGGTAGGAGACTGAATTGCCTAAAGAACAAAACTGTAATTTTCTCAGAAAGTGTCTTTTCCCTTAACTTTGTCAAAAATGTACAACTGAGGGATATGCAGGCAAAATTTAAAACTCTGATTTCTCATTGATAAGCTGCAGACCTCTCTGCAAAATCAGTCAGAGGGACCAGAAGGACTAGAGGGAAAGGCAGGGAGGGAGGCAGATAAGGGTGAACGGGTCAAATATATGGTGATGGAAGAAGATTTGACTTTGGACAGTGGACACACAGTGCAATATACAGGTGATGTGTTATTGAATTGTACTCTTAAGACCTATGTGATTTTATTAACTAATGTCACCTCAATAAATTTAATTTTAAAAATTTAATATGATAGAAAAAAAAAAAAAAGACCTCAGACAGTAAATCCAAAACCTCTTTGTGAAAGAGCTGCATTTCACATCCTTGAATGTAGAAGAATGAAGTTAAGGCATAATTTGGGGAAAAAGACAAAACTGCCTTTTAAGCACAAAAAGAAGGAAAACAGCATTGACCTCACTTGGGAGGTGTGTGGTTTAATTATTACTCTACTCTTAAATAACTTTGTAACTTTTGGCAAGCCATTTATCTTTTTTTTTCACTTACAAACTTAGAAAGTTGCATTAAATAATTTTGTTGAAGAACTAACAAAAAGAGATCTCTTTGCTGTATGGATATTTTATGGGAAAAAATATAATACAGGTACCAACTCTTCATATAGTGATCTAATAGTTTTAATTGCAATATCTTGCTATAGGAAGAAACATTGGACATAAAAATCATTATCTTTGAATATGTGATTTACATGTCTTAGATTGGGAGAGAAGGCTTGAGAACTTGACTGGAAAGTGCAAGAGAGGGAAGATAGAAATTCTGCCTAATAATTTTTCTCTTTGCTTCCAAGATTCAATATATCCTATGACTAACAAATAGACTTGAGAAATAGAGAGCAACGTGTGTAAATTCATTTGAGATGGCGTGGGAGCCAATGCAAACAGTGGGGATCCCAAGAAAGCTAGGAGCTTGTATGACCTCAGGAGAAACAATATACCTCAATGCTTCTCATGCTAGCCTAAAGAAAGGAGGCAATCAAAATCAATGGCAATAGAGACAGTGAATGGATTTTAGATACAGACATCACTCACTGACCTTCAAAATCAATGTGAAACCTATACTCATAGATCTTCATGCATATGTAGTTTCCAACTTTTTATTAATTATACTTAGAATAATTAGAAATTGCTAGAAGTTGACAGAAAATACTTTCTATGATTATTTAAATAGAGAAATTTATTGAAAATGTACTTATAAAAATGAATAAATAAACTGAAGTGAATGAAAATGTTTCTTTCAAGTGCATATTTTAAAATTTGAGCTTAATTTTATGTTTATGGTTATGCCAAATAGAAATAAAGGATATTTATAGAAAACTTTCATGGACATTGCC
>NW_011888818.1:389151-403406 GCF_000151845.1 Pteropus vampyrus
GTTATACTTGTTATTTAAAAGTTTCTGTTCATATTAAGCATATTAAGGTAATATCTGTTTCTTGGTTTGTCTACACATGGGACAAAATACAACCCTAAGATAATGTAATGTAATATTACTTGACTGTAAATACGAATGAAATCCTACCATTTGAGACAACACGGATGAATGTGGAGGTATTACGCTAAGTGAAATAAGTCAGACAAAGAAGGACAAATACAAGATGAACCAAAGAAACAGAAACAGACTCAAAGATGTAGGTAACAGGCTCATGATTGCCAGATGGGAAGGGGGCTGTGGAGCTGGGTGAAAAATGTGAATGAATTAAGAAGTATAAATCAGTAGTAACAAAATAGTTATGAAGATGTAAAGCATAGGGAATATAGTCAATAATATGATAATAACTATGTTAAATAGCAGGTAAGTACTAGACTAGTAGGGGGTTCACTTCATAAATTATATAAATGTCTTACCTCTCTGATATACACCTGAATCTAATACAAAATAATGTTAAATATCAACTATAATTGAAAAATTGAAAAAGGATGGAAAAAAGATAAAAAGGAATAAAAGATTCAGATTTCCAGGTAAAAAACAAATAAGTCATGGGGATGTAATGTACATCATAGAAAATATAGTCAATAATATTATGACAGCATTGTGCCGTGTCGGATGGTTGCTGGACTTAACATGATAATTACTTCTTTTGTATATAAATGTTGAATAACTATGGTGTACACCTGAAACTAATATAATATTGTATGTTAACTATATTTTAATAAAAATCTTTAAAAATGAAAAAATTCACTTGTAATTTACAAGCCAATATCACATATCTTGATCATACCCATCCAAGTATTGTTCAGGCTCAAATCACAGAGATATGTGTACTCTTTTCTCAAGGTCCACAAGAGCTCTACCAACAGAGTGGGCATCCCCGAGGTATGTCTTCAGATCCATACCTCTAGATGTCTGTACTAAAATTGACTCAGAGTTTGTGGGATCATTTTACGAAGATTTATTATTTAATGTGACAAAGCAATAGAGTTTTTAGTCATTTTACTGTTTCAAGTCAAGAAATAGCTATTCATGTCTTCTCATAGATTATTATTTTGTTATAAGAAAAAAAATATTAACTATATAGTGAAAGAGCATATAACATTTTGCCCAGATGATCAAAATTAACATCTCCAATATGCTCTTAGAAGAAAATACCCTGTGAAAGATATAGCATCATTGATGCACTATTCTGGCTAGGAATTCCTTAGAAAACATCAGCTAAAATTGAAATGAAAAATATTATCATAGTAATAATAATAGCAATAAAAAAGTACAACTATATCCTAAAGAATTTCACTGTCCTAATGGACATAGAATGGCCGAGTTAATATTCCACATTGCAGAAAACCACAGAGGCACGACAAATAAATTCAGTATTCCACCTTTGACTAGATCCTGTGCTGGAGAATAAAAAAATATTAAAAAGAAAACTATAGGGTTTGTTTTAAAAAATGAATAAGGACAATAAACTAGATCAAAGTGTCACATCAGTCTTAAATTTACTGAGTGATAACTGCACTGTAACTTTGTAGAGAATATCCTTACTATAAGAAATATACATGAAAGTATTTGTCAATAAAGTGACATGATATGTGTAACTTGCTCTCAATCGTTAGGAAAAATTACACACACATACACACACACACAGGGTTGGGAATGAGAGAGAAAAAGAATGACAGAGATGGAGAATGACAGAGAGAGAAATAATAAGGCAAACGAGGCAAAATATTAACAATAGATGAAACTAGGTAAAAGATTATGAGTGTTCTTTGTATTGTTCTTGTATCTTTAAGTTTAAAATCATTTTTAATAAAAATCTTTAAAGATTATTTTTATTTTTTAAATGTGTGTGTACTACTTTGCTGAAAATGTAGAAAAATAATAATTAAAAGTAAAAAGTCTTTGAGTTGTAGGAACAGAACTCATAATGATGAACTAAGATGTTATAGATGTTCGAAATTACCATTTAATGGACTTCTAATATATGTCAAATGCACTGATTATACTTTGCTCGCCCTCCCCCTGAAAATCCATTGAACAAGTATTATTAATTTCCTGTTACAGATGAAGAGGTGAGAAAAGGGAAGTTTACCTAACTAATCTGCACAACCATGTAAAAATGCAGGCCAAAATTTACAGGCAGGAATACTGATTGTATTCATTATATTTCTATTATATTAAACTGCTTTTATCTGGTTCAAATTCTCATTTTACAAACAAGAAAAGTGAGGTCTTAAGACATGAATGGCTTGACTCACAACACATGGTTCATTGTTGAGCTACATTACTACTGTGACTGATCAATTAATTAATTGGCTATGGATGGGAAAATAATAGAAGTAAAGTAGATCCAAAATATTCAATTCCTTCAAATGACCAGGCAAACCGATGAAGTTATAATAGGAAATTGTCTTAAACATATCAGACTACATTATCGTAAAACGCCATTATTTTGAACAATTCATGATTTATATTATTAGAGTAAATTTTAATTAAAATATAGTATACATATAAAAAATTATGCAAATCATAAGTATAAATCTCAGTTAATTTTTATAAAGTGATCAACCTATGTTACAACCTCCAAAATCAAAAAATAGATCAAAAGATAGAACACTCCCAGAACCCTAGAAGCTTTTGGTCTCTCTATTTCACCAAAAAAACTACTTCTCTAACCTCAGTCATTGCCATTACTTATGCCTGCCTTAGAGCATACTGTAAATGATGTCATGAAACATGAACTCTTCTATGTCTATCTTCTTTTGCTCAACATTTGTGAAATGTAATTATGTTTTTGCTTACTGAAGTAATTTATTCATTTTGATTATTGTATAGTATTTCTTTATGACTTTATAACTACACATTTGTCCATTTTCTCTTGATGAATACTTGGATAGTTATTAATAATGCTACTCTGCACATTCTCATAAGTGTATTTTGGAAAGCATATATAAAGCATTTCTGTAAGGGTTAGGCCTAGAATTAGAGTATATTTAACATACTGTTCAACAATTGTCCAAGTGCATGTATCAGTTTATAATTTGTCAGATGGTATGAGAGTTCCAGTTATTCCAAATCTTTGTCTTTGCTGTTGCTTAAAATTGTCTTTTTCATTTTATTTTACTTTTTTGGATGGGTATGTAGTGTAATTTCATTGTGACTTTATTCACAGTCTTCTGATGACTAATACAGTTAAGTGTCTTTTCAAATATGAACTGGCCATTTGGATGTCCTTTTTCATGAAGTGCTTGTTCATGGTTTCAGCAATATTTTATTTAATCTTTTTATTATTGAGTAATAAAGATAGGACTCATATTATGTATACACATTTTTACTCTGTGTGTGTGTGTGTGTGTGTGTGTGTGTGTGTGTGTACACATTACAAATATCTTTATTATGTGGCTTCTTTTCTTCCTCTTATTGATGCATTTTGTTGGACACAAAAATGAATTAACTCCAATTTATTCATCATTTCCTTTATGGCTGCTAAATTTCTGTACTATTGTGTGCCAGTTTCTAAGATTGTGAAATATGTTTTTTTTCTTATTCTAGAGTTGTTACTCTTTTACCTTGAGGTCTATAGGCCACATGCAAATGGTTTTGAAAAATGGTGTAAATTAGAGGAATGATTTCTCAGAACTGATTCCATTTCTACTGGATTTACTATTAAGACTCATCTGATTTCTCCTCTGAATCTATCTGCCCTATTAACATATTTCTTTACAGCCTGGATCATAGTGCAGTACAGGTCAAGCTTATCAAAACCCTCTAGAATATCAAGGGGGTAGAAAATGTTAACCTTAGAAAAATGACACTTCCCTGCCTATGCCTGAAGTATAAAAAGAAAATGTTATAGCCTCTGAGCTGGGTAAATATTTTCTCTAAGAGAAATTTAGACTTTGAACATAAAGTTAGTTGAGCCAAGCAGTATAAATATGCTTTGAATCAGATAGTAAGCCTGGGAGCTGAATAATGAGGTCGGAAGAAGGTTTGCAACAATAATGAGAGTATAAATCCAAGAAATGCAGACTATTTGAAGGGAGCACTTCAGGACCTCTCTGTTACTTTTGTGCAAAGTTTAATTTGACATGGTTATCTTTCATCCAAGCATGGTGTTACTCTGATATGGTTTGTTAGGCTTGTAATTAGACAAATTCCCATGCTAAAGTGGACACTCATTCTTCCTCCCTTTATTGAAAATTTTGCAGCCTGTTCATTTACTTCCCATTTACACAACATGCCCTCATCTAATAATTAATAGTTTCCATTTAAAATGTTGCCTTTTCTAATACAATTAACATTATATCACCACCTTCTTATTTAAGGAATTTAGCTCTTTATGCATGGTCACAACAATTTTTTGTTTATTTTTTCTGTTTAGTACACAGTCCCCACAGACTTCATACTCATAACTTGTCTGGAATTTTAAACAACTGTAACACTGGGAACGTAGGTAAACCGAACTGCCTGTATCACTTCAACTCTCCTACACTCAAAGCAAGATTTTTTTCCTAGACTTCCTAGAGCCACATGAGTTCTACTAGTTAGAGTCCTCATTAAATATTTTACATCCATAGAGGGCATTTCACTGCTTCTTAGTACAAGTGAAACTCATAATCACAATTCTTTTGGAGATAACATTAAATATCTACAAACCATTTTTTTTATTGCAAATTGTTTAAACCAATGGACTTGCTCTGTGGATACTAAAATAACCAGTTATGCAAGAGTTAAGCCTCTAACAAAAGCTTATATAGAGAGTGCTGTGTACTTCAGACCAAACCTAAGCTGTAAAACAATTTTTGCCCTTGGTCAGCATGATTGAATTATTTATTTATTTAATTTATTTTGCGATTTTCATACAGCATATATATGCCAGGTTAACATATAAGGATTTTATAATTTAATCTCCCTAACAAACCTAAGAGGTAGGTACTGTTATGATTCACATTTTATAAAGAAGAAAACTGAAGTGATATTAAAGTTAATAATTAAATAATTGTCCATGATTATACACCTGGAAAGTGGTAGTCCAACCCAGAAAGTCTTCTCCCATAGCTCATGCTCTTAAACTGCTATACTGATTTTAAAGAGGTCCATATTAAAGGACTCTCCAAATAGGCTTGATCCTTTCCTTACTCTAAACTTTGGTGACAGTTCTCATATTGCGGGTCCATTTTTGTTAGGAGTTTTATTCCTGCCTTGCTCCTTATCTGATTCTTCTAACCTGTTTTATGAGCTGTTATAAAAATTTAGTCTTACATTTTTTTAAAAAAAATTTTCTTTTTTTCTATTGTGTCCTAGAAAGAATAAGATTTTGTCTTAGTCTCCAGGCTGTCTTAGGCCCTGCATCCTAGTATCAACCCTCACTGATGAAGCCTTTGTATTTATACAAGGCCTAAGCATACATTTTTGTTCAGTTGCATTTTCAAGATGCTTAAATTTGTGACTTTCTGGGCTACATTCATTCTAACTGTTCATCTAGAATGTTATCAGCCTTCTGCCACCATATTCTGTAGGTTTTATTTTCTATCTACCAAGGGACTTCCTTTTTTGCATGTAGGTAGATCAGCAATATTGTAGGATAGTGTAGGGGTGAATAAGAGACTTTTCAATTTAAATATTTAATTCACCATCTGGTGAGTGCCTTGGCTAAGTCACTTAATCTAAATTCTCATAACCTTAGTTCGTTCATTTATAAAATCTGGATAAAAGGCTATGTATATTCACTGAAATTATCCTACAATGTTTGTGATGTGATTTTGTCATTTCTGGGTGTCAATTTCAGGTTTTTTCCTGGATCTGAAATAAAATCTTCAGTGGCAATCATGTTTAGAATGATAATAACATCTCAATGGTATGGTATTGAAATAGAAGTGCATTATCCAAGGGATAGCTTGTTTATATATTTGTATGGGCTTCTATATTTCAGAATGAAAATTTAGGGATTATTGTTAAGGTAAAACAGAAAACAATTATGTGAAATTTAAACAAAAAAATGTGATGTTCTATGTTTTCAAGTAAGAAGTTTAAAAATTTCTATTTCTATAGCAGAAATTTTCAATCTCTTTCAAAACCGAGAGCATTTAAAGAATCTGAAAATCTATAATCAATATTATATTCAATAATTTCTTTCTTCAACAAATATTTTATTACCTTTTATGTGTAACACATAAAACAGAAATATTCTTTTTCTTCTTGCAACTTATAGTTTTATTGTTACTGTTTGGGATACTTTTCAAACTCCACTGTCACCCAGCGGCATGGGGAGGATGACACAGAAGCACAATGAGCATTTTTCCTCAGTTCTCCTCCACTAATGCAGCAAAGAATTGCAGGTCAGTGAGATTTACAAAAGTAAGATTTATTAAAGGTATATTTTAAGAAGAGATAGGCCACGCTAGTGATGGCTGCAGCCTTATGGAATTTGGGAGGTGAAAATATAAAAGAAATGAAGAATAGATTACGCCCCAAGGGAGGAGTGGATTCTCAATGAAGAGAAATGTAACAACTCAAAAGTAGGAAGGTCTGTATTATATCTGGGCTGTGACGGGCGGTTACAAAGGCATTCCTAGGTGATTGGCAAGTGAAGTCATTTTAACTGACACTTGGCTGCTATATAACTCTTTGCCTAGTATGCATGTGCTTACCCAGAATTCAGTCTGTTATAATTAGATTCATAAACTTCCGGGCATAAACATGGTGTTATAATGTTGGTATAATGAGGCTGAGGTTGTGGGAAGATTAGGGTAGTACCTTCTGTGCAAATGTCTGTGGCTGGATTAAACCAGCTATAGTTTTATGGCTCTCCATCCTTTGTCTTTGGGTATGCAAGAGAGATTCTCTATCAACAGAGTATTCTTTGGGCAGTCTCTGGACTGGACTTTTATTCCTTTGTTCCCTCGTTGCTCATGTCTGACTAGCCTCCTAACATTATGAGCTAGCTAACATCTAAAACAAGTAAATCAATAAAAGAGTGACCAATTCCATAACTAATATGATAGATAAGAGCAAGATACTAAATTAAGATGGTTTCTCTTTAGACAGGGATCAGGAAAGACACCTGAGGATGCCAAATTTAAGCCTCAACCTTAGGAAGAAGAAAAATCATGCCATCCAAAGGTATGGGAGGAAGAAAAATTTTAAATGCATGATGAAATTACTAAAGGTGTGGCTATAAGTAAACTTCATAGACTGGTGCAGACATTTTAAAGAGCATTTTGTAATATTGAACTACCAGGTGCTTTTCTCACTATATGCTAAAAAATTATTATTATTGTTTATTTATAAAGAACATATCAAAAGGTTTATTCCTCATAGTATTGTGAATGTCAAAAAATGAATTGGAAATCCAGAAAGAAGAATAAAAAATGTAACACAGAATAATATGTACTAGTCAAATTGAATAGATTAGTGCTTTATGTGTCAACATGTAAAAATCTTAGATCATAATATTAAATCAGAAAAATATTCCAATTTTTTAATGATAAATGTAGTAGGAACTGAACTATACATATATATGTATATATAAATATATATATATAAATACATATATATAAATTTAAGCATGCCAAACAAGATTACATCATATTTGTGTGTCAATAAATAATTGACAAAAATATTAAAACATATATGGGAATAGTTATCACCAAATTCAGTATAATGACTATGTTCGGGAAAGGAAGGAAGGAAATGGGATCATGTACTTAATAAACAGTGGTTTAAGCTTATCTGCAAAATTTTATAGCATAAAAAACATAAAGAAAATATGGAAGAAATGATTTGATAAAGCTAAATGTTGATTAAAATAACATTCACTGTATTTTCTAAGTTTTCTGCATATTGGTAATATATATTTTTAAAAGTCAATATATTCAAATAAGACACTTTATTGCCTCTATGTCTTAATCTTTCACTAATTAGTGTCACTCTGTTCTTTAGGTCAAGACATAAGAGTCATCAACTCCTCTTACTCACATATAAAACATACATAGTCTATTAGCCAATCCTATCATCTCTACAAAATGATGTTCACTCCTACAACCTTAGGTTAAGATCCCTATCTCTCTCACCTGGATTTTTTCAGTACAAAAAATATCTTCTCTATTTCCACAATTTTTCCTACAGTTAGTTTTTGCTATAGTGTTCACCATTAGATTTTTTAAAGTATAAATTAGATCACATCTCTTCCATGTTTCAAAGCTTCCACTGACTTCTCAGCACATTCCAAATGTGATTAAAGATCTTACACAGCCTGACTCGGGACAGCCTTAACATTCCCCTCAGCATAGTTAAACTTTAGGCAGTCCTCTTATTTCTCATGTGCCAGACCTTCAAAGGCTTTCTGTGACCACACTGTATAAATAACTGCTAATCTTCTCACTCTTTTTTTTCCATGGTTTACTCTGTTCTTCAATAACCCTTATCACTTATCAGAATTATTTAGTTATTATATAGTTTAGAGACATTATATTTAGCCATTCATTTTTTTATTATCTGTCTCCAACACTGGTGTGCAAATCCTCATGGAGAAGTTACTTTTATTTATCTGTTTAATGCTTCATACCCCAATTCTATCACTTACCAGTCACTATTTTGCAAATAATAATAAATAAATAAATAAATAATAAATAAATAAATAAATAAATAAATAAATAAATAATTCCAGAAAGAAGAAAGATGTGAGAGCATCTATGTCTGGGAGGTATAAAATACCTTTCTGTATCTCAAAAAGAAAAAAAAAAAAAAGATGTTGCTTTGCCATCAACCATCAAAGGGGGCTTATTCTGTTTATTCCTTTGTTTTGTTTGCCTTTCCTACAGCTTTGGTGCCATGTAGCCTGGAAATGAGGTAGGTGTATTCTATTTCTGCCTTCAGATTATTCTAATTTCCTCCCTTCTTCCCCCTAAAATACTAGTTTTGAACCTCGAATTAATGTATCACTCGTTACCCATCGATGATGTCATCAAATAATAATAACTAGGTCATTTCCCTTACTTTATTAAAAATTATATCCACAGGCTTGTTAACACTACCACCATCTTTGTTAATTCTTGGCAGTTTCAGTTTACACATAGATGATCCTTTCGATGTTCATGCTTCTCAGATCCTTGAGTCATCTCTTCCAATGATCATATCCTCCACACCACTTTAGACATAGCTTACACTTGTCATTGGTAATTACTTTATCCTCTTAATTTTATACATTCTATTCTGCAACTAATATCTCTGTTTTTTCCAACTTCACCGTTTAGGATCTTGATACCAACAATCCATAAGTCCATTCAAATGATTTTCATAGTTCCTCATATCCTCGATGTCCTCAATTTCTTTCTTAATTAGTTCAAAATCCATGATAAATCACATCAATCTCTCCATTACCTCCACCTTGATTTTTTTTCCTCTCTCAACTAATCCAACTTTCTTTGCCAAAGCCACATTCCTGACTAAATCCAAGAGGTTTTATACTACACTCTTATACCAAGAAAGGCTATACACATAGGAAAAACAAAACTGCACTAATGCGTTTCACTTTAAATTCAAGACCTCAAGCCACAAGTGGTGCTTTAACGCTACCAGGCATTGAAATTGTATGTATATGTACATGTGTCTTTTTGACTTGAGAAAGGGTTCATGATATACTGTTAAATGAAGAAAACAAGAAACAAAACCAAGTACAAATATTTAATGGGGTGCCATTTTTCTTGATGTAAGAAATAAAGTTATTTCTCCTTCTGCTTTTCTTAGTTTTGTTTTGCTTAACAATTTGTTAATAATGTTTACATGTAAATGTGTATATTTAAAAAGATGTAACCGAATATCTCAAACTGCTGATACAAAATATATACAATTAAAGAAAGTCACACAAAAATTATTGCTCTCAGAAACTGAATGGCTTAAAAGAAATTAAAAAAAAATAATCATAAAAGAATATACAAATCTTTGACCTAGGAAAAAGATACACAAATGCTCCATGGGGCTATTTGTTAATTATCTGCTATCTCTGAGATATTATTATAAAGTGAGTGTAGTTCTTTACATCATGCATCTCAGCTCTACCCTCTAAATTAAATAAATTCCTGCTTCTTGGAGTTAGGGATATTTGATGGAGAGACTAAACCTTTTAATGCTCCTCTATCTGCAAAATGAAAAAGGGAATATGTAAAACCAGGATAAAAGAGATGTCTTCATACAATAGGCTTTTATTCTTTCTTCATGAACTTTTGTCCTATCTCTAGGTCTCTTTAAATTTTGGATAAACATCAAGATTTATGAATGTGTTCATGTCCAATAAGAAGGAATAATTTTCCTCTGAAACATTCCTTCAAATGTTATCAGCTATTTCTACTGACTGTCTTGATCACATTTCCTTTCTTTCCCAACCCCCACCCTTCTCTGTAGACTCTCAGCATTCTAAAAACAACCTTGTGATTTTATTTTCTTTTCCCGCCATGGAGAAAGCAATCCAATAGCTTCGCATGCACGCGCACGCACACACACACACAAATAAAAGTCACAATGTTTTAGAAATATTTATATTTTTAAAAACTTATGGATAGAACATTTCAGAGTAGGGAGAGATTATTGAAATTTAAATTACTTAGGTCTGAGCAACTTACTTCTTAATATAGACAAGAGAGTAAAGAATGTTGATTTTTGGTAATCCAGAAATAAAATGTTCTTTATCCAATGTTTCTATTTGTTTACTTCATTGTAGAATAGGTTAAGTGAAAGTTATTGTATCTTATTTGTAAACAGCCACCAATTTGACCCATATGAACTCGAAAGCACTATCTATTCTCTTTACGACGTCTTCCATTTAAAAGTTGATGTATCAACACACTCTCCCTCCTTATTTTGTATCTCAAATTGGGTAGCAATCATTCTCACTTCTGAGAATGTTCCAGGAACATGGGAATGTCGGTGCTGAAACAGAAAAAGCCTCAGGCAAACAGGAACAAATTGATTTCCATAATTTTGTGCTTAGAATTATATATCTAAACATAAGTTTAGCCTAATAGTGTTGAAGTCCACTCAACGACAGAATAAAAGAAAAGAATGACAATTCAGGAAATTCTACCTTGGCTAGTCTCTGACACAGCTCCTAACAAAGGGCATTCTTTGATTGTCCTGTTATTGAGTCATTTTGTTCCACTCAAAATCAATTTCAGATGTGTGGGAATGGTTTCTCATATCCCTAATTACTCTGGATTTTTGTCTTAGAAATCTTTTCTAAATCTGTTTCCATTTTAAACCTATGTCTCTGCCAATCATATGGAATAGCAGGACAAAATAAATAAAGTCGAGAGTCTAGGCTTTGGAGACACACAGTCCTGGGAATAAATCCTAGAAGAGCAGTTTTGATTTATGTGACTCAAGACAACAGAGTCCTTCTACCTGAACTTTAGTTCTCTTACCTTAATGTGCATTTCTCTGAAAGATAAAAAAAGCACAAAAAAATTCCTAAAATATGAAGAGTTCTTAGCAAATGGATACTTTTATTACAAAGTTAGTTTCTATTGCATAAATTAAGAATTAAATAATGTTAATGGCAAAAAGTTATATATTTGCAGCTTAAAGATATAAATATATAACAATTCATCATATCAAACAAAAAAAATCAGGGTTTACCATTTTAACATAAGAATTTAATAACAGAGGTATAGCCCTCAAAGGTATTCAACTATAGCAGAGCAGAAGACTTGCCATTCATAGACTTACAAAGCACTTATCCTTGAAAAGTTTTATGTAATTACATAGGTCAAACTTTCCTAGGCTCATGAATTCACTTTAAAAAATTGTGACCCTCTTCTACAAAAGTGATTCCAGATATTGGATGACATTGGCAGAATTATGTCCCAAACTTTTATGTTTATCACTCTTATCATCTTTTGTGCATTTTCTAAATCTTCTTCTCTTTAATTCCTCTAATTTGACCCTCTGGTTGATCTACTTTCCTGGCTTTCAGTTGTCCTACTTCCATTCATTTATTTTCCCTCCCAGCCCAATATTATTTGGACAATATCATAATGGATTGATCTGGTGATAGCTAAATGCCCCTTTATTAGCCTACACACACTCACACACACTCACACACTCTCACATACACATAACTGACATCTTTTAACACCATCGTAGATAATATTGACAAAGCTTTGCCTGGTCCCTAAGCTATTCAAGGACAAAGTTATTCTGATGGTTGCTCATTTCTGCTTTCTCTCTGTCTTTTTAAATCTAACTTATTATTATAGTCCCACCTCACTACTTCCTGGCAATCTACTTCAAAAAGAATGTATATCACATTTAAACTGCTATCAAAGAAACATTTAAAATAGTAAATTGCTGCTATTAAAGAGAGCATTTAAAATATTTAATTAACTAATTGTTAATTAGTTACTTCATTTACCCCTCTATGTATCCTTAGTACTGAAGATTCTAAATTGCATGGGCTACAGTTAATTTGAAATACAATTTATAGTCATGATCTTTCATGACCAAAAATACTAAAACTTTTAGTAATAGCTTTAAATCTTACATGATGAATTATTTTATGATCGACTTTAATCACAGAAAAAGAAAACCATCAAGTCCACTTTGTGACCTACAATCCTAATGTTGAAACAGTTTCTAAGACTGTCCCGAAGCAACTCAATAATTTCCCAACATGATGTTCTTAGTCATGAAAAGAATGTGTTGGCAGAAGATATGCAATGGTCTACAATTCAACTGACTCTTCAATTTCACTTTTGAAAATAATTCACTGTTGGCTGTGAGCTATTTTGTGTGACAGAGTCCCTGATTGCTCACTTAACGTGCACTCTTAGCCAGTTTAGCTCTGGGCACTTTTCAATAATTCATAATTCTTTAAATGTGCAAATCCCTTGGGTACATTTAGAAGGGTAATTTGTGACTATGACTACATCGAAATCATATATTTGCTTATCACAAAACAACAACTTTCAAAGCTTCAACTTTCTTTGACTCTCATTATCTATTAAAAGTTAGGTTTTTTTTTAATTAGAAATAACTATTTCATCTTATTATGATGGTATTTGTTAATGTATCCTTTTTTTCTCCTTGTGTGGCACAGCAAGAAATGAGACCAATGTATAACAATTATTATTACTTAAATAGAGTCAAATTTGTATAAGCAACAGTTTAGGAATGAATGGATGATGATGAAGAATGAATAATTTATTGTATCAAACAGTCATTTAGAAAACATTTTTGAAACTCAAGGTAAAATGAGAAGTGAGGCTGCTGCTGACCCACTCTCCCCTATTTAAGGTGTTTTCTTAAGAACGTAATAGATCCAATAAAAATTTTGACCTTTTGATTTTATAAGGCAAGTTCATAGTCCTTATAACCATGGGAAACCTCCAGAATTAACTCAAAGGTCTCTCACAAGCTAAACATAAGACAAATTACAAAGTACATCAGAGAAGTTTTAATTTTTCTCTCTGCTATGTTTCTGTATAAATTTTTGTGAAATTCTCTCCAGACTTTGTAATTGTTTTTGTGCTATCGTATATTCATGTAACTGATAATGCATTTTCAAATTTGAATTATGTTCTCCCTCACTTTTCTATTCATATGGAGAGATCATTTGTTGGCAAGACTCTTTAATTTCCTTAAGAGAATAACATTGCTTCAAGGACCTAATAGTTTGAAAGTACAAACTTTCAAATTTTATGTAGCATAATCTACCATTCTGAAAATAAAAATGCAAATAATAAATTGCAATAAATTAATAGCAATGCATAAAGCAAATAATAAATGAATAAATTTAATAAAGGGCTTGGGAAATTAATTAGAAAAAAGACAAAAAAGCACAATAGAAAAATATAATTTAAAAAATTAGTTATTTTAATTTCATAAGAATATTGTTTTAAAGGCAACACTTTTATTTGGAATAACCATTTGATTTGCTTGTGGCTAATGCATTCAGCAATTAGATGTGTAAACATAATTGTACAGATGTGGAAACTATCTACCAATACTTGAGGGTCAGATGCATGATTTTTTTTGTTGTTTTTTATGAGGGGGACGAGGTGAGTATCCTCCAGAATACAAAACAAACCACTTCCATTTAACATCTCTTGCCTTAAAGATCTACTTAATTTAGATCTTTGATCCATTTTGAATTAATTTTAGTATATGGTAACAGACAACAATCCAGTATCATTCTTTTTTGC
>NW_011888818.1:403456-407662 GCF_000151845.1 Pteropus vampyrus
ATTAGAAATAACTATTTCATCTTATTATGATGGTATTTGTTAATGTATCCTTTTTTTCTCCTTGTGTGGCACAGCAAGAAATGAGACCAATGTATAACAATTATTATTACTTAAATAGAGTCAAATTTGTATAAGCAACAGTTTAGGAATGAATGGATGATGATGAAGAATGAATAATTTATTGTATCAAACAGTCATTTAGAAAACATTTTTGAAACTCAAGGTAAAATGAGAAGTGAGGCTGCTGCTGACCCACTCTCCCCTATTTAAGGTGTTTTCTTAAGAACGTAATAGATCCAATAAAAATTTTGACCTTTTGATTTTATAAGGCAGGTTCATAGTCCTTATAACCATGGGAAACCTCCAGAATTAACTCAAAGGTCTCTCACAAGCTAAACATAAGACAAATTACAAAGTACATCAGAGAAGTTTTAATTTTTCTCTCTGCTATGTTTCTGTATAAATTTTTGTGAAATTCTCTCCAGACTTTGTAATTGTTTTTGTGCTATCGTATATTCATGTAACTGATAATGCATTTTCAAATTTGAATTATGTTCTCCCTCACTTTTCTATTCATATGGAGAGATCATTTGTTGGCAAGACTCTTTAATTTCCTTAAGAGAATAACATTGCTTCAAGGACCTAATAGTTTGAAAGTACAAACTTTCAAATTTTATGTAGCATAATCTACCATTCTGAAAATAAAAATGCAAATAATAAATTGCAATAAATTAATAGCAATGCATAAAGCAAATAATAAATGAATAAATTTAATAAAGGGCTTGGGAAATTAATTAGAAAAAAGACAAAAAAGCACAATAGAAAAATATAATTTAAAAAATTAGTTATTTTAATTTCATAAGAATATTGTTTTAAAGGCAACACTTTTATTTGGAATAACCATTTGATTTGCTTGTGGCTAATGCATTCAGCAATTAGATGTGTAAACATAATTGTACAGATGTGGAAACTATCTACCAATACTTGAGGGTCAGATGCATGATTTTTTTTGTTGTTTTTTATGAGGGGGACGAGGTGAGTATCCTCCAGAATACAAAACAAACCACTTCCATTTAACATCTCTTGCCTTAAAGATCTACTTAATTTAGATCTTTGATCCATTTTGAATTAATTTTAGTATATGGTAACAGACAACAATCCAGTATCATTCTTTTTTGCATGGCTTTCCAATTTTCCTAGCATCATTTATTAAAGAAGCTTTCTTTTCTCCATTGTATTTTCTGGCTCTTTTCTCAAATTATTTGCCCATAAATCTGTGGGTTTATTTCTGGGCTCTCAATTCTGTTCCATTTGTCTGTATGTCTGTTTTTCTGTCAATACCATGCTGTTTTGATTATTGCTGCTTTCTAGTATAAGATAGATAGATTCGGTAGATAGACAGATAGATAGATAGATAGATAGATAGATAGATAGAGATGATAGATATAGATATAGATGATATAGATGATATAGAGGATATAGATACAGATAGAGATAGAGATTGAGATAGGTGATATAGATGTAGATATATAGATATAGACAGATAAAAATATAAATACATAGGTATATAGATATATAAAGACATAATATATACCATAATGTAGACCCTTAACATAGAATTATTTTAATATTTTGGGGAAGTTCAAGCAAACGAAAGTTTTGATATTAAAGGGTGTCTGACTGTACCACCTCAAAATATGCCACTCTGACATATTGATTATTTCAAGTGAGAGGTAATTAAATACAGCAAATAAAAGAAAAACACTCTGATCTTCCTTCTTTTTCTTTTTTCTTCTTTTTTAGTTTTTTTTTTTAATTTTTGTTTTTCAATTAGAGTTGACAATCAATATTATTTTATATTAGTTTTGGATATACAACATAGTGGTTAGACATTTATATAATTTATGAAGCGATCTGCCAATTAGTCTGCTTCCCACCTGGCACTATACATAGTTATTACCATATTGACAATAATCCCTGGTATACTTCACATCCCTGTGACTATTTTGTAACCACCAATTTGTACTTCTTAATTTCTTTACCTTATTCACCCAGCCCCCCAACCCCCTTCCCATCTGGCAATCATCAGATTATTCTCTGTATCTATGTTTTTATTTTGTTTGTTAGTTTATTTTCTTTTTTAGATTTTTCATATAAGTAAAATTGTATGGTATGTGCCTTTGTCTGTCTGACTTATTTCACTTAGCATAATACTCTCTAGGTCCATCCACATTGTTGCAAATGGTAAGATTTCAAATTTTTTATGGCAGATAAAGAAATTCTCATGTATAAGATGGCTTTCCCATACCAGAAGGAAAGTAACATTCCAATTATCAAAGATTGGAAGTTGAGACCAAGAGAATTCTGCATAAACAGACCTTAGTAAAATAACATGTATCTTTCTATGCCTCTCTACAGTTTAGTTACTTTTCCATAATTGTTTCTTTGGTCAATCTAACATAAAGATCTGTACTTTTCACCATTTCTTGGGGTCTTCATTTCCTTATGAGAGCTCCCATGTCACCAAAACTTACATAAATTTGTATATTTTTTCCTATTAATTTGTCTTACGTCAGTCTAATTCTCAGACCCCATTGAAAAACTCAAAGAAGGTAGAGGTAAATTTTTGCCTCCCCTACAATATCAAATGGAAATTTTGATAACCTGTATTTAAATATAGCTGCTTAGTTCTGGATAATGTCTTATGAAATAAGTGTGTGGATTTCTTCTACTTTTGAAAATAAATGAGTGCATTATAATTCAACATTAGCATTCATGTTATCTAAATAGTTTTGAGCATAAACTTCAATTTCTAATGTCAATCATCTTTCTTTTCTAAGGTCTTAATGAAGATGTTAAATAACACCTGACTTCACAGCAGCCCTGGCAGCACTGATTCTGCCTCTTATTCTTTGACATTTTCTCACAGTGATTGATCTATTCATTGCCCTCTAGTATTTTTCTGTAGCCTGGAAAGTTTTTTCCCTCTCCTCAACAACATATTCCAAACTAAGCCCTTTCAAATTAGTTTATGAAAATCAAATTTCATGGAACATGTTTACTAAAGGTCACATACCAAAATGTTCCTTCCTCCACTAATTTGGATTTCTATTGAGAAAAACTGGGTTAGGATGATTTCTGCATAAAACAGACATGTGGCTTGTTGCTAAAAATTATACATTTAACTAGGCTCTATTTTCCTATATTTCAAATATCAGAACATCAGCTTTATCAAAAGCTAATTTCTAAAGATGTTACATTCTTGGAATTTTATAAAAATTTACCTTATATTTACTTCATCACCTGTTATATTAATAATAGTGGTAAATTTTTCCAAATAGATTTGGAAATACACCTAATAATTGTTTTTCATTTAAATAGAAAAAAGTGGACCATCTAAAAAGTAGGTTATGTTAAATGAACCTGTCACTGCAGTACGTGTGTTGGTTTTAGATTAATTTGCTCTAATAACCTCAGAAAGATGTAACCCTTAGCCACCCAGAAGTACCCAAGGTGAGGGAGATTGGTGTTAGTTGGATGCCTCTATTTCTACAGTCTCTAGGCCTTGAAGGAAGACTCAGAACTGCCTAATTAAATGTGTCAGACACTTGGATTAAAAAATAAATAAAAAAGGACATCTGAAGGCCAATCTTGGATTAATGTATAAAATACATATTATATGGAAAGGAAATTTCTTGGAGGGATTTCAGAACCCTCTGCTTAATTTATTACCCTCATTACTAATGAAGAAAGTAACTTTTTATAGGCTAATACTTTATTAAGCAAATAGTAAGCTTGTTTGGGAGCAGGTTTGCTTTTAGAAGCAAAATATCTGTAGCCTTTGGTAAAAAGGCAAGGGCATTGGTAATTTTGGAGAAAGACAGACTTGAGTCAGAGAATTGGACAGGGATTTCTGTGCAGCCAAATGACAGTTAGATTGTACCCAAGAAATAACACATACCTGGTAGTGAAGAAAAATGTACTACTATGTAATTTTCCCTAAGGTTGATCAGATCTTGGTTGATCTGATCAGAATACAGCAAAGTGAACATCAGAAGAAGTAGTGATATGGGTGTAAAAAATATTGATTTTATTATCAGAGGCCATCAGATTGACTAACCAAATTTGTCATTTATATCAGTCATGACAGCCATTCTGAGCTTCATTTCCTCAAAAGAAAAATATAGTAAAATCTAACTTACAATG
>NW_011888818.1:408432-410831 GCF_000151845.1 Pteropus vampyrus
ACAGTCTCTAGGCCTTGAAGGAAGACTCAGAACTGCCTAATTAAATGTGTCAGACACTTGGATTAAAAAATAAATAAAAAAGGACATCTGAAGGCCAATCTTGGATTAATGTATAAAATACATATTATATGGAAAGGAAATTTCTTGGAGGGATTTCAGAACCCTCTGCTTAATTTATTACCCTCATTACTAACGAAGATAGTAACTTTTTATAGGCTAATACTTTATTAAGCAAATAGTAAGCTTGTTTGGGAGCAGGTTTGCTTTTAGAAGCAAAATATCCTGGATAGAAAAGGCAAGGGCATTGGTAATTTTGGAGAAAGACAGACTTGAGTCAGAGAATTGGTCAGGGATTTCTGTGCAGCCAAATGACAGTTGGATTGTACCCAAGAAATAACACATACCTGGTAGTGAAGAAAAATGTACTACTATGTAATTTTCCCTAAGGTTGATTAGATCTTGGTTGATCTGATCAGAATACAGCAAAGTGAACATCAGAAGAAGTAATATGGGTGTAAAAAATATTGATTTTATTATCAGAGGCCATAAGTTTGACTAACCAAATTTGTCATTTATATCAGTCATGACAGCCATTCTGAGCTTCATTTCCTCAAAAGAAAAATATAGTAAAATCTAACTTACAATGTGAGAATGAAGATTAAGTTGAACAGTATACATGGAAGGGCCCTATAAAAAATACTAATTCCTTAAAAAAAATTCAAATGTTGATTGTAGTTATATTTGCCTGAATAATTTAGGGAAAGAGAAGCCATCTTTTTTTGTTTGTTTGTTTGTTTTACAGTATTTAGAATTAGCTTCCTTTTAAATAACCCAAGATAGATATATAGATGGATAGATAGAGGTATGTGTATTTGTTTTATTCTCTATTCAAGCACAAACTATAGGACAACTTAAAGACCGGCTTTAAGATTTACATACAATAATCCTTAATCTCCTTTCCATATCTAGTAGAAAATCCAAAGCCCTCACCTAGATTTCTAGAAATCCTCAGAGGCTTACTTTCTCTGATTTTCATTTACCTGCGCTTGTTGAGTTTTTAATCTCATTTGAGTTTTACTTCTAGTTCCTGGGCCAAGATTTGGACCATAGTCCTTTAAGACCACTACCTCCACAAGTTGTGAGTGTGTTTAGTACAGGTATTAGTGTGTTTAGTACTGTTACTAGGCTGCATTTAAAAATAACTTTTAATGCTTAATATGAGATGTACATGTTCTTCAAAATTTTTCAGTCACTTCCAAAATGGTGATTTCTCTTTGACAAAATTTTTATCTAGCAACCCTTAACCCAACACATGCTACCATATTGCTTGATTCCCTTCTGTTTCCATCTAACTCAATAGTCATGTTAATTTTTTAGTTATTTATATGTTTTGCTACTTTATTCTAAACGATGCCTTAATATCTCATGTTTTCCACTGAAAATAATCTGTCAGTCTATTTTGAAAAAAAAAAATCAGAAAATGTTATCAAGTATTTATCAACCACGATATCTCTGTACAAGAATTATAACACTGGTTTTAACCCTTATTCTTTACTCTTTACAAGTTTGTTAATTGTAAGTAAAATATTAATTTTTTTTAATACATCCTGTTTACGTGCTCTGAGTGTTCTTGATATTCAAAGTGACCTCTAAGGATAAAAGTGTGTTCTTTATATAGTTAATCAAAAGAATGGGCCTCACTTATTGTACAAAATCCCCCCAAAATGTCCTGCAAGGATGTTAAAAGCAAGTCAGTATTTTTATATAACAATATATTGGAACCATCTTACTATGAATAGATATTTGTTTTCTTATTTGCTTGTTGCTCTAAGTTGGTTTTATATTCATGATCATAGCTTCCAATAACAAAGAACTTTTCTTCATAAAATTCTTTCACTAGCATATATTTATTGTCTTGTAGCTTTAAATTTTAATAAGTTAAAATTTATTAATTTATGTTATAATAGTTTTAGTTATGTCCTTCAATATTTTCTCTGTGTGCATATTTATAAGGTTGACATATGCAATGATTTTGCTTTTTAGCATACTAATTTCATATCTTGATCTATCCGCTCTATCTCTATACCTTATAACTTTATATTTGTTATAAAGTGGGTACAAATTTACTGAATTCTTATTGCAGCCATCAATAATATGTTGGCATATTTATATAACTTTGAGTAGTAATGTTATGTGAAGTTGAAAGTATACTTTATTCATATTCACTTCAATTCACTTTCCTATGTGTTCTTTAGTATAATTAGTAAAAAAAGCTTGGTGATCCTGTGTCAAATCCTGATTCAATCACTCAGTAGCAGTATAACTTTTGACAATTTACCTAATCTGCAAAGCTCAAAATTGTAATATCTACATTGAAACTTTAAGTTATAATGCACCTG
>NW_011888818.1:412016-415861 GCF_000151845.1 Pteropus vampyrus
TATGTGTTTGTAACTTACTTTATAAACTTAATTCCTTATCTTAATTCATGCCAAATTTTCTAGTCCTGTTCTGAATATTCACAATATTCTGTGACATTCCTTTTTCTATATTTTTAAACCATAAAGCGCTCTGTATTAGTTAGGTCCGAATGAGTTTATCCTCTATTAAATAGCAAACTCCTCAAAGCTTATATTCTTCAAGGCAATCACCAAGAGGAGGCCTTACACAAAGCAAGTCTAGCTAGGATTAAGGCTTTGGCCAAACTAGTGTCCCACACACAGACTTCAGGTGCTTCTAGCCTCATTAGAACGTATTTGTTTATACAAATCTAGAACAGAATGTGTCATTATTGTTTTGAATTTATTACTTGAGAAAAGGGATGACCATGGTAAAATGTGCTTACATTTGACAGAGGGGGTGGGATTGTCTTGAGAAAAGATAAAGATAGAAAACATCTTGTGAGGTCAGACAGCAGTTATTCATGAGCATAAGAGCTGCACAGGTGATCAGAAGTAATTGCTGACTGCTGGGAGCTGAGCTTTGGTATTTTCAGGCAGAAACAAAATCTAGGGAAACCACAATAGGTGCTTCCTCTGTACCCATAGGAATAAGTGTTCTATGGGAACTTAGATTTTAATACCTGTACAAAATTTAAGAAAATGACTATTTTCTTAAATTATAGCACAGCTATAATTGTCATTTTAAACAATTAAAATCTAAGTTCCCATATAATAATATAATCAGCTGACCCCCCCCCAACTACTCCACAAAAGGTATATAATTCTACACTTTTATTAATCTTTTACCTTTCTTTGGAATCTCATCTCTGCTCCTTCCCATAATGAAATTTTACTCATCCTTCAGGGTTCAACTAATCTGAACTTTACAAAAAGCTTTTCCTAATAATCTTTTTCTGTTTATGATTATCAACCCTTATTCATTATTGTTTCCGCAATATTTGATTTATTTGCATTGTTTTTAAATTGTTCATCTTGAATAAGTTTCAGGCTTCTCTCCAGTTAGATATTTACTTAATTCAAAGAATGGCTTTATCATTCATAGAGCTCATGTGGCAAGTCAGGGCTCTATAATGCTTTAAAAACAGTGGAAGCTCTACAAATAAACTGTCTTAGTTGAAACCTGAATCCACTAATTGCTAGCTGGATATCTGAGACTAAAAAGATATTAATCTCTCTGTACTTCATCTAAACAGGAAGATAATGTTACTTCCATCATAGCTTTTGTAAATATTGCATAAGTTATTACAGATAAAGATTTAAACAGGGGTCAGCATATGACAGGGGAGGTCTGAATGCTATTTTTTATTAAATATTGATTTTGCCTACATTATGTTACCTACAAATAAGGTAAACACTGTTACTGCATAAGGAAAAAATATATGATGTGCAAGGAACTACATAACTAAAGAAACAACCTTAAGAATCAAGAATTCTGGAAAGGCATTTATAACCCAAGAATGCCTGCCTTGATTTTTTGTTTGTTTGTTTGCTGGTTTATTTTGTTTTACTTAAATTGTACTTTTTCTGTCTTTATTGAAATATAATAGACAATTAATTGCTTTTTTTTACATTGTACAATTTAACAATTTTTTTCAATTACAGTTGGCATACAATAATATATCAATTTCAATTGCATAGCATAGTGATCAGAGATCCACCTAACTTACAAAGTAATCACTCCACTAAATCTAGTACCCCCCTCTCCTTACATATTGATTATATTATTAACAATCTTCCCCATGCTGCACTCTACATCTCCATGTCTCTTTTGCAACTATCCATTTGTAACTCTTAATCTTTTTGCCCATTTTTGTCTTCTCCAATCCCCCTGCAATCTAGTATCCCCCTAAAAAGTCTCCGTTCTATATTTCCGCTTTTGTTGTTGTTGATTTTTTTCCTTAGATTCCACATGTACGTGAAATCATGTGATATTTGTCCTTCTCTATCTGACCCATTTCATTCAACGCAGTACCTTCTAGATACATTAAGATGATATAATTTTCCATCCCCTTCCTTTTAGTCTGTGTGTATCTTTTAATCTGAAGTGAGTCTATTATAGGCAGTATATGTAGGGGTCTTGTTTTCTTATCTGTTAAGCTATTATATCTTTTGGTTGGAGCACTTAATTCTTTTCCATTTGAGGTACTTCTTGATAGGAATGTAGTTGTTACCATTCTTTATTCCTGTTTTTGATGCATGTTTTTTTCTTCTTAAAGAAGTCCCTCCAACATTTCCTGTAATACTAGCTTGGTGATGATAAATTCCTTTAGCTTATTTTGTCTGGGAAGCTCTTTATCCGCCCTTCAATTCTAAATAATAGCTTTGCTGGATAAAGTATTCTTGGTTATAGATCCTGAGTTTTCATCACGTCAAATATTTTATGCCAAACCTTTCTGTCCTGCATAGTTTCTTTTGAGAAATCAGCTACCAGTCTTATGGGTGTTCCCTTATAAGTAATTAACTACTTTTCTCTTACTCCTTTTAAGATTCTCTCTTTGTATTTAACCTTTGGCATTGTAATTATAATGTGTCTTGGTGTGGGTCTCTTTGGGTTCCTTCCTGTTTTCTTTCAGATACCCCTATGACACAAATATTTTTATCTTTAATAGTGTCCCATAGACTCCTTAAATTATTATTACAGTCTTGGCTTCTTTTTTCTTGCCATTCTGATTGAATGTCCTTGGCTTTCTCAACCTCTATATAGATCATTTGATCCTCTTCTTTATTCACTCTTTTTATCCCATTTAATATACGTCTCATCTCAGATAATGTGTTCTTCATTTCAGACTGGTCCTTTTTAAAATTACCATTTCCATTTTTATACTTTTTATCTCTTTGTTAAAGCTCTCACTGAATTCATCTACATTTCCCAAAAGTTCATTGAACATCTTTATAACTAGTGTTTTGAACTCTGCATCTGTTAGATTGCTTGGCTCCATTATTCCTGGATCTCTGTTCTGTTCTCTCCTATGGTTTCTGCTTCATTGTCTTCCCATTTTGGCTGCCTTTTGTGTCTGTTTCCATGTACTAAGCAAAGCTCCTAAGTCTCTTGGTCTTATTAGCTTGGCTTTGTGTAGTAGGTGTTCAGTGGCACAGTATTGAGAGGGGTTCAGGTGCAGGCCAAATTTAGTGCAAATCTCTGCCCTTCTAGGCCGCTTGTTAAGATTCAATCAGCAATCCACAGATGCTGTGCTCATAGTTGCCTCAAAAGATCATACTAGAAACCGAGGCCAGCTGCCACCAGTGTGAGTCTAGGTGCTGCTCAGCAAGGAGCACCTGACTCACTAAGGATACACCTAGCTATGGCTTGAGTGGGGCCATGAGTTGGGGGAGGCGATGTTTCAGGGAATCCTCTGGGCAGAGTAACCTCTGTTATCAAGTCTGACAATATCTCTGCTATGGAGGCTTTGAGTCCGCATGCTGAGAGTGGAAAGGGCTCAACAGAAGAACAACGGATACCACTTGCACTTCTGTACAGAGTGAGTCTCACCTAGGCCCTCACTCCAACAACTCAGTGTTCTCTGTAAGTCTCTGGTCCTGTACACAGCCGAACCAGCACTGGTGCTCAGAGCTAGCAGGTCTGTCACCATGAAAGTACACACGCAGACACGGCCCCTTTAAAAGACATCTGCAGCTGCCAGCTGCCATTACCACTGCCGCAGCCTCTGTCCCATTCAGCTGCTAGGAACCTGGCAGCCTCGGGTCCTCACTCCATCCTAATTTCTGTCATTGCAAGGCGACTTCTTAGATTTCTCCCTATAGTATGTCTTGTTCATCTACATCCCAGGCAATATTTCCTGGCTGTTTGCTCCTTGTTTTTGTCA
>NW_011888818.1:415911-449671 GCF_000151845.1 Pteropus vampyrus
GGATACCACTTGCACTTCTGTACAGAGTGAGTCTCACCTAGGCCCTCACTCCAACAACTCAGTGTTCTCTGTAAGTCTCTGGTCCTGTACACAGCCGAACCAGCACTGGTGCTCAGAGCTAGCAGGTCTGTCACCATGAAAGTACACACGCAGACACGGCCCCTTTAAAAGACATCTGCAGCTGCCAGCTGCCATTACCACTGCCGCAGCCTCTGTCCCATTCAGCTGCTAGGAACCTGGCAGCCTCGGGTCCTCACTCCATCCTAATTTCTGTCATTGCAAGGCGACTTCTTAGATTTCTCCCTATAGTATGTCTTGTTCATCTACATCCCAGGCAATATTTCCTGGCTGTTTGCTCCTTGTTTTTGTCATAACTTTGATTTGGTTGCTAGAGGGATGAACAGAGCCTCTATCATCTATGCCATTTTTTTTTGCCTGCCCCTGCCTTGATTTTTGTAGTTGTTAACAGTACAAAAAACTTTGTGGTGTAAAAGCAGAGATCAGATAGAATGGGTTCAGATATCAACTCTGTTAATGACTTTAGCCTAGAGGAGTAACCTATGGACAATTTCAAAAATATACAGCAGTAGCTGGAATAATATAATTCCAATCTACAAATGTGAACCTTATGTTTAACTTTTGCAAAGATAGTCTGTCAAACAATATTCATCATGAAGAATTATAGCTAAAAGCATAATCAAGTCAGAAAGTTATAATCTGGGTTAAAAAGCAGTGGTGATGGTGGCAGAGGTGGCAGAAGGTAAATATGTGTATGAAAACATGCTTAACACCAAATGTCATCAGGCAAGTGCAAGTTAAAATGATAATAACATGCCAGTAAATACCTTTTAGAAAGGCTAACATTAAGAACACTGACCATACAGAATACTGTCAAAGATGTGGAGCAATAGGAACGCCCATTCATTGCTGGTGGGAAACTGAAACAGTCACTTTGGAAGATAGTTTGGCAGTTTTTTACAAAACTAAGCACACTCTTACCACATGATCCAGCAATTGCTCTCCTTGGTCTTTACTCAAAAGATTTGAAATTTATGTCCACGCAAAAACATGCACATGAATGTTTACAGCAGCTTTATTCATAATTGCCAAAACTTGTAAGTAATTAAGAAGTCTACAAAAGGTGAATGTTCAAAAAGAAATGAACTAATAAGCAATAAAGAAAAAAAATGGAGGAAACTTCTTAATTATATATTACTAATTGTTCTCGAAGTCAATCCGAAAAGGCTACAATATTGTATAATTCCAACTATGTGACATTCTGCAAAATACATAACTATGACAACAATAAAAAAAAAAATAAGTGATTGCCAGGGGATGAGGAATGAGAGGGATGAATAGTCAGAGTCCAGAGTATTTTCATGAGAGTAAGAATACTCTACATAATGCTGTAAAAATGGATATATGCCATTCATTAAACTTTGTTCAACCCATAGAACGTACAGCACCAAGAGTAAGCTGTAATATAAACTATGGACTTTAGGTGATTATAATGTATTCATGTAGATTCATCAGCTGTAACAGACATACTACTCTGGTGGAGGATGTTGATGATGGGAGAGGTATGTATGCGAGGTGGCAGAGGATATATGAGAAATCTCTGTACCTTATTTTCAATTTTTCTATAAAGCTAAAATGGCTCTAAAAAAGACAATAGAAAAATAAATCAGAAGACTATATGAATTCAAAGTAAAATATTACTTTTTATTTATAGAAAAAGTCTCTTAAAATAGAATTTCTAAAATATCATTTACCTCTATTGAGCATAGTGATTTAGCCATTACTTGTTTGAGGAGAAAGGGGGAAAATATAAGGAAACGTGTTAAGTTCATTGGTTTACTAAAGCAAACAAGAGTAAATGAGCAGATAAAAATATATATTATTTTCTGGTTTCAAGTTTTATCCTTTCTAATCTTCTAGACTTCTTACCTCTTTATTTACTATCTTTTCTTTTTTCATCTTGAACTACATGGACATTTACCGTATTTATTATTTCAGTTATCATCTACATTCTTTAGTGTTCCAAAGACTTTTTTCTCTTATTTTTATTTTATATTAGTTTCAGGTAAATAGTACATTGGTTAGGCATTTATATAGCTTATGAAGTGATCCCCTCATTATTCTATCACCCATCTGGCTCTACATGTAGCCATTAAAATACTACTGACTATATTCCCTACGCTGTTCTCTACGTCCCCATGACTGTTTTGTAACTGCTAATTTGTACTTCTTCATCCCTTCACCTTTTCTCCCAGCTCCCCAATACACTTGTCCTCTGGTAGTCCCCAGATTGTCCTCTGTATCTGTGAGTCTGTTTTTGTTTTCCAACTACCATCTTAATCAATGAGATTATTTGACTGAAATGTCTGACATTTTTGCTAGATCAAGGCAGCAAAGTTAGTTCAGAAAATGTAAAATATTTTGAATAATAAGCATGAAAACTACAGATGTAATTTGGTATCAAAAATATTTAATTAGCTAGAACCTCCCATTTCTTGGTTATGTTCACTCAAGAAATATCTCCAGACATTTTGATACAGTCGCAGGCCACAAGTGGTTTCTGACCACTTGAAATGTGGCAAGTGTGATTGAGGAACTTAATTTTTAATATTATTTAATTTTAGTTCATTTAAATTTAAAATATGAAAGTAGATTTAATTATTGGAAAACATTTAAGCATGTTTGGAAAGACTTGGTTATGTGAATTAATATTTGCAATTGCAAATTTCATGGAATCAAATACAGATCAAGAATTCCGAATACAAATTTATGATGTAGATTAAGACATGATCTAAGTGAAATATCTCACTAATAATTGCTATTTATTTATTTATATGTTAGAATAATATTTTGAATGTATTGTATTAAATAAATGTTATAATAATTTCACCTGTTTTTTTCTCACCTTTTTAAATATGGCCCCTAAAAAATTTAAAATTACCTATGTGGCTCACATTAATATTTATATTGGACAGTGCTGCCCTGAATACAATGCAATATAATTGCAAGTAGGATGTGCCAGTGTCTCCCTTTTATCCTTCTTATTGGGGTTTTTGTCCTAAAGTTGAAATTGTCCTTGGCTTTCTAGAGCAAATAATTTTTTCATTAAAGACTATGTCATCATATCCAGTTAGTAGCCGAAGTAGCCCATTTACTTACAATAATAAAAAATAGACACATCAGGTATACTTTTTATTAACTTAAAACCTGAATATTTTAAGAATAGGCTTTAATTATTGTTCAGAATCAATCTGAGGAAAAATGGTAATGCTAACAACTGGGTCATATTAGTCTCCTTTCTCATGGAATCCTATCTACTTCAATTTTGAAGTATCTAGTGTCTTAAGGATCACTTCCCAGCAATGCCTGCTTTAAGGCATTCCATTTAAGCGATAGCTTAAACATCGCAGTGTTTAGTGTATATGTTGCAAAATGTGATTTTTAACCATTTATTACTTGTATACTTACATATTTGTTCCTTTAATAGCAGTAGAGCCCATCCCGACCCTAATTCTTCTTTTTCCCAAGTGAAATTTTAAGTGGAAACTCAATATGTTAAATAGCAGGTAGAAGTGGATCTCTGAAGAGGCTCTATAGAAGTACTGAACAGTTAACCAGTCCCCATTCACTCAGTGTTGTTTTTAGTTGCTGTGTGGGCCCTTGGAATACCTCTTCAAACATGAGGAAAACACATTATTAAAATATTCTATAGTTCTAGAATGCAGGTCTTAAAATGTGAGAATTTTGGATTCAAAATCAGTCTTGGTCACAGACTACATATGCAAATTTAAGCTGCCACTTAAACTATCATAGTCTTTCATTACGTGTAAAGCAGAAGCTAATCATAATTATCTCACAGGACTTTCGTGAGAAGTAAATAAAATAATGTTCATATTTTTTTCTGGCAAACATGAACAACTGTTCTTACTTTAGCTTGTATACCATAACCTAACCTGTCTTCTCTCACCTATATTCTCTCATCTCATACATTATTCTCTATAGTGCTACCAGAATAATCTATCTAAACTGCAAATGTATCCATGTCACTATTTCTGTCTATCGTGTACAGAGGGAAAAAATCAAACTTAGTATAACAAATAAGACAATCCATGAGCTGTGTCCTAACTTATTTTAGCTCCCACGACTTCTTGCTTTGCACTGCATGCCCTAATAACATTAAAAAGAATGTGTTCAGGCTTCGGTGCTTTATCTCAAGCCATATCCTTTGTCTTCAACACCTTTGCCTTCCCAAATATGTGCAACTATTGAAACACGATTATGTTAAATGAACTCTATCTTAGTTAGAAATAATTTGTAAATAAACAAAATAAACTAATAAAAAGCTCACCTAAGGTGATCTCAAATAAAGGTGGTTTATTTCCAGGATATAGTAGTATTTTGCAAACCCAAAGGGAAAAAAGTATAACTGAAATTCATCACACTGATTTCTCATTCATTTTCTGTCCCTCTGCCTGCCATTTTTTTCTGCTTTTTTTTTTTTTTTTTCTGATTTCAAAAGATCATCGTGGTGTCAATAGCTCCTGAGCCTATAATAGCACAGAAACCAAGGACATACTATTAACTTTCTAGATCTCTCTGTGTCCTAATTAAAAAAGTCCAACAAGGAAAATCTTTTTGGGCTGGCTGAGTTAAGGAATTTATACTTTGTTTTTACTGGAAGATAAGTTTTCCACATATAAAATTTTGATTAAGGACAAAATTACTAGCATGTCTAGTACATTATGCCTTCCTTATAGAAGAGAGTAATAGTTTAAAATATTTATTAAGGGTATTATTCTCCACTTATCTTGAATCTTCTCATTAAAACCTCGGAAAAATACAGTTCATAACCAGTGCTGCATATATAAGCACTTTTAATTATTTTGAAAGCCTCACATTTAATAAACAACATGAATGTTAAAAAAAAATGTATAATAGCTATACTACCTATAGCTACTATATCTGCACTCAGTCCTCCAAACAACTTGGACAGGTCATCATACCACATTTTTAGGTACGTAAAATGAGATTTAGAGAGGTTAAGTACTTTGTTCAGGTATTTACATTTAGTAAGTAGCACAGCAGGAAGTCACACATCAGTCTGACCATAATTTCTGTGTTTTCTTTGAATGGTGGAATCATCCTCCCTGTCAACAAGGAGTGTGACCTTGGATCTATGTCAGTACTATTGTTCTGTAGTGATACATCTTTAAAGATTAAAAAAAAAAAATGGAATAAAATGCTAATAATAATAGATGAATAGCAAATACTTATACAGTGCTTACCACTTGCCAGACACTCTTTTAAGTATTTATTTAGGAATTCATTTAATCTTTACAATAAGTCAATGGGCAGCTTCCTTTACTGTCCCCTGAGAGGAAAAGTAAATCCACTCATAGTGGATCACATCCAAGAAATGGAAAATCACATTAGATATCTTAGTAACCCACAGGCCAGATGGTCTGAACTGTAAAACTTTTTAAATGTATTAGGAAATACACAGTTGTGTTAATAAGTAGAAGTGATAGGAGTGTTGTACCCAACCCTTGAATAGAGAACCTATTAGCTTTGCCCTTCTAATCTGACCCCTGCCCCTGCCCAAGGGAGAGCTCTCCTGACACAACAACCCATCTGTCTGAGTATACAGATAACTTTGAAGATGGATTTATCACTCTATCTTAGCTGATGTCAGTAAATGTTCGAATCGTATAATTAACCACTCTTGCTTAGTTTCTGTGTTCATCTGGAAAGTTTAATTACAATGTATTTTCCCACTTAGATTTCTCAGCACTAAGAGACTGGGATTAAATATATCTTCCCAGAAATTCTAGTTATAATTTCAGATTTAAAAATTGTCATTTATGTAGTATGAGTACATGAACAAATTTTCATTACCACTGTCAGTTGTTAATTCTTACTCTTCATGTATGGTCTAATTGGACTTTGATATTGCAATAATAGAGGCCAGCCATGGTGATTTATGAGAGGCACTTCACCAAGAGTCCTGCTTAATGGTGTGAGAAATTTCACTAGATGCTATACAGTATCATATCTGAGTAATTTTCCTACCTACTAGAAAAAAAATTACTAAGCTTTGCTCATCTTTCTTTAGAAATTTTCCCTCCATTTATTAATCCTTCTAATTTTCTATTGTCATTTTAGTGGCTCAGACCCTCAGTAACTAATATCATGGACATTACAATAAGGTCTTTTTGGCTCTCCTGAAATCAGTCTTCTTTTCTTCTAGCACACCACTTTAATATTAGGCTTCTTAAAATATTGATTGGATCTTTATAGTTAACAGCTCCCCATTTTCATCATGATAAAATTTAAAATCTTACGCAATCAGTATCCAAGCACTATTCTTGACAAAATTCATAGTGCCTAGATTACAGCTTGCATCTCAGAATCTGCGTTTATTTTAGTAAAATGAAGTATTTTGATTATTTTCTCAGTTAACAAAAAATAAGAAAAACTATATAAGAAACAAATATCTCCTGTGATCCTACCACTCAGGCAAAAGACTCTCTTTTTGAATATGTAAATTTTTTTCACAATAAAGGTATATCTTGGTCTATCTATCATCTATCTATCTACCTATCTTTCTATCATCTATCTATCATCTATCTATCTATCTTTGTAAATTTTAAGATCATGAGATCTAGGGACAAATTTGATGAGTTCGATTCCTGGCTTCTTCATTTATTAACTGAATGTCCTTACTCATTATCATTAATTTGTGGAAAAATTAAATGAGTTAACATGTTAAACCTTTAGGAGAATGCCTAGTACTATGTAAAGATTCAGTCTTCTTTACGTCACTGAAAATGCCTAAAATAGTTTCTTCCATATTGTAGGCAATTGTAATAGTAATAAGAAAAATATTTATTGAAGTCTTATGTACAGTCATTATTCTAAATGTTTTGTGCATATTAAGTTATTTAATTCTCAAAAACAGCCCAAAGATGTAAATAAAAACATTATTCTAATTTTACAGACTAAGAAAGTAAGACCTGAAATCTTTAAGTACTTGGCTAAACTTCCATGACAAGTTAATAACAAAGCTATAGAGTCTAAATTTTTGACAAAAATGATACTACTTCTTGGGATTGAATAATAAAGAAACGTTTCAGAGTTACTTAGCTTATCTTCTGTCAATTTTTTTAGTGTAATACTCTATTCAGTTGACATGAGTGACTATTAAGGTACAGGGTGTTTTGTATACATAAGCATATATTGTTTATCATTTTAACATTTACAACAGGATACTTTCTCTTACTGCTATCCAAGATGTAGCATTTTAGAAAAATAATTTTTTATTACTACTGATTATTGTTTGCTTCTGTAAAATAAAATATATTTCTAAAACTTTTAAAGAGAAAATAAATTTTAAAAGATCACGGCTAATCCAGTGATCTGTTGATTACTTAAAGATATTAATAATCCAAACACAGAAAACTTAATCTAGTTTTTGGTTTTGTTTCATTTCGTTTATTTCCCCATCTAACTAAAGTGACATAATTCACCCTGCCAATGATGTAGCTTGCCTATAATCGTAACAAAAGTTAAGATTGCACTTGACATATATTAAAGAGATGAGTGCCACAAATGTTTCATTGAGAAGAAAGAGAAACTAATTGTTCCCTCTATTTGCACAACAACATTTTTACAACAAACACTATTCTGAAGATTTCACTCTTGAATTGTCCTAAAAGTCCTACTTCTGTCCACAGTGTATCTAAATCCTACTTATCATTGCATAGTTCCTTCATCTTCCGTGAAGTTTTTCATTACCACTGTCAGTTGTTAATTCTTACTCTTCATGTATGGTCTAATTGGACTTTGATATTGCAATAATAGAGGCCAGCCATGGTGATTTATGAGAGGCACTTCACCAAGAGTCCTGCTTAATGGTGTGAGAAATTTCACTAGATGCTATACAGTATCATATCTGAGTAATTTTCCTACCTACTAGAAAAAAAATTACTAAGCTTTGCTCATCTTTCTTTAGAAATTTTCCCTCCATTTATTAATCCTTCTAATTTTCTATTGTCATTTTAGTGGCTCAGACCCTCAGTAACTAATATCATGGACATTACAATAAGGTCTTTTTGGCTCTCCTGAAATCAGTCTTCTTTTCTTCTAGCACACCACTTTAATATTAGGCTTCTTAAAATATTGATTGGATCTTTATAGTTAACAGCTCCCCATTTTCATCATGATAAAATTTAAAATCTTACGCAATCAGTATCCAAGCACTATTCTTGACAAAATTCATAGTGCCTAGATTACAGCTTGCATCTCAGAATCTGCGTTTATTTTAGTAAAATGAAGTATTTTGATTATTTTCTCAGTTAACAAAAAATAAGAAAAACTATATAAGAAACAAATATCTCCTGTGATCCTACCACTCAGGCAAAAGACTCTCTTTTTGAATATGTAAATTTTTTTCACAATAAAGGTATATCTTGGTCTATCTATCATCTATCTATCTACCTATCTTTCTATCATCTATCTATCATCTATCTATCTATCTTTGTAAATTTTAAGATCATGAGATCTAGGGACAAATTTGATGAGTTCGATTCCTGGCTTCTTCATTTATTAACTGAATGTCCTTACTCATTATCATTAATTTGTGGAAAAATTAAATGAGTTAACATGTTAAACCTTTAGGAGAATGCCTAGTACTATGTAAAGATTCAGTCTTCTTTACGTCACTGAAAATGCCTAAAATAGTTTCTTCCATATTGTAGGCAATTGTAATAGTAATAAGAAAAATATTTATTGAAGTCTTATGTACAGTCATTATTCTAAATGTTTTGTGCATATTAAGTTATTTAATTCTCAAAAACAGCCCAAAGATGTAAATAAAAACATTATTCTAATTTTACAGACTAAGAAAGTAAGACCTGAAATCTTTAAGTACTTGGCTAAACTTCCATGACAAGTTAATAACAAAGCTATAGAGTCTAAATTTTTGACAAAAATGATACTACTTCTTGGGATTGAATAATAAAGAAACGTTTCAGAGTTACTTAGCTTATCTTCTGTCAATTTTTTTAGTGTAATACTCTATTCAGTTGACATGAGTGACTATTAAGGTACAGGGTGTTTTGTATACATAAGCATATATTGTTTATCATTTTAACATTTACAACAGGATACTTTCTCTTACTGCTATCCAAGATGTAGCATTTTAGAAAAATAATTTTTTATTACTACTGATTATTGTTTGCTTCTGTAAAATAAAATATATTTCTAAAACTTTTAAAGAGAAAATAAATTTTAAAAGATCACGGCTAATCCAGTGATCTGTTGATTACTTAAAGATATTAATAATCCAAACACAGAAAACTTAATCTAGTTTTTGGTTTTGTTTCATTTCGTTTATTTCCCCATCTAACTAAAGTGACATAATTCACCCTGCCAATGATGTAGCTTGCCTATAATCGTAACAAAAGTTAAGATTGCACTTGACATATATTAAAGAGATGAGTGCCACAAATGTTTCATTGAGAAGAAAGAGAAACTAATTGTTCCCTCTATTTGCACAACAACATTTTTACAACAAACACTATTCTGAAGATTTCACTCTTGAATTGTCCTAAAAGTCCTACTTCTGTCCACAGTGTATCTAAATCCTACTTATCATTGCATAGTTCCTTCATCTTCCGTGAAGTTTTTCATTACCACTGCTAACCACACCCAGGCTACTTCTTTTTGCAAATCTGTAACATTTTTCTATTGTTCTATTTATTTTTGTTGATAATTCAGATCAAGTTTTATAGTTCATTATTAATATAACCATTTAATTAAGCAATAAGCTTATTATTGTTGACCACTTATTTTCCATATTTAACTTTTGTATTTTCAGCTCCATCATCAGTTTTCTCATACAAAAAAAAAAAAAAAAGTTTTACACACAAAAGTTTTACACACAAAAAGCTTTCTCTGAGATCAATGGGCCCGGGAAGAAAAATATATATAGGAGAGACACATAAAGGACAGTAATACTCCTTGGATTATGTCACTGCCAGGTTTATTACTGCTAAACCAATTAATTCTGAGGTTTCTCTTTTATACCTCCAAGCCAGAAATGGTCTTAAAAATCTTGCTGAAGCTGAAGTCATTGATATCACACAAAGTTTCCATCTCAAGTGTGCTTAGGTGTCCATTACCTCTAATCAGGGTGACATAGCCCATTCCTGCTTTTACATCTTGGACACCTTGCTTTTCACTCTCGATTGCAGTCAGTATTTATTGCCATCATGGGAGATGTCATACTAAGAAATGTCTTTTGCTTTGTTTTGTTTTCTCTTCCCTTCCCTTCCCTTCCCTTCCCTTCCCTTCCCTTCCCTTCCCTTCCCTTCCCTTTCCTTTCCTTCCCCTTCCTTTTCTTTTTCTTTCCTTTCTTTTTCTTTCCTTTCTTTTTCTATTCTTTTTTCTTTCTTTCTCTCTACATCCAATCACCTCATGAAATGTACCACATACAGGTCTTTTCAGAGAGAGAACTCTTCCATGAGAAGGTGTGATGGACAGCAGGGAAAGGACCCAGGTTCGAATGGTACTTTTTCTTTACTCAGGCCCTGGTCTAGCATCATTTCTTCTCCCTACGGGCAGAAAAATATGCTCACTCATTATTTCTCTGCCTTAGAATGGGCCGTACTATTTGCCCCCACCCAAATTTTTGGAGTTCACATTAAGTTATTAGCACCTCCCTGTGATCCTGATTCTTCATTCTGTATTTTCACAACAATTTTTCTCCTAGTGCTCATCTCTATCATCAGTTCTCAGTTAACACTACACCAATTCATTAAAACTTAAAATAATAAACAAAATATGGTCAACATTGAATGAGTGCCAGGTTATTTAAATGAGTAGCACTTATGTTTTTTATTAGCGATATCTACATGACTTCCAATGCAAAGAGAGATGAGACTATGCCTGGCCCTGTCTTAAAATTTCTCCATGCAGTTCTAAACGATTTAATAGAGGCAGAAATAGAGTAAACCTGGTCTTTGGTTTATATGGGTCAAGGAAAATATTTACATACACTTCTTGAAAAAAATTAATTTTTGCATTCATTTGAGGTAAATGGGAGGCAAAATCTTAGGCTTACTTTAAATTTCTTTTTTTTTTTTTCTTGATACGTGCAGTCTAAATATATTATATTTAAATTGTTGATTGTTCCCAGAGCAAGCTTTCTGTATAGCCCCAAGTTACTAGTCTAATCCCTCTGAGGAATTTTTTTCTTCAAATCCTTTTGTAATGTCACCAGACTGGGGAGCTAGGTGTACATTACCTAACTGCTTACTAGACAGCAGCATATATAAAAATAGAAGCTCTATGGCAATGAGCTGAGAGTTCAATGAGAGATAATAGAGACAATAAATATAGAATACTATTATAATTACTGTGATAATGAGAAAGGAAAACTGAGTGTAGGACAATAACAAGTTTAGAAGTCAGGACTGAGAAGTTTTATTCATGTGTGTGGCTTGCAAGATGGGAAGCCTTGAGAATGACACATTTGTTCAGAGAAGGGATAGTAATAAAAATAACCGTTCAGCATGCAGCAACCAGAAACTTCTTATCTGCTTAATACCTGAGTTAGATTGAGGAATAAAGACATGAAAAAGCAGATGTTCCTAATTCTCCCTAACCCATTCCAACTGGGTGCTTTATTAAAATATACGTAACCAGACCCTTCTTTTAAGTAACCATTCAGAAGAAAAGAAAGAGTACCTAGTACTCATTGCTCATCAGCTCATCCATTTGGTCTCAATAATAGGTACCTTTATCATGTAATTATCTACCCTGTGAGCAATGCCATTGCTAAACTATAAAATGTTTTTGTGTAATTAGGAAAAATGTATCCACTCCTCTGGGAGATGCAGTTCCACTCTAGGGCAGATGGATTGATTAGCAGAGTGTGATCTAGATATTAGCCCCCTCTTAACCCTTCACACTGGTGACTGTCTTCAGAACACAGGTTATGTAATTGGTATGGAAAACCAGCCAGTACAGTATGATGGCTCCAACAATTCCTCCAACAGAAAAATAAAAAAAAGGGCAAGGCGAGTTTGTTGGTGTCTTCTCAGAAAATAGACTTTATATTCATATCACTAAATCTGAGATCAAGACTCAATTTAAAAAACCTGTTTGCACCATTTCTCCGTGCAAAAGCAGGATTTTACTTTTCATCTAGTTAAATTTCCAATGCTGCTCCCTACTGGCTTTCAATTCATATAATAACAGTGAACATTAATTCTTCATTACTAGAAAAACTTAGCTGTTTTATCATGTTATGTAAAGCAAAGTTTAGTAAGAATAAAACAAATAAGGCAGCATATGCCAACAGGTATATTAATCATGAACTTCCCAAAAGAGCACCAGAAAAGACCTGTTAATCGAGCAAGGGTAAGTGTATTAGGTTTCCTGCAGAAAGAGTAAATTCCATCACTGAAGTGTTAGTCATGTCTCAAAAATGAGAAGATTAGAGGAAGATATAAATAGAAAAAATGGAAACATAGCTTACAGTACGAACAAACAAACAAACAAAAAACCTTAAAACAAGTACTAACAATTTAAAAATGGTGACAGCAGAGCATTAAACCACCTGTGAAGCCCATTAAATGTAGGGCCTTGTTGTGTGACATACTGGTTAAATGCAACACAAAGTCACCTGTTAATAGAGATTTAAGGCCTGAGCTGAGGGATATTAGGGTAGTTGGTGAAAGTGGAGAACTGGGTAGAACAATTTATACATGATAACTTTATATTAGTGGACACAATAAAGCAAGGATCTTCAAGAGATACTTCATGAAGAATTCATTAGTGTTGAAAAGTAAATTGTTTTTGTTGGTTCAGTCTTAAAGTCTTGAATCAAAATTGCCTAGAATAAGTGCATAATACATTTTTGCTCAGTATTATTTAACACAGAAGGATGAAAATATACCTGGTCCCAGAATTATTAACCCAAGGACCAATATATATATTGGTTTTAGTTTGGGGGTCTGTAATCTCTTCTTTCACTCAAACTTGTGCTCTGCAATAAATTCAAATACCCAAACTTTTTAAAACTGGAAAAGCAAATGAGTTTTGCTCCAGTATTATTTATATCAGGAAGAGGAAATCAGTTTCATTTTAGTGCCCAAGCCCCTGTCTCCTGTTTCAGTCTGGCCTAATCTGACAATGATAGATCATTGTTAAGTAAGAACATACTCTCCACCACTGTTTAATATGTCATGGTTGGGAGTAGAATTTCTAGGAGCAGTTGTTCCAATGGATGAAATGTCAAATTTTTTTTGGTTTGGTTGGTAGAACATTTCTAAGAAAACTCGCTGTGCTCCTTTAATTAAGACCCTGTAATTACATATTTGAGGACTGCAACACAATTGACTACTGAAAAAATTTATATATAATAATCAGACTATATAGAATACTTTCAAACCAATGCATAAAAATTAACAAAGAAACAAATTTTTAAAAACTGTGAAGAAACAAAAATACATGAATTAATACCTTTGAAAATAGCTCCCCCCCCAAAAAACCCATCTCCTGTTATTTACAGATTTGAATAATCCTCTTCTCTTGGGTAATTTGTTTCTCATCAACAGAACATGTCAACCCTGAGGGGAATTAATAATTTCATTACAAGAGATTATAAAATCCTTTTTACTAGTAGCACACTCTCTCCCTTACTGGTTTTGATGAAGCAAGTTGCCATGTTATAAGCTGTTCTAACTGGGTACAAACAATAAATGTGTATTGTTTTAAGTCATTAAGATTGTGGTAATTAGTAACATGGCAATGATACAATACAATACTAATAAAATAAAGTATCCTCAATCCAAAGAGCTCAGAGAAAGAGATGTGGTTAGCCAAATTCTGGAAAAAAAAAAAATGAGCACTTTATTTTTATTTAGAGTAATTTTAAATTCACAGAAAAACTGAGAAAAGGGTATAGAGATTTTCCAAATATTCCTTGCTTCACATGTGCACAGCCTCCCCCATTGTATTACCCCCACCAGAGGGGTACAGTTGTTACAACTGATGAACCTACACTGACACATCATACTCCAAGTCTATAGTTCACACAGCACATTTCGTTCTTTGTTATTGTACATTCTATGGGTTTGGACAGATGTTTAATGACATGTATCCATCAGCACTGTATCATGGAGAGTATTTTCATCGCTGCGAAAAAATCATGTATGTTCAGCCTATTCATCTCTCGCCTCCTCCAACCCCTAGAAACTACTGATATGTTTACTGTCTCCATAGCTTAGCCTTACCCAGAATGTCTTATAGCCTTTTCATAATTTTTGCATATTTCTTCATGGGAGATATTAGTCTGTAGTTTTCTTATCTAGTACTGTCTTTGCCTGATTTTAGAGTTGGGATAATACTAGCCTCATAGAATGACATAGGAAGTAGTCCCTCTGCTTCTACACTCTGAAAAAAAATTGTACAAAATTGATATAATTTCTTGCTTAAATTTTTGGTAGAATTCACCAGGGAACCCAACTTGCCCTGGTGCTTTCTATTTTGAAGATTATTAATTATTAATTCAATTTCTTTAATAATTATATGGCCATTCTGATTGTCTATTTCTTGTCTTATTTATTGCGTGAGTTTTGGCAAGTTGTGTCTTTCAAGAAATTGATTGATTATATATTTTTAAATCTTTTTCATAATGGGCAAGATTCAAGAGAGATCTTTAGAAATATATAGGACATTCTTCCTCTACCATAGTACATATTATACATCAATGAGACTTCATTGTATCTAAATTGAATCTATTTTGAACCACGATCTGCAAGATTTCTTAAACTTCTCTTGAGAAGAGTTCTATGGCCTTAATTTCGCTTTCTAGGTTTCACAATATTCTCTACACCGTAGCATGTAGAATTATCCCACTTTTTAGGCCAATTTTAATCATTAAAACATGAGCTTTAGAGACCAAAAAGAGTAGTTCTAAATTCCACTTTGGGACTAATTATTTTTTGTTTGTTTGTTTGTTTTTACTCAAATTGGGCTTCATTTTCTCTTCTCTTCATTTTCTCAAATTATTTTTTTGAGATGAGAAATTGATGAGCCAGATATTGATCCCTTTGAATAATATCAGAGACTCCAGAATACGAGGATCAGTTTTTCAAAATAACAGGTCCCTGTTCAATGTATGGGAAGTAGCTAGTAGGCTTGTGAGCCACAAACCTAATACCAGTTATATAAATATATTTCTTTTTACCAAACATCTATATAGGTTTGCTGAATAGTATAAAATTATTTTGGCATTTCTTCCAAGACTGGTCTGGTAGCAGGAAATAAAATTTATACTGTAGGGATTATCAGATAGACTTAAGTAAAATACAGTTAACCCTTGAATAATGCAGTGGTTAGGAGTGCCGACCCCTGCACAACTGAAAGTTTGCATATACTTTTCGACTCCCCAAAACTTAACTATTTATAGCCTACCTTTGACCAGAAGCCTTACCAATAACATAGAGTTAAATATTTTTGTAAGTTATATACTGTATTCTTACAATAAAGTAAGCTAGAGAAAATATTATTAAGAAAATAATAAAGAGAAAATACTTTTATAGTATTTATTGAAAAAATTTTTGTATAAGTGGACCCATGCAGTTCAAACTCTTGTTGTTTAAGGTCAATTTCAGCTTCTGGGTGTTTAAGCAATGTATCTTTCTGATAAGAACTGAAAAATATGGTGACCTTTTAATATACATTATTTGTTCTGGCTCTTTTCCAATTTTATTTCTGTGAATGTTTAGGCACAATAAATGACTTCCATGACAAAGTCTCAAATGTTATTTATGTATTGACAAAACAACAGCAAAAAAACCCACCACATTATTTTTAAGTATATTAAGATAGAGATGATAGATATCTGGGTGCCTGGCTTCTCATATTAATTTATATCTAAAACGTTATTTTTACTTACCCCCAAATCAACTGACTTAAGACAGAATTTACTATCAAAGGAAACTGGATGACACCCAACAGAAAGTGAACAGAACTTGAAAGTTTGTTTTTAACAACTTGTCATGTCTGTTAGCCATCTGTATTTCCTCTTTGGAGAAGTATCTGCTCAGGTCCAAAAAGAACAAACTAGTTAATAACAGACTCACAAATATGGTGACAGACAGAGGGGAGGGAGGTTGAGGGGCTGGGAGAATGGGGTGAAGGATTAAAGAAGTACAAATTAGTTGTCGATAGTTGAGCAGGAGGATGGGGAGCACAGCACAAGGAATGCCGTTAGCATTAGTATGATGGCTAAGTGGAAGGCCAGGGGAGCGAGGGAGCAATTGGGGGAATCATTTTATGAACAATATAGGAATAAGAAAATGGAAAAAAAGGTTTTTTTATGTTTTAGTTAATCAAATTGTAGTTAGGTATTTGATAAATAATAATAAGTAAGTAAAAATTATAAAAAGTGATATTAAAAATAGGCACTTTATTGGTAACGTTGTTAAGAATAAAAAGTGGTAATGATCCAGAACCTTAAAACATAAAAGAGGAAAGAAATAGCTACCAAGATATAGAACAAAAGCATGTAAAATAGAACATGGATTATGTAGCCTGGTTACTTGGATCTTGTTTCAAGAATAATGTGGGAATATGTCTACTTCATGCTGTCAGCTACTCGACCTGAGGGCTTGGGCAAAAGCTATATTATCACCATAAAGAAGTTCTAATAATTCTCCTGTTAGTCTTTGATTTACATGTATGCATGTAATAATGCCTGATTTTATCTTTTTCTTTGAGGTTTCATTGATATCCACACAATATTATGTTAAAAAAAAATTAGGGCAGTGAAAATACTCTGCGTAATATTATAATGATGCATACATGTCCTTAGACTTTTGTCCAAATCCACAGAATGTGCGACACCAAGAGTAGACCATAATGAAGGGAATGATATGAATATGTATTCATCGATTGTAACAAATGCACCTCTCTGGAGGGAAACATTAATAATGGGAGAGATTATGCAGGTATGTAACCAGAGGGTTTATGGATAATCTCTGTACCTTCTCTTCAATTTTGCTATGAACTTAAAACTGCTCTTAAAAATAGTCTTTAAAAAATCTGGCATTTTTTACAAAACTCTACATATCCAGGTATTAGGTCATATAAGTAAGAGCTGATTAGGAGTATGCTGAGTCGAAGTTGTGGTTAACCATAAGACTGCATGTATCAAACTTTGTTTTTTTTTTAGTTAAATTTGTTAAATTTAATAGTTAAATTTAATAGCTAAATTTAATCAATAGTACTAAAGTTCATCTCATTCTTAGAACATAACAATATTTCATTCGCATATTATACAACTCGACAATCACAGGAAAATTTATGTCCTTAAAGTCCTGGTTGGAGACATAAAAATATAGGTGGCTGTCTCAATGATCCCCATAGGAATAACTGTACAAATACATGGTGGTAATTTAAAGGGAAAGTTAAACGGGTGTAACTACATTTATCTAAAAGGATGCAAATAAGGTAAAACATTGACTTTCACTATAAAATACAAAATAAACTTATCATATGGGACTTTGATGAAGAGCAATTAGATCCCAAATCTAATGCAGAATTTACCTTACTCTGATGTTTTGCTAGATCTCCCTGAGCAAGAACCTTAGGGATACATGAGAATTCTAAATCAAGGGTCTTGTACACCACTCTCTTAACAGGATGTTGGTAAAACCTCGAGGATCAGGATTGTCAAGCACCAACTCCTCAAAAGATTACCAGAATAGCCCATTCAATTAAGCAAAGATAAGCTCCTTGGGCCTTTATAGAATACTAATCTCAGAAGAGGAAAGTGAGAGAAGTTATAGTATTTTTAGATGCTGGACTGGGTAAGTTTAAGGCAGGTCTTTCATGGTGGGGAAATGTTTGTAAGCAGATAAATTTTATGATATAATAACTTTGGGTTGGTGGGAACGGTGAAGTCAGGGTCTTAAGAAAAGACTTGATGGACAAACTGTTATTCTTGATAATCAGTCTATTGATTTGGTTCATAGTTTTATCTTTCATTAGCAAGTATTCCCTGGATCAAGTGTCTTAGTTATTTTTGCCTTTTCTCTGCATTATCTTATAGAGAGCCAGACAAGTGTGCCAGGTCCCAGAGTTGTTAAACTCAGGAACAGGAAGAAATGTTGGTTTCAGTTCTCACATTTTTAGATATTTTCTTCTTTTATTAAACAGCATATATTATAAACCTAAATATTTTCAACTTTTCTCTGAGTCATACTTATTTTTCCTAAAGTGAAATCCTTATAAGTTTAATTTTTCCCTATCTAGTTTATGTGTAAAATAGTATACTCTTTGTATGGGAAATCTTAGCAAAGTATTTGAAGAGAGAGAGAAATTTACTGTACATTATATATCCTGACTTGATTTATCGCATACTTTTTGAAATAATTTAATTACTATAATGTTCCAAGTTACTACTTGAGCACACAGTCTGAGAATAGCCTATTGGCATGTCTGTGGTATTTGTTGTCGTTGCAGTGATGTTTGTATTTTTTGTTGTTTTGTTTTGTTTGTTTGTTTGTAGGAGTGTGTAGAGGGTGACTTTCAGAACCCTTCAAAGTTGAATGTCACATATCCAACCTAATACATTGTTCCAGCTCTCAGTATGTGGCATCGAAGTTGCCAGAGAGGAGCCAGTCAATCAGCTTTGTATAAGTGCATGACACTAATGACCTTTTGCTGAGAAGGAGACCATATCATCTATACTCACAAAGATGTCAAGTTTAGAAACTAAATAGTTCTAATAAATACCCATGGGGTATACATTTGTAATATTATTATCTGTCTAAACATATTATTTTCCTTTCCTCAAAGCCAGCATTCATATTTTAAAACCCAGATTCTTTCATTTTCATGAGATTATTTGATTCACATTTCCATTCAGAAAATAATTTTCTTGGTCTGTAATATGTTGCTTGCTTAAAGAGAACAAATAGCTTGCATAGACAAAGATGCGATAAATTCTTCTTAAACACTTCATCAAATAAAATAAAGATAGGAGAATGGATCTCTGGAATTGAGCTAGGATTATTCTTCATTTTCTCAGCGATCTGATTACTTTAACACTTTTGTGTGAGTGATAAATGATCTGTAAAAGAGAATTAGAGTAATAACGAAATTTCCTTGCCTTGAAATTCATCAGTGGAATACACCTTTAGATGTTCTGTGACACCATTATTGTGAAATATCATATTCTGTGTAAAATAAATCATGTAGATTATTTAGTCTTTCCTATGTATAATCATTAAAATAGCATAATATTTCTAACATATGTGTGTGTGTGTGTGTGTGTGTGTGTGTATACACACTCACCAGAATCTTGACTTTTGTTCAAATTAAGTTCAAATATTTTAGGTTAGTGCATAGAACTTGGAATTTTGTAGAACTATATTCAAGACCAAAAGAAAATAATATTTCTTTACAGTCATTTTCTTTTCTTGAATATTAAACCCCTGCATATTGAGTAGGAGATTTGCTTTCTCACTTCATGATTCATTTACACATAAACCTTTGTGAATGACTCCATCTAAAAGATAGCAGAATGCTTGAAATGAGAAAAAATAGCACCTCTGAAATGAGCTGTATTCAACAAGAAAGCCATCAATCACAGCATGGTTTGAAAAATGGTTTCAAAAATACTATTGAAAAAGACATACAGAAAGATCTAAACTAGTCAAAATTTTGAAATTTTATATATATGATTTTAAGCCATGTTTATATGTCTCTAGCCAAAATGAGGTAGAGCTTTCATTTGTGTCATTTTAGTTATATCTTCCTGAATAGTCATACCTATATTGTAGTGAGTCAATATAGCCACTTACATACTGAAGTATTATTTTTCTTTGGGCAAAACATAAAATACTTCTTATATCTCTGATGTCTGAATCATGACAGTGATATATTTGAAAAGAAGGCAGAAGAGAGTGGGATAAATAAAATTATCAAGGAAGCAAGTTAACTCTTTATGAAAAGAATTTTTTAAATGTTCTCCATTATGGAATAGCTAAAGTTTAAATTAAAATTGTTAATTTTTAGATAAATATAAGCTCTTTCTTTAAATTTAATAACATGGAGTGAAAGCTCAGTGGAACATTTTAATTTATGAAATTGCAAAGGTATTGAAAGAAGAGTTTTCAATAAGCAAGATGTAGGAACAATCTGATCCAGGTTTCTAGCTTCTGTTAATAACTTTATAATATTCTTGATGAGACATACGGCATTAATACAAGTTCAATTACTAGCTGGGCCTTTAACTCAATTTTAAACCAGCTGGTGCTTTTGTGCTCTAGGCCAAAACAAGCTTTGCAAAAATGTGTGTGGATGGCAAGTAAAGAGGATCCTAGGTCTCCTTTCTCTATGTCTCACTCTAGCTAACAATAGATTTTCAAGAAGGTTGACAGAGATGGAGGAAAAACAAACATATCTTCTGAATGAAAAGAAGCTCCTCCCAGATTGGTAAAGATGAAAGAGACAATAAACAAATAAAACCTAAAGAACAAAGAATGAGAAGAACAAGAATAATAGGAAGTAGTTCTTCCCCCAAGATGAAGCAGCTTACTCTTACAGTTGGGTGGTCCTCATGGAAGGAAGCAGGTCCAAATACACTATCTCCTCTGTGGGCTCCTTTGCTATATCTGGAAAGAGGCTCAGCTTCTGTGATGGAGGCCTATTAAAATATCCTTACCTGGTTGATAGAAGGAGGAAGTCATAAATTCTCTTCTATAGAAATCGATAGTTTCATCCCATGTCAGAGGCTGACTTACAGACTTATAGAATCATTGGTCATGATTCCTTTTTATAAAACTATATTTTAGTCAGGTCTAGTAATTTTGAAAATTCAAACATGGATCTAGTAATTTATTCTGTTTGTTACATAATAGTTGATAAAAAAATCCTTTGTATATGTGCTTAGCAAACTTTCTAAGCGCAGGAGTATTAACGAAGAACAATATATCTTATCTGTTATTTTTTTTAAAGGAAACATCTTGTAAACTCCTGTCCTGACTATACTCAGGCTCATACAAAATAAATACTAATGTAAAGATAAGTTGCTTTCCATTGTGTTAGCTGGAATTTTTTAGGATACGAATTATGTGAATCTTTTAATGAAAACATCTTATTCACTTTTGCTTAGTGTCCCTATGTTTCACACAATTTATGCAGGTCCATAAAATGCAACCTAAAAACATATTGTTTTAAATGTGTCTCCTATACATAGAGGATATCATTTTCTTTGTTTAAGTCATTTGTGAAAGCAGCATCAATTGTATAACACTATATTAGACAAATCAACATCAGCACTATATTAGACATGATAGGTTATTCACAAAGGAGAATAAATCAAGCATCAAATTCCTGGAAGCAGAAGACTTGAAACACCTCCAAAGGGTACCAGGGCATGCTAACTATTGGAAAACTATCTCACACCCAAAAGGACAGAGCCTGGAAGAATAGAAAAATATTCAAATAAATGCAAAGGACACGTTCCAGCTAGTGTCTTCTAAGGTCTGTCAATATGCAAATTTTCTAATTAGATCAATGAAAATAGAAAAGTACCTTCTGTTACAAGAGGACTGAAACACTGAGTTAAACTTTCAGTATGCATATATACCAATTAGAGCCTGAAAAACAGTAATAGATACATTCTATAAGAGAGAGTTGAAGCATTGGAAGGGAAGAAAGGTTTTATTTACTTATTTTTTGCTTGAGTATATATTTTACACAGGTTTTCCCCCTTTCATAATTGGTAAAGCCTGTGGTGCTTAAAGAATGGGAACTAACGGATCTAAAAGTCAAATATGTTTAGCTTCCCTCTGCATAGACCTTCCCAAATAATTTGGAAAGAGACTAGTCCAAAGCTAATTGTTCCCCAGCGTCTTTAGAGTCTGGTGTGAGTTATGACGTGTTTGCAAATGAGATGAGGAATGAAAGAGAAAAGCTTCATGTAGTTCTTTTCCCTGCAATCCAAATGTATGAAATACTACTTCATGTGGAGTTTTTTAAAAATCAAAATTCCTGCCTACCACAATTTCCATGGTAATGGCAAGAGAGAAAAAAAATCTCTAAGGTAACTAGAAACCAAACAAAAGTAAGATTTCCAGGTTAACATTCTATTAATCAGAAGTAATTTCAGAAGAAACGTAACTTCTAGAGACTATAGTTCTATTATGATAAGTAAGATTTATATCATTCAACTAGTATATTCTTTCACAGCTCTTTTTCATTGCTGCCTTAAAATAGTTCTGCTTTTCTTACTTGCTAGTCAGTCAAAAAATTCAAAATTCACATCGGATTTATTTATTTTATTTTATATGTGGAGCCTCCCCAAATCTGCATGTCATTGCCTTCCATTTATTTATCAGCATTAATTATGTTGTCAGAGAAATTTTCAATAACAAAGTAATGCATTGAGATGAATTGAATTGAGTTATTATGAATTAAAATCAAAGAACGGGCCCCAACATAATGGTTTACAACCTTGTTACTTGACAAAAGATAGAGCGTAGGACCAGTAATAATGATCTACAAGAAAAAAAAGCTGCTTGGTAGATACCAAGGACTGTCCATATTGTACCTTGAGTCCTAAGGTATCTGTGTGATGTTGATCTAGAAAGAAGAGGAGTTTGTACACTGATGGACTAAAGGAAAGATTCATTTCAGACCACTGTTTGACAAAAGAGAGCTAAATATGAATCACCTAACGCATGGATTTTTTCCATTGGCTATTTAACACACAATTTAAACCCTCAAAAGAAGGAAGCTTCAATCTATAGCAAATGCCCCTATTCTTTTTGTAAACACAAAATCTCCGTTTTATTCTGACCTGAGTCTGAGTATGGTAAATGCTGCATCTATTCCTTTAAGCTCTAAAATAACATGAATCTTATAAATATCTAGATTATTCTAAAGCAGATTCTCCGGCTTCAGTATTCCTTGAAGGAAAAGCAATCAGAGAGTAAAATTTTTAAAAGCCTCTTTCTCTCCCCCAATCCCTGGTGAAAGATTTTGATAGATATATTTTCAATAAAAAGGTGTGAGAGAGGTTAGAGGAAATTAGAAAGGATTAATTAATATTAGTACTATTTATGTGGATCGTATATACCTCAGTACACAAAATACAAATATATTTTTGGGTTTATCAGTTATACTTAGATACAATTTCTGTACACTAACCATTGAAAATAATGTTTTTCAACCTAAATATAGCACAAAAAAATAAAATATTCTATTTTAGAAATTTAGAATTTGGAAATTGGAGTATAGCATGCCATCAGAACATATGTGCAATATATTGAAGATATGTGTTTTATTAGAAGAATTCCTTTCAATCTGCTTCTATTCTAGGTGATGTTCAAAATATCCAAAAATAATTGGTAGTTGGGTTGTACTTATAACTTGCTAAGTTATTTTATTTATTTGAAAAAAGCCATTTTAAAATAAGGAAGAAATACTATCCCACAAATAGCTTAGATCTTCAGGGAATTAGGCTGTGACGGGCTATCAAATAACTGGCCTAGGCAGAAGGTCTTTGTTTCTGTGCAAGAAGGAAAGTTAGATGCTTAATGAAAACTCCAAATGTTCATTAACATTTCTCTCTATAATTTTATCCTGTCGTACTAGTTCTGTCTGCATAGATTAATTCCTTTCTGGCTTTTTCTTATGGAGCCGGCATTTCACTAACTGATTAGACACTGTCAGTGCAGGTCAGGTATCAAGATGTCACTCTCCAAACATTAAGGCTATTTAGACTCTCTCAGGGTGTATGAATATGAATCAAATAGGCGCAAATTTTAAAAGGAGTTACAGTTGCAAGGAATGAATCACAAAATAAGATATTTTTCTGTGAGATGAGTTCTCCTTGGCTGTCAGAAAGTTGCAATATAGTATTTAGTATGCCATTAAGATAAGTCATGAGTTTAAAACTTTATATACACTCCAGGATATGTCGCTAGTATAATAATCTAATGCTATGTCATGGTATTAATTGCTGCACATTATTCATTTGGTTGATTACTCATTAGTTTGTGTATATAAAACATCCAAAGAAAAACCTACTATTTTAGTTGAAAATGTCGATTACTCATTTACCAATTCATTTATTTACTTCACAGTTATTTTGAGGTGTTTTCTATATGCATCATGAACCCTACTGGATACTGAGATACAATGTTAATAACTACTTTACGCAAAATTAATAAGATACTTTTACTTACCACGAGGATCACAAAAGCTAGTATAAAGGGTATAAATATAAAAATATAGATATATCTCTTACATAGGTATCCATATTATATATAATATATACATATGTAAAAAGGTATTTATGTATATCTAAAGGATATGTACGTATGTGAATGTATACAGCTTTTAAATACATATATACGTATGTATTTATATATGAATATGTGTGTATGTGTATAAATAGAATAAAGAATGACACATGATATTATAGATAATTACATAAAATCACTGAAACAATTTTCCAATCTGTCTTAGATAAAGCAGGGGCCAAGAGAACTTTCTGCAATGATGGAAATGTTTTATAATTGATCCTATACAATATGGTAGTCGCTGACCTCATGTGGTTACAGAACACCTGAAATGTGGCTAGCACGTCTAAAGAACTAAATTTTAAATTAAATTAAAATTTAATTAATTGAAATGTAAATAGCCAGATGTACTTAGGAGACACAGTATTGAACATCAAAGAAAATAGATAATGTCTTGAAATGTCAGCACATATTTAATTTGAGCCTCGATTAATGAGTTAGGGGTTTCTCAAGCGAATAATAATTAGGCAGGGGTAAGTAAGATGTGTTGCAGAAAAAAGAATGGTATACTCTGTTGTTTATGCATTCATTCATTCATTTAAAAATCATGAGCTGTAATAACACCAAATATTTGTTAAATTTTTGCTCTATATCTACTAATTAATTTTCTTTCTACAATTACCCTATGAAACAGGTAATAATATTATCCAGTTTACAAATGAAGAAACTGAGGCATGCAAAGATTAACTCCAAACATAACTGGTAGCAGAAGAGACAGAATTAGAGATTCTGGCTCTAAAAGCCCAGAATTAGAGTCTGGCTCTAAAAGCCCATGTTTTAACCTTAACACCACACAGTATGCCAGCCATGGATGATATCAGGGCTTTTCGCTATAAATGGCTACACTGCTGTCTGTTGGAAAATAGAACGTAGAATTAATTCATTGAAAAATACATATTTGAGTTTCCTAATTTCAGACCCTATTTAAATTCTTTGAGAGAAAAAGGCAAATAAAACACAAACTTACCCCTCAGGGTTTTAGTCTTTCTGAGGTAAGTTTCACTGAAATACTAAAAAGGAATTTTAGCTGTCTGGGGGGACTGTGGAGTCCTCAGAGAAGGTGACCCATAGAAATGTAGCAGCTTACTGTTCATAGAAGTGGGAAAGGATGCTATATACTATTCCCTTACTATTGCTCATGAAATAGATCATCTGTGGGGAAAAAAAAGGTTGAATACAAATATTGGAGAGAAATAGGATTGGAAAGTCATATGGAGAATGAATAGACTGCTCTCAAGAAGAAATCTGGGGTTTGAGGCCAGGTAGGAAAGTTAGGATAAGATAATAAGAGGATGTTATACTAGGAAAGGGAAACACCAGAGAATTTTAAGCAGAGGTGATATATGAGGAAACATATTTTGGAATTCTGAAAGAACAATGATAAATAATGTAAAGTTTTGAATATAAAACAAAAATTCTGTGACTTAAGATGCTGTGGTGTCTTGATGTGGCTAGGTGACAAATCCATACTCTTTTCTCCAAGGGCCCTGTTCTAGGAAGGCATATTCTTAATTTTCTATCCCTACTTGTTCCGTGAGATAATGTGGAGACTGATGGCTTCTTTCCTCAGAGACTCATACAGTTCATAGTAAGAGTACATTAAAGGACATTATTAAGGATCATATAATTATAAGGTGACAGACATCTGAGCTAAAATTAGAAACTCTATTAACTCATAAAGACAAGAGCCTTAGGTTAGTGTTGTGTATGTACCCTTAGTAGTACTCTCAGTGCTAAGCCAGCAGTGCAGCCTTAGCCATTGTCTCAGACAGTAAGACAGGCAGCAGTCTTAAAGTTGTGCTTTCAATTTTCCACCCAGTAAAGTGGTAGGAGGGAGCTCCTGGTTTAGAAACTCAGTTATTTGTAATGGTAACTCAATTGAGAAGATAGCTTAATTCTATGGTCTGTCTTCTGACATATTAAATGGGGCCAGTAAATTTTGACTAATCTACCTCAAGCCATACCTTTGACTATCAAATAAACTAACAAAAGTATTTCGCTTCATGAGACTGTCACATGAATTGGTAATTGAAGACTGATTGTAGTAGGAAAAATCCCTCCCTTTTTTCTAATTCTTTAATGTCACCACAAATTTGACCCCTTTTACCCCATCTACCTCCCTCCTCCCCTCGACTCCCACTTTCTGGTAACCGTTAGTCTATTGTCCATGTCCATGAGTCTCTGTTTGTTTGTCCTCTTCATTTGTTGATTAGGTTTATATCCCACATATAAGTGATATTATGTGGTTTTCTACTTTTTCTGTCTGGCTTATTTCACTTAGCGTGATTATCTCGAGGTCCATCCATGTTGTCACAAATGGCAGTATTTCATCTCTTCTTATGGCTGAGTAATATTCCATTGTATATATGTACCACAGTTTCTTTAGCTAGTCATATATCGTAGGACACTTTGATTGCTTCCATGTCCTCGTCACCATGAATAAAGCTGCTATGAACATCGGTGTGCAAATATATTTTTGGATATGAGTTTTCAAATCTTTGGAGTAAATACCCAGCAGAGGGATTGCTGGATCATATGGTAGATCAATTCTTAGTTTTTCGAGTAACCTTCATACTGTTTTCCATAGTGGCTGAACCAATTTGCAGTTCCAGCAGTGTATGAGGGTTTTTCTCTGCATCCTCTCCGACGTTTGGTATTACTTGTCCTGTTGATAACAGATATTCTAACAGGAGTAAGATAGATGGTATCTCATAGTGGTTTTGATTTGCATTTCCCTAATAGCTAGAGATGGGAAAATTTTTCTCATTAAATCAATGGATTCTAATTGTTTAATATATCCTAAACTTAGTACCAATATTGGGTTCAAAAATAAATAAAATAGCACCCACCTACAAACAATGGCATATTCAGCACAAAATGAAAGAAATATACAAATAATTTTTTTAAATGAGAATTCATAAATTTAATGTATACACAGCCTTAGGTAGCATCAGAGGAGGTAGGTTAAGCAAGGTTTCATGGCAGAGCATACTTTAGCAGTTATTTATGGGTTTGTGTCGCAGTGTGCACTCAGTCCTGGGTCAGTTTCTTTTTTCATCCAATGGTACTAATTGTATAATTGTTGGTGAAGACTTTAGGTAAGATATATGGCTCCATCTATATTCATAAATGCAGTCTTTTTCTTTATTTAAGAATATTCTAACTTAAAGCATTAACTAGTAAGACCATATATTGTTTTCAATATTAATTATAAAATTTGTTTTTATGTAGAATATTCTGATGGACAAACATTATCATATTCCCAAATATCTAGATGTTAGACTACATTTATACATAGCCGCAACCAGCACAATCAGGGATAGCTTTCTCTTATTTAAAATTAGTTTTATACTAGGTTTCTTCACTTTAGTTTGGTTTGATTCTTATTTTTCTATTTAGGCTATCTGATCAATTTCAAATTACTTTTTATGGGGAAGCAGAATTGCTAGACAACATTTTGAGGATATCAAGGGTATATCACTCTTTTTTTTTTCAAAGATTGGCAAAATTTCCTTTGCAAGGAAGCTAGTGGAAAGTCCACTTAGGTCAGGTATTTCACCTACCATTTATGCAGCTAGAAAAGATTTCTGTGTGCTTGAAGTTTTCTTACAAAGAAAACTGGATACTCTTGCAAAAATGAAAGATTTTTATGGCATTAGAATTTTTGTTATATGTCAGGTAGATGGTGAATCCAGTCCTTGGGAAGAGAAATGAACAAAAAGTTTTTTTTGTTTTTTTGTTTGTTTGTTTGTTTGTTTTTTGAGGGGAGTGTAAGAGTTAGGAATACAATAATGTGTATAACATACTATGATATATTATAACGTATTATAAACTTGATCCTCTTGTACTTTCTTCTGTGTTACTATAAAGTGTTGTTTGTCATAAGAAGAATTATAGACTAGAACATAAGTATAGCCCCTATAAGTCTATTGTACAAGCTGGCTTCACAGACTGGTGAGTTTGAGATTCTCACCAGGCACTAATAAACTTGGACAGGCATTGCTATAGGTTACCAATAAAACGTGATGATGTTCTCTTTTCACGTGATTTTAAAAAATCCTGAGACCTAGGCTTTGATCCAGAGAAAAATATTCTATCAAGTTTTCCACATGCCAAATTGTTGGGTCTGTGTTTGGAGGTGACCAACCATCAAATTTGGGAGCCTGAGACATGAGGTGTACAAATATTATAATCCTACTGGGTTGTAAAAATATAAATCCTCTCCTCTTCCAGGGAATATTTTTGCTTCTTATATGTATTCTTATTATAAGCCCACTTCTTACAACTACATGTCTAAATGGTATAACTTCATCTAGGATAATTTGGGATTTCAGTGGTGACTTTGGGGAACATTTCACTTGAACAAAATTATTCATTTGAAAAGAACCTTAGAAAAGTTAGAGGAAAGATCTCTCATGCCCAAATGGGAAGCATTTTATATTGGGTTACAGAGGTCTCCAAACAAAATTTTGAATCAAACATTGCTTCACTAAAATATTCTGTGGCCAAAACTAATGATTGATTTAACAAACTTAAGCAAGAATGATCTAGAATCATCCTTCTAGTATATCCTCTATATTCTTGCCCTCCAATTATACTCCCTATGTCCACTCTTTTCTCATCCCATTTATCCTCTGATCTCTCCTGTTACACAATTCTGTCTACCCCTACCTCCTCTTCCCCTTGTCCAGATCCCCTACCTTATTTCAAAAACTCTCCTAAAATCCAAAATGCGAGCTGCCTCTAAAAATTCATCTCTGCCATGATCTAGGTCTACAATTAACTGTAGAATTTAAACCATGGACTTAAGTTAAATTCATACCTATAATTAAAACTTTCCTAAACCTAAAAAATACCAGCAAACAATCAAAAAATCATTTAAAATTATTTTGGTTGTATATGGGTCAAGGTTATATACAATCCTATATCAATTTGTGCACAGATGCTAAATCCTGAGTGGCAAAAGATGATTGGACTAGCACAAAATGGGACCTATAAGATGCAACTCTACAATAAACCAGAGATCCAAAACATAAGAAGTATAGCAGGTCAAAGGCTTAAAAGAACACATCTAAGACATTTCCATTAATAATAAATTAGACTGTAATTTAATCATAAAAACAAATAAAGTAACTATTAGAAATATTCAGAATAGACTAGAAAAAAACCTTCTAACAATATTCTGGAGTTAAAGAAAGTATTGCTATAACAGCAGCCCTTTCATTGTAAATGGAGTTAAACCTGAAATTGGAGACTTAATTAAAAAAAATATATATATATATATATGAGACTTAATTAAAAATATATATATATTTATATATTTATATACAGAAATTAGAATTAGAAATATTTAGCTGAACTACAACAGAATTATTGTTGTATCTTCTGATGAAAGTATTATTCCCTTTAGAACTAAGACTTCTAGACAACCAGAGCATAAGGTCATGGGGAGAGAAAGCAACATTTTTGCTAGTGAGTCACTAGGGAAAATAATGAATGGTGTAACTTTGATTTCCATCCATCGATTCCTGGACCTGTGAATTCTAGTTATGGGGGAATCAGAACCATGTGTTTGGACACCGATTCAGAGCTTTACAGCCTTCTGAAGAATCTTACCCTAGCCCTGCAAAGTATTGTTACCTAGTTGGCACTGTCATTTAGTATTCAAAAAGCCATTCCATCATTCTATCAAGCTAGCTGCTTCAGAATGGTGCAGAATGTGGTAAAACCAGTGAATTCTATGACCATGGGCTCATTTCTCCACTTTTTGTTTTGCTCTTAAGCGAGTTTCTTGATCAGAAGGAATGCTGTGTGGAATACCATGACAATGCATAAGGCACTCTGTAAGTCTACAGAAGATAGTTGTAGTAGAAGCATTGTGTGCAGAAAATAAAATCTGTACCCAGAATATGTGCTTACTCCAGGAATAACAAAACACTACCCCTTCCAAGAATGAAGTAGTGCAATGTAATCAACTTGCCAACAGGTAAGTGGCTGACCACCTTGGAAAATGGTACCAAATCAGGAATTCGGTGTTGGTCTCTGCTCCTGGCAGATTGGGCAGTCAGCATTGGCTTTAGCCAAATCAGCTTTGGTAAAGTCTATGTTACTTAGTCCAAACACGATCTCCATTCTTGCCACCATGGCCACTTTGTTTATAAGCCCATTAGATGATGACAGGGCTCTCTGAGAAAATAGACTGACTGGTATCGCAAAAACAGGTCATCTTATCTACTTGCTTATTAAAATCCTCCTCTGCTGAGGTCACCCTTCGATGGGCATTCATTTGGGACACTGAATGTCTGCATGTTTTTTTTTTTTTTTCCCCAGTCGTGGAGGTCAACCACATACCTCTTCCCCAAAGGGTTACTTCCTCGTAACCAGTTTTCCTATCTTGTACCTTCCAAGTCCTTGACCTTCCAGCCAAACCATTAGGTATGTAAATTGGTCTGTAATCACACACCTGGCCATTTCTTCATCCAGGGAAAATGAAAAAGCAGGCGCACGCTGCTTGAAGTTCTATCCACTGGGAGGATTTCCTTTCACCACTCTCTCAGAAAAGGGAAGTGGTGCTACAGCTTTCAATTCTTAGGTGATACTGGCATGTCACACAGTCCATTCTATAACCCAGGACTAAGTCTTCTCTTTCTTTGCATCTGATAGTAAAGAACTTCTTTTGAGGCCAGCATATGTAGGTTAGGAGAAAGAAGGTAGTGTGGCAGGAGTGAGACTGTGGCATTTGGGCTACTTTTTCATATAACATACTTGTGCCTTCAGGCTCTACTCAGGCACAGTCACACATATACAACTTCTATTTGATAATGGAATGCTGCTCTGAATGCCAAAATGTCTGATTTGGTAGGTCAGTAAGACCCCATTTCATGACGAACAGCTCAGGTTGCATGGTAACTTGGTGGACCATGGTTAAGTGTTCAGTCTGCTGAGGCTCAAAAAGAGAATAGTTACCTGCAGAGGAAGGCATGGCTTGGCACTTAAATTCCAAGGGCCTATACTGATTTACTTATAAGGACCTGCCACACGCCCCAAACATTATCCTTGACGCTGACACTCATGTACCGTTGGATCTGCTGGATCATATGCCCCAAGCAACAGAGAGGCTTGTCCAGAGCTTAGACCTGTTGCAGAGCCTTCTTTTGTTCTGAGGTCTATTCAACACTAGCAGCTTAATGGATCAATCGACAAATGAGCCAGAGTAACACACCTGAATGAGAAATATTTTGTCTTTAAAATTCAAAGAGGTCCACTAAGCACATGCCTCATTTGGGTTGCTGTAGGGGCCAGATGCAACAATGTACCTTTCACTCCAGAAGAAATATCTGTATATGCCCTACATACTGACTCCTAGATATTTTACTGAAGTAGAAAGCCCCTGAGTATTTGTCAGATTTATATCCCACCTTTGAACATAAATGTCTTACCAATAAATCCAGAGTAGTTGTTACTTCTTGCTCACCAGGTCCAATCAGCATAATGTCATCAATATAATGGATCAGTGTGATATCTTGTGGAAGGGAAAGGCAATCGAGTTTCCTGCGAACTAAATTATGACACAGACCTGGAGAATTAATATACTCCTGAGATAGAAAACTGAAGTTGTATTTCTGGCTGCCAGCTGAAAGCAAACTGCTTCTGGTGGTCTTTCTTTTTTCATATGGATGGGGGAAAAAAGCATTTTTATGATTGATAACTACATATCAGGTACCAGGGTATATGTTAATTTGCTCAAGCAATGAAACCACATCTGGTACATCAGCTATGACTGGAATCGCCACCTGTTTAGACTTCTGATAATCCACCATCTTTTTCTAAGATCCATCTATCTTCTTCACAAGCCAAATAGGTGAGCTGCATGAGGATGTGTTTGAAATCACCACTCCTGCATTGTTCAAGTCATTGATGGTGGCACCAATCTCTGCAATCCTTCCAGGAACACAGTATTACTTTTGGCTATTATTTTCCTAGTTAGAGGCCATTCTACTGGCTTCCACATGGCCTTCCAACCAAATAGCCCTCACTCCACAGATCAAGGGACCAATGTTAGGATTCTGCTAGCTGCTGATTATCTTTATTCCAAGTATGCATTCTGGGTCTGAAAAATAAGCACAAGATATGTTTAGAAACCAAATGATCACATTTTAACACATATCTGAGCTAAAACTTGATTGTTCATCTGACCTCCATAATATCCTACATTTACCAGTGAATCACAATAACATTTTGGGTCTCTTGGAAATTGATAAGGGACCATGGCTCTCTGTTCTTATGATGCAGTTGACTTGACCTAGAATTTTTCTGATTTTACAGATAAAGAATTTAGTAGACTTCCTATATATTTCCTATATAGAAACATCATGATCGCCTAGCCAATGTATATGTCAGGAAAAATCAGACTACTTTTATTTCTACTTTGACTCTGTTTTCAATTCTTGTAACCATGCCCACATTACTTTTGGTGGTTGCGTGAAAATAATCGGCTTCTGACACTCCAGGATCTTATCATACCTTTTGCATTTAGGTTTTCCAATTTAATAACTATACTTCCCACTGTAACATTTGGCCTACAGAGAAAAATGATCACAGTTCTCTTCAAAGATTCTAGGGCTTCCCTCACAAATTTGTTTCTCACTTCGTTGGTAAAAAGTATATCTTCTGAACCCTCTCAGGGTAACTGAGTAGGTCTTAAATGACAAATGCAATCTGGCTTTTTCATATTCTTATTTTTCATATTCTTTGAATCCTTTCCTCTACATTACATCAAGAAAAGTCTGGTATTTCTAACTTATTCACTGTAGGTCACCTATGTGTTCCTGTTTCAGCCAACTAACCAAACACGTTATAACATTTTGTAACTCCCTGAACTGCTACATTAAATGCAGAGTCTCCGTTTAGTGGGCCCATATTAATAAATTCAGCCTGATTTAATTTTATGTTACTTCCAGCATTATCCCACACCACAAATATTCATTCTCCTATATATTCTCACTAGTTCTTTTGAAGTGTAGTGCAGCTCTTCATGAGTCACACTTTGTACCTCACCCCTAGAAGCACACTGACTTGAGTCTAGTTATAGAGAGGCAAAGAGAGGTGATGGAGGTCCTTAGGAGAATCAGTGTTGTCTTAATAGGCAAATATCTTAGAGAAAACCATTACAGTCTTCTCAGGTAATGCAATGTTAATCTCTTTAGATGAAGATGAAGAGTCACTTCTACTAGGGGTGGGAAAATCACTTCTACTGTGAGTGGAAAGGTTTCCTCCATTAGTGAAGAAGACACATCAGAATTTAGGGGCTCGATGTCCTCAACTCTATCAGGGTCTTCTGAAACAACACAATT
>NW_011888818.1:449721-467377 GCF_000151845.1 Pteropus vampyrus
TTATAACATTTTGTAACTCCCTGAACTGCTACATTAAATGCAGAGTCTCCGTTTAGTGGGCCCATATTAATAAATTCAGCCTGATTTAATTTTATGTTACTTCCAGCATTATCCCACACCACAAATATTCATTCTCCTATATATTCTCACTAGTTCTTTTGAAGTGTAGTGCAGCTCTTCATGAGTCACACTTTGTACCTCACCCCTAGAAGCACACTGACTTGAGTCTAGTTATAGAGAGGCAAAGAGAGGTGATGGAGGTCCTTAGGAGAATCAGTGTTGTCTTAATAGGCAAATATCTTAGAGAAAACCATTACAGTCTTCTCAGGTAATGCAATGTTAATCTCTTTAGATGAAGATGAAGAGTCACTTCTACTAGGGGTGGGAAAATCACTTCTACTGTGAGTGGAAAGGTTTCCTCCATTAGTGAAGAAGACACATCAGAATTTAGGGGCTCGATGTCCTCAACTCTATCAGGGTCTTCTGAAACAACACAATTCTAACTCTCAACATCCCATGTTTTTCCTAGTCAACATCTTTAACAGTACACATTCTGTGAGGCTAAGAATTCAATTTGTGTTATAATTCAGCCATTTGCAAGATGAGAGTCTCCGTTTGGTTTTCAACAATCTCAGTGCTGCAGCTACAGGGCATAATGATCTCTTTCAAGGGAGACAGAGAATTTCAGGTCTTTTATATGACAGTTGAGCAGGGGATTTAAAACTCTAAGCTTATTTTTTTCCTCTATTTATCTAGTGACATTAGGAGCAACCAGGCAATCTCTTTAAACTCATTTGTTTGACAACAATTTTCAAAAGTGTTATATACATAGTCACTCAGATCTTTGCTTCTAAGTGTTTAATTAGGAATATTCAATGGAGGTATTTGTCTCTATTGCCAGATTGTGTTAAAGCTTATGGGTGGTCACTTTGTTATTAGAAATAGAGGCATTGGTGTCTTTAAATTTAATTAAATTAGAAAGCCTATTCCAGAAACACCAGAACTGATCTAGATCATTTATTTTTAAGATTTTTTTCCTCTAAAACCACTCTTGGTACCAAAATCTGTATTAGTCAGAATTATTCAGAGAAACAGAACCAAAAGTTTATATATATGTATATGTATATGTGTATATATATGTCACCCTCGATAGATAGATGATGGACAGATGATAGATAGATGATTGATATATAGATAGATGATAGATAGATAGATAGATAGATAGATAGATAGATAGATAATAGATATAGATGATAAGTAAAGAAAGAGACAAAGAGAAAGACAGACAGACAGACACATACACACACACACACAGAGCAATCTATACTTCCCTCAAGTTTATTGGAGATTCCTATTGAAAACCTTGACCTATTATTATTTGTTGATGAATCATACTTTAAAACTGAAACTGCAGCTTAACAAGGAAGATATGCCATCACTAACCTAAGCTCTCCTACCTAAGGGAAATTCAGCTCCGGTGACAGCACTTACTGCACTTACTATAGTTTGTCAACTAGCCAAAGACCAGAGCAAACATATATATACAGATAGCAGGTGTACTTTGTAGAAGTACAGAAAACAATGGAGGTTTCTCAGCTCTACTGGAATCCTCATCAAAACTAGACAGGTTAAGGAACTTTTAGATTCACTCTTACTAAAAGAGTAGCTATTATAAACAATATAGGAAATTAAGGAAATTCGATAGCAAATCATTATGCCAAATAAGTCACTTTAACTGAGATTATTATCCTATCTAAACTCTAAAAAGGTAGATTTCTGAAGGAATTCAAAGAAGCTATTATAAAATATTAACACTTAGCCTGTAAATTTGAAGAGGAAGGATGTAAATAACGTGGCTCTACTCTTCTCTCAGATAATCTCTAGCAATATCAAGATGACTGCTTGGGGGCACCAGATGATTACAAGTGAATATTAGTTAAGTTTCTCCATAAAATTACTCATCACAGAATAGACAACTTGATTAATATCTTAAGTAAACATTGGTAGGGAAACGTTTAAAAAGACAGCTGAGATTACTGTAGAGTCACGTGTTCTCTTTCAGCAAACTAATCCTGGAAAAACTATAAAGGGATATCAGCAGGAACCAGAGCCTCAGGAGTTCTTTGAACTTCATTATACAGGCTTTATACAACATCCACCCCACACTGGATTTGAATATGTTTTAGTTAATTTATGTATATTTCAAGATTTGTTGGGACATTTTCTTGCCAAAACACTACAGTTTTTACAGCCACTGAAAAGCTGCTTAACTTATATTTGCAACCCGAGGCATCCAAAATTTTGTATCAAGTGATCAAGGCATACACTTTTTGGGAAATAATATATAAAAAAAATCTCTGGAAGGCATTACCTATTAGTGATCAACTATACTGTCCATACACCCACAATTTTCTGAAAAGAATAAAAGGACCAGTGGATTCCTAATTAAATTTAACAAAATTTTCAGAAAACTTTGAGCTCTCTTAGCCAAAAGTACTCTCACTAGGCCTTATAGCCACAGGGTCCATTCCCTTGTAAATATGGGGAATGTGTACTTCCTCTAAAATTTGGTAACAGAACGGCTGATGCATTACAGCCCTGATTCTAGACTTACCCTACTTCATGCAGACATGGCAAATATTGCAAAGGACTCATGTGCTGCATTTCTTCCTATTATCGACAGGTTAAGTACATCTACCTAAACATCTTCCTAACAACCTCTTCATGATCTTCAATCAGATTTCGTCTGTTGGAAGACCTATCAGAGAAAAACTGATCTTAAACTTCATTGGAGGGGATAAAGGTCAGGTATTATTAATAACTAATACTTCAGTGAAACTCCGGGAGTCAATTATTGGATTCACGTTGTCCACCCAAATTGGCTTTTTTTTTTTATTCTCTGTTTATTATAACTGTTAGTTCAGAATATACTCATTCTAATGTCATCCTTATAATATCTCAAACTGTTGCCACTTTCCTCAATCTTACTGACTGTTGGAAATGCCATTCATCACCAGATCCCCATGATAAAAACTTCTGGACAATTCTAGTTTCATCAAATCAGACCACAGCATATTATAACTGATAGTATTTCCTTTTGCATCTATAACAGTTATCGACCTTAAATAAATCAACCTGTGACACAATAGTGTCTGCCTCTCCCAGAAAAATAATCTATTATTAAATCTATTGATTAGACTCTAGATAAGCCCAAACTTGAATTAAGTTACATTATGGGCCAAATACCACCTAGAGGAGATTAATAGAAATCTAATATGTAACCGAGCTAATGTACAATCAAGGCTCTGACCTCATATTGTGAATTACACCTGTATTTTTTGTATCTCATGTACCCCTAATGGATACTACTGCCTTTGTGGCTGGAACACTTGGACCTGTTTGCCTCAGACTAATATGTCGTATATTTTAGAAATAATATCTGAGATTTATCTGTACACACAGACCTTAATTGTAATTCTATAAATCATAAAATGTAGAAATTCTAATTCATATAAGAGCTGCAAAATGAGGCCACTCTCATTCAGACACAATTATTCACTCATTGTTTATGCAAACAATCAGAGTAGTGTTTCTATTGGTAAAAATCATACAAATAGAAAAGACTGTAAGACACCTATCACTAACTCTCACAATGTTGTTAATGACACCGCCTCTGTCCTACATGAAATATAGATCAATCAACTCATTGGCGCAAGTATTGAGACAATGACATCACTCTAAGTTTCTTGTTGACTAGTCATGGTGGTTTCTGTGCCATTGCTAATACTTATGTTGTACTTGAATCAGTGAAACAGGCAAGATGGGGATAGGTTTAGGGAAAATTTATTTGGCCGATGGGATACGTTTTTTTGACCTGGACTGAGCAGATAGCATTTGAAGCACTTTATAGGAACTATTTATTGTTCTTGTTCCTGTCATAGTGATTATAATCATGGTCTGTTGCATTGTATTCCGTGTCTTAAATGCTTCTATGCAGGTACTTTCTCATGAGATGATCACCATAATCTGATAACGACAACATCAAAAAGATCTGTACCATAGTTCACTATAAAGTTGCCTAAACAATCTCGAGTAGTAAAGATATTAATCTCTAGTATTCCCTGAAATGTTCAACCTCATGAGAGTGAGAGATTGAACACAAGGGAGTCCTGAAAGACTAAATATAAAAACAATCAATGAGCACTCTTAAAGAAACATTACATTTCTGGAGTGGTGCCAGCTGCAAGTGTTAACTCACCCTTGATTTCTTGATTTAAGGCTCTCCTCTTGCTTTCTGTCTCTCTCTCTCTCTCTCTCTCTCTCTCTCTCTCTCTCTCTCTCTCTCTCTCTCTCTCTCTCTCTCTCTCTCTCACACACACACACACACACACACAAAATATATATCTATATATATTTTGTAGTTTAGCTGCAGTCATTCCTAATATATTCAAAGAAGTCTACAATTAATTTTATTTATTTTTATTTATTTTTTAAATATTTTATTTTTTTAATTAAAGTTGGCATTCAATATTATTTTATATCAATTTCAGGTGTACAGCATAGTGATTGGACATTTATATAACTTGCAAAATGACCTCCCCAATTAGTCTAGCACCCACCTGGCATTATACATAATTATTACAATATTATTGACTATATTTCCCATCTGTACTTTATATCCCCATGACAATTTTAGAACTACCATTTTGTACTTCTTAATCCCTTCACCTTTTTCACCTAACCTCCCAACATCCTTCCCATCTGGCAAACATCATTTTGTTCTATATATCTATGAGTCTGTTTCTGTTTTGTTTCCTTGTTTATTTTGTTATTTAGAGTCCTCATATAAGTGAAATCATATAGTATTTGTCTTTCTCTGTCTGATTTATTTCATTTGGCACAATACCCACCCTCTAGGTACATCCATTTTGTCACAAATTTAAGATTTCCTTTTATATGGCCTAGTAATATTTCATTGTATATATTACCACTTTATTCAGTCGTCTATCAGTGGGAACACAGGTTGCTCCCATATCTTGACTATTATAAATAGTGCTGCAGTGAACATAGGGTTACATATAACTTTCAAATAAGCTCTTTGGATAAATACTCAAAAGTGGAATTGCTGGGTGATGAGGTAGTTCGTTCTAGTTTTAAGTTTTTGAGGAAACTCCCAACTGTTTTCCATGGTGGCCGCACCAATTTGCAATCCTAGCAATAGTGCAAAAGGATTCTCTTTTCTCCACATACTCACCAACACTTATTATTTTTTGATGTATTGATGATTACCATACTGACAGGTGTGAGGTGATAGCCCATCGAGGATTAATTTGCATTTCTCTGATGATTAGTGACATTGAGTCTCTTTTCATATGTCTATTGCCCATCTCTATGTTTTCTTTTGAGAAATATCTATTCAGGTCCTCTGCCTATTTTTTAATTGAACTTTTATTTTTCCTGAGTTGTGTATGCTCTTTAGAAATTTTGTATATTAATCCTTTATCAGATTTATCATTGGCAAATATCTTCTCTCATTTAGTAGGTTGTCTTTTCATTTTGTTGATGATTTCCTCTGTTATGCATAAGCTTTTTAGTTTGATGTAGTCCCATCTGTTTATTTTTTCTTTTGTTTCTCTTTCCTGAAGAGATATATCAGAAAAAAATATATTACAAAGAGCAGTGTCAGAGAGTTTACTGCCTATGATTTCTTCTAGGAGTTTTATGATTTCAGGTCTTACACTTAAGTCTTTAATCCATTTTGAATTGATTCTTGTATATGATGTAAAATAGTGGTCTAGTTTCTCTTTTCTTTTTCCTTTTTGTATGTATTTGACTGGTTTTCCCAACACAATTTATTGAATAGACTATCTTTACTCCATTGTTTATTCTTGCCCCTTTCATCATGTGTTAAATAACCACAAAGATGTGGATTTATTTCTGGTGTCTCTATACTGTTCCATTGATTTATGTGTCTCTTTTTATGCCAGTATCGTACTGTTTTGATCACTATAGCCTTGTAATATATTTTGATGTCAGGTAGCATGATGTCTAATTTTGTTCTTTTTTCTCAAGATTGCAGTGGTTATTCAAGAACTTTTATAGTTCCACATATTAACATTATTTGTTCTAGTTCTATGAAAAATTTCATTAGTATTTTTATAAGGATTGCATTGAATCTATAGATTGTTTGAGGTAATATGGACACTTTAACGATGTTAACTCTTCCTATCCATGAGCACGGTATATTATTCTATTTATTTATGTCTTCTTAAATTTAGTTTTTATTTTAATTTTTCTCAAGATACTTTTGATTTATACATTGACCTCATTGTTAACCATTTATTATTTAGCTTTCATGTGTTTGCTTGTTTTTCAGATTTGTTTGTAATCAATTTCTAGTTTCATACCATTGTGGTCTGAGAAGACACTTGATATGATTTCAGTCTTCTTAAATTTATTGAGACTTATTTTGTGGTCTAACGTGTTCTCTATCTTGGAAAATGTTCCATGTGCACTTAAAAAGAGTGTATATTCTGCTGCTCTGGGGTGAAATGTTCTAAAAATATTAATTAAATCTATCTGGTCTAATGTGTCATTGATGGCCAAAGAGTCTCCTGAGGTATGTGAGTTGAGCGAGGCAGAATCTCAGGGAGTCACCAGGGTGGGGCTAGTGATGTGCACCAGGTTGATGCAGATTCAGGTTTGGCACCAGTGCAAAGTCTTGGGCCACTCGACAAAAGGCTTATGAGTCCACGAGTCCAGCTGCCACCTGCCTAGGGCTGAAAACCACCTGAGAGTTGTCCAAGAAAAACTGCAGTGAGGACTGGGGCTGGCTGCCTGCCACTGAAAATCCCTCCTACAGTGCATGTGTTTGGTCTAGCTGCCCATCGCCAAAAGTGCTTCCAGCAGGGCACAAGGTAGGGAGGTCAGAGTCTTAGGGAGTCATTAGGTTGGAAGGAATAGGGTTTACCAGGCCAATGCAGATTCAGATTTGGCCATGTAGGGAGAGTGCTCAACAAAGAAAAGATGGTGCCCTCATTCAGGCTGCATAGGACGAGGGCTCAACACAGGGACAATGGCAGCTGTCCCTCCAGTCTTTGCACTGAAGCCACACAACTCAGTCTTCTTGTAGATCTCTGACATTCCCCCAGTATCCAACCCTCTGCCAGAGCCCAAAGTGAGTGCATGCAAGCGAGTGAGTCTATGTGTGAGCCCTTTAAGACAATTCCTAGGTTTCCAGGAGCCTTCTATGTCACCTAGGCAGAAGGAATCCATCCTTGCTGATTTTCCTAGCCAGATGTTGTGGGAGCTCCTCTTCTCAGCACCGGTGCTCCAAGCTGGGGAGTTTGGTGTAGGCCTCGGGCCCTTCACTCTCGGGGGGACCCTCCTCAATTGAGATGACTCTTTCAATTCTCGATCACCACATGTGAATGTGAGGCCAGCCCATTTTGCATCTTTGCCCCTCCTACTATTCTTGACATAGCTTCTACTTTATATCCTGATTTCTAGTACTTCTGTTCAGCTAGTCTTCTGATGGTCCTCCACGTTGATTGTTCTATAATTTAGCTGTAATTTTAATGTGGTCAGGGGGAGGACACAAACATAGCATTTACCTACTTTGCTGTCTTGCCCCAGGAACCTACAATTAATAAATTTTAAAACCCACAGTTACTATCAATTAGCATTTCGAAATTGCTTCACCATGTATAGGTTTAATTAATTTATTTGACCTCAAATGTTCCTTCAAGTCCTTCTCTCCAACTTACATGACAAAGGATAAGTATTTATAAATACCATGTGGATTATTATCCAAAGGTAATTCGCATTCTGAGAGTGTGTATTTAATTTGTTCTTTTTTCCTCAAGAAACTTGAAGCAAAAAACGTGTTTTTTTAAACAATTCACTAATCTGCTACCAAAAAACTTAGATTTATTTTGAAATGCCAAAATTTCAGCCTGTGAACTTGGGCTGGATTAATCCTCATATTTTTGAATTCCTTATATTCTTCCATTGCAGAAATGTAAACCAGACTATGTTGGGCAGAAGGTGTGTGTAAGTTAAGCCAGTGTTTTTTAAAAAATGACATAAAGCCGTAGATCCAGGAGGATGCATGTTGTAGTAAAAAGAACACCAGGCCAGAGGCTAAAACTCTTGAGCTGGAGTTTTTGCCTCTGCTGCTTCATGACTGGCTGACCTTGAGCAAATCAATTTATATCTCTGAGTTTCAGTGTTCTTACCAATAAAATGAGGTAAAGAATGACTAAAATAACTACCCTTCTTGCTTCACAGCATTCCTTGAAGCTGAAATAAGATAATATGGTACATTAAAAAATGTATTATAATTTACAGTATGTGATGTGAATGTTAAGTAGTAGTTTCATTATTATTTTCATACAAAAAGAGTAAATTAGATTATTTCCACCAACCTAATGGTAGGTTCACATTACTAGATAAAACAATTTAGTTGATGATACAAAATTAGACTTTTGAGAAAGCCAGAAGATCTGATCTAAGAAAAATGAAGATATAGAATAAAATCACACACCAAATTGATTGCAGGGCTTTTTATCTATCACTAACTTGAGATGAAATGTTAGCCAGCATTTATTCGCAACCTACTATGTTCTGGACATAAAGCCCATTATGATTTTACATGTGTAAACCTAGGAATAAGAAAAGCCTATTAAAGCCTGAAGAGTATCTAACAAAGGAAAAGTGAATTAAATCTAAAAGCAGCTAAAAAAAAGACTGTGATCAATATTCATCAGTTGAAGAAAATTTATATCAATAATAGAGTCACTGCAGACTTAAAGAGGAGAAAACATATATGAACACATATAACAGAAACAGTTAGAAAGGTCTAAGAATGGATTTTATTTCAAGAACACCACTTAGAGATAATACTGTCAACAGCCAAGAAATATGTGAATTTTGTAATTAGAATCAGTTTGTATGTCATGTGTTATCTGCTACTTTCTTAGCAGCCAATATGCAATCATAATTAAGTGTAATTTAACTAAAATTCAGGGTTGAGGAACTTCAAAGCTTCGCTTGAATAAGCAGTATGTAAGATCCAAATCACAAAGTCAAATGATTGAATAGCAATGAAAAGGGAGTCGAAATAAATGAGTACAAGATATAAAAAAGGGGGAAATATATTTGATATTAAAAAGACTTTTCAATTGTATTCTTTCTGTGATTAAAGAAAATCCTATTTCCTTTTAAAATAATATTTTTAGAATTTTTGTTTTCAGTTTTTATTGCTTTTTAATTTTTGTTTAATTTTGGCTATGTCAGAGACAGCAGAAACTAGCTTAAGTTAACTAACATTTGCTTTGGTATTTTCATGTTCTTTTATCAGTTCTTTATCTTCATTTCAGTAGGTCATTATCCATTGTACTTTTATTATGTGACCTAAAAGGGATACATAATGTAAAATCTTATGATAATTATATGTTTTAAAGCCATATAGCCTGAGTTTGAAATAAGTTTTCCATACTCCACGAGTTTGAGAATTATTTTGTGAGATTTCCTGGACACCGAATTTAATTTCCACTTATGTGTCATGGAAGTATAATAATTTGTTCCAAAAAGGTAAGATTAGAAATAATTTCTTTTACTGACATCTGTAAGAGACATGGAAAAAATAAGAAGTAAGTAAGCTCCCCAGAACACAGTTCTTTTATTTCATGGTTGTCTATATTTTCTAATATAACTCACGAAACTCTTGGTAGATATGGACAATAAATTTTCAGAAGGCCTGCTGATTTATTCAAATTTTATCGGAAACAAGGACAGTGTTATCTCTGTCATTCTCACTGTAAATACACATCTTTTTTAAAGAAAAGAAATACCTAAAAGCATCAAAGAAAATAGCTTCCTTTCCAGAATGAAAATTCAACTTGTCTAGAATTCAGAAATATTCATAGCTGGTTAACTGATTTTAACAAATAGGAATCCAAATTAGTTTAGGATATTTTTGACGTCAGTTGAATTCAGGAAAAATTTTTGGCTTTGTTTTTCGTTTTGGTGGTTGTGATTTAAAAAGAAATAATAAAATAAATGTCCTATACATTTATTTGATGTGTGAAACATGTAATTTAAAGTTCAAAATTGAACTCATGTGAAATAATTAACAGAACTTGTCAGGTTTTCTGCATCATAGAAGACTCTGGATCACTTCATTGTGAATAATAGACTAAAGATGAGAGCCTTCATCAATAAGCGGAATGCTCGCATGAATTAATGACATACACCATCCATTTCTAAGAATATTTGTTTTTCATTAGTAAAACTGATATCAGACTGCTTTAAACAAGTTTTCATAACACAAACCACTTTTCTAGGCATCATAAGAGATCTCTTCACCTCTTCTGTAGTCACTGAATGTGTAGTAGATTAACAATTATCTGAAATGACTATGTCTGAACACAGAAATGTCTGTTATACGCAAATTGCTTTAATTTTAGTCATATTCAGTTCTTTCCACCATCAGAGCCTTGTCACAGGAAGGTGAATTCTCCCTCACTCTCCACTCTTCTGATTGAAACCTACACTATCAATTAGATATTATCAGTTTTGAGATTTCAAAGTAATTTGTCTTTATTTATTCTTTCTTGAAGTCAGTGATATAACCTTATTTCTACCCTGATTCAAGGATTAGACAATTTCTTGACCTACACAGCCGTAAATTAAATATGTTGTGTTTCTCTTGACTTGATTTAAAATTTTTGATCCATTAACTAAAGTCTAACTCTAATCTTAACTCTCACTCCATTAGGGTGCCTAGTACTCTTCCTGGGATATATTCTACAGAGTTTTCCTTATGCACTTTGCCAAAAGTTGAGGGACATTGTTCTTTTTTGGAAGAGAGGCAGCCACCAATATCTAAAATTTAGGAAACCTCAAAATGCCTTTTCATTTGATACATATTTTTTCTTCTACATTTCATATCCTATAAATTGGGTTGTAAGTAGATACAATATGAAATTTATTAGGTGTGATATGACTATTATACCAATTATTGTGGAATGTGAAGAGCAGTCTAGCACAATGATTAAATATGTGGCCTCTAGCAAAAGCCACCTGGGTTTAAATCCTGAGTTCTTTCTCATCAGTCATATCACCTAGGATATCACCAGTTATTTAACGTTTTTGTCTTAAATGAGATAAAAGAATAGTGCTGATAGCATAATAAATATACAAAAATCTTCATAATGTCATAAATATATTTTATTTATTTATTCATGCATTATTCAATAAATAGTTACATATTTTCATAAAAATTACTATAAAACTACTTTAGTGGGTCCATGTTCAAGTGTAACAACCCCAGTATTTGGCCTGTAAACATTAAGCAGAGGCCAATATTTAAAAATAGATCTGAATCTAATGAGGATTTTGTAATTCTCTATTCAACTCTCAATTTGCAAGAAATACAGAGGACAGAGGAGTTATCGAATCATGGGATGAGATCATTGAAATCTATTTGTGAACATGTTTATAAGAGAGAGAGAGAGAGAGAGAGAGAGAGAGAAGTGAATTCTATACCTTGTATCCATAAGCCCTTCCTGAGGGATCTATCTACTGTTAGAGCTTTATCTAGCAAAGCAATAACTGAGAAAACTTCAGCGAATGGACTGAGGGGGAGCTTTTTAACATATAAAACATAAATCGAATATTTAAAGAAAGGTGGAAAAGAAAGAGAAAAGGTAATATGCAAATGTTATGTGTTATAGCAAAGAAATAATGTATCTAAAAAATGCCAGGACAAGGGAGTAGACCGAAGAAAAATAGAATAAGATCATTGTGTTGGAAATAGGGTGTATCAAAGGATATTGATATAAGTTGATAAGCCAGATAGTAAAAGGTTAAATAGAAAAACAGATCTGAGGCAACTTAAAAATTTAAGTATAAAGAATACTTATATATGTACTGATCTATTCATATATTTACTTATATTTTCATATACATACATGAAATAATGCACATCTTGTAGGAAAAAATAGCAAAACCCAAAATATTTATAATTATAAATATTATAGCAGAGTTGAAATCAAACATATGAATCATATAAACATATGTAAATTCACCTCACTCATCCAATAAAAATATATTTCAATCTGTCTCACAAGTCTCTACTACATAATGTATATAAGATACATATGTAAAACATAATGAGTGATTTAGAACAACAAAATTAAAAGGAAAGACAAAAGTATTCCAGAGAAATAAAAACAAAACAAACAAACAAAACAAAAGATTAGGGGAGAAATGCTGATTTCAGATAAAGTTGAAATTCAGTCCAAAAATATTGAATATGACAAAAGACACTTTTTAATACTAAAAGCTACAATTCAAAATGAAGCTATACCATTTATGACTATTCATGCACCCAATAACCCACTACTTTTGTGAGCAAAAAAATGTAGAATATGTTAGTAGACATAGAACCACATTAAGAATGAAATGCTTTAATCCAACATTCAACACAAGAGAGATCAAATAGATAATAAAAAGCAATAGAAGAGGTAGAAAATGTATGATTTTATGGTTATATATCAAATTTTATATGCTGATAATAGAAATTACTCATTCTTCTCAAGTGCCCATAACACATTCAAAAATTGATTATATTTTAGGTAATAAATAAAACATCAAAAATATCCATAACATAGAAATATTACAAAGAACACTCTGGTCAAAACGCAATAAAACTGAAAATTACCAACAAAAAGAAAATGCAGAAAAACTCTCTACTTGTAAATTAAAATGTATTGTATTAAACAGCTCCTGAGTTAAAGAAGAAATATAAACTCAAATTTCAGACTTTTCAAAAACTATGACAATTAAAATACTGCATATTAGAATCAATAGGATATATATGAAGTGCTAATTATCACAAAATGCTTTTATCAGAATAAATTAAAGAACAAAAATAATTACTTAAATTGTCTTACTTTTGCAGTGTGATAAAAATTCTCCCACAAAATCTAAATTCATAAGTAAGCTTCTATGCCTCTAATACTCTCACATGAGTAATTTTAAATAATGTACAAGAGACAACTTGGCCTAACTATTCAATCAGAGAATAAAGTCCCTGCAAATTCCAGAAGTCAAGAGAAAAAAGAGTGATTCTTTAGGCCATAAATTTAAAATTTGGAACATCCTTTCCTGGATCCTGTGGGACAGTGAGAGAGATGCAGATGGCCTCCCTCTCCCACACATAGTTAAAAGTTTATATATATGAATACATATTTGCACTTATATGTGCATTTGATTGCTGTGTGTTTACATGTATAAATGCATGTATGGTGTTGATCATTAACATTGCAATGGAGAGAGTCATTACTCTTATAAATAGCCACTGAGTATGTGGAAATAAATGAAGACCACCCAAATAAAAATAAACAAAGCTTTTTTTATTTTTTCCCAGAGCTTGATTTAACAAAGAAATCAACTATCATTTGTGAATGGCAGAGACCCAAAGGCAGAGGATTCAGAAAACTGAACAGAGGGAAAAAGGAAAAGTTTCATGTAAATATGTTTTGATTGGTGGCTTTTGGCATGGGGAAGCTGGAGATGGGCTAAGTAACAGCAGGGTATCCTATGTGATACTCTAGGAGAGCATTTTTGGCTCTGTCCATTTGGTACCAATTGGAAGTGGAGGAAGGTGTATAAAATTATGAAAATTGTCAGTTACTGGTCAAGTCTTATCTGTATAAGTTGTGATTTGACTTCTTGGACCAATTGCTACAATGGTTATTGGTCAGAGTTCTGGGGGTATTTTTTATATGATATGTCCATATCTATTTCTAGATTTAATTTTTCAAATTGTTAAAAACAAAAAGTCTTGTATTAAGCATGAGAATATCTCTGTATCCTTTAAACAAATAAAATTTAGATCTTAATTTTGGACCATGATATATTAACACTAGAAATTATTCAGGAATATAGCAAAACAATAAAAACCTCATCCTCCAAAAAAATATTGAATAAACACAAATACTTCTGAGATCAATTATTGAACAGAAAAAGGAACAAATGAACAAAAACAGGAGCTTTGTTATAATTTTTATTACAATAAGAAGTATATGACATAATTATTGTTAGTAATTTTACCTTAGTCAATGACAAACAAATTTGATAAAATTTCAACATATATTCTTGAATTATAAAACCCTTTTATAACAGAAAAAAGGAAAAATAAAATCTGCAAATATTAGATGCAATGATGATAGTCTTGAGCAGCATTTACCAAAATATGTTTTCGGGACAAAAAAATTCCTAAACATAAAACAAAATTACATGTTTTTTTTTTCCTAGATAAATTTTGAAAACACTGTCTGTAATCTATATCCAGTGTTTAGGGGTTTCCAATGCACTTTAGTATGTTAAAAGCTTTGATATATCCAAAGTATATATTTATTAAATGTGTATTTATGTTTTTAGACATTCCCAATAATATTTGAAGAAACTCTTTTTTCATTCAATATTCATTATCCTACTGTTGAAATATTAAGAAAGTTTCTGAAGAGAAAGTTACCACTTTTGATCAGTAAAAAGCACATATATACCTAGATATAGATAGAAACAAAATCAAGTGATATATTACCACTTGAAATAATCTTAATTACAAATGTGAACAAACTGTAAAAATATCTTTACATTTCTAAAGATATACCCCAGAAAACATACAAAAATTGGGATGTTACATTTTCATGAATAGGAATATTTATTTTAAATCTGTCAATTCTCCTCAAATCAATTCATAAATTTATTTAATTTCATTCAAAAAAATGGAAAAGTTAATAGTGGAGATTTTATCAGATTGATTATAAACTTTCTCTGGAAGAAAAATTAATGAATGTAAATTGTCAAGATTTGCAAGATAAAGAAGACCAAGACAAAAGCCCTTCTTTACAAAAGTAACTGAACATCCAAGAGGCCTATGATCATCTCAGCTTTGGCTGCTCACAAGCCCTAAAAACATTTTGGTATTCAACTATTTTTTAAGTTTTGTCAACACATGACTCTTTGTAAGATAGCTCCAATTGCAATTTTATTAATTAAAACCAATAGAGTCTATATTAGTTATCTATTGCTGCAAAGCAAATGACCCCAAACTTTAGCAGCTTGAAACACCATTTATTATTTCACAGTTTCTGTGGGGCAGGAGTTTGTCACAGTTTAGCTGGGTGCCTCTGCCTAAACATTGCTCACAAAGCTGCTTTCTGGGTAGAGTCTGGGGATGAAGTCACCTCAAGGCTGTACTGGAAGATGATCATTTTCAAGGTCCTTCAACAAAGCTAAATAAAGCAAACATTTGACATTAGTTTCATTGTTCTACTATACTCTAAATAAATAGAAAATTATAAGACACTACAAGAAGCTGAAAATTTTGAATCATTTTCTAAAGAAACCCATACAAATAGAATTAGATTGGCAATGACTCAGGTATAGGGATTAACAAACAAGAATATTAAAACAACTATTTTATAGACATTATAGAATTTAGAGCAAAAGATGGATTTTAAATTCAGAAATAGAGTAGTTCAGGAGAGGAGAATCCTAAAAATAAAATATAATAATAATTGGAAATTTGATAATTATAAATAAAGTTTCTTAAATTTAAAATAAGCATTAAATGGGCTTAGCAGATCGAACATTACAGAATAAAAAAAAAAACAGCGAAGTAGTGGATTGGTCAGTAGAAATTATTTAAAGTGAAGCTGAGACAAATATTTTGGAGAAAACAAAAAATATATCTTGGGTGACATTTGAGTTAATACCATATGTTCTAAATGTTGTTGTTACCATATGTCTATATGTCATTGAAGGAACAGATGGAAATGAGAATGAAAATGAAGCAAAAAACATGGGAGATTATGGCCGATATTTTTCAAATATGATGAAAACTCTTAACTTGCAGATGGAAGAATATCAACAATCTTTAAGCAGAAAAAAAGAAAAATCTGACTTTTATTAGTGAGAGCAAGAGTGAGATTGTAACAGAGAGAAATGGGTTATGTTTTTTCTGCTATAAAGGACTGTTGGTCTGCTACTGATACTGTGATATTGTCTTAATCAGGTACTTGATTACTTTACAAAACTGAATCTCCTCAAGTGGTCAATTCTTTTCATATAGTTTGACAAACTTCCCCAAATTTAAATTAAAAATACATTCTTGACCTGGGAATAACTGGAGTATTCCAGAATGGCCCCTGGAACATCTCGAAAAAATATTTTCTTTCCTTACAATTTTAAAGAGAAATTTTAAAATAATTAGGCTTATTTGGGTGTGTTGAAATTACAAGGAAAGCATTGTCAAATAAAAAAATAACACAGCCTTCTTTTGTTATATTTATATATGTTATAAATGTTCCAGAAATATATGTAAAACTGCTGGAAATCTAAAATATCCTGACATGTCTGTCATCAAAATTGAGTGACACATTAAATTGACTGAAACTGAGTATCAGATTGTGGTACATGTGGATGAAGTTCATTCTGTTTTTTGCAAAAACGACCCCTCATTGCCAGATTTTTGCCATCCTGACATTCTTGTAACATGGCAACAGTCTGTTCCTGAGTCAGAAGACTTAAGATGGGTAAACAATGACAGTAAATTAAATGAATAGTTGGGGCCACGGAAAGCCCAAGATGGCTATTCGGTTAACCTGGTTCCCTGGTACTTTTTTCGGTTCCTGCCTTTCTTTATCCATCATAGTACATTTAAGCAGGATTTTATTCAACTGCTCCCTTGTTTAGATTATCAATATATTTTCTTTTTGTGTGTATGTGTTCTGGATAAGTTGAATCTGTCACCTGACACAAGACTGATATCCTCATGATGATAAAGAAACTGTTGGAAAATGTGTTTTCCACTTGGGGTATACCTTCCACCATCTGCAGTGATTGGGGCACCCACTTCACTGAGAAAATTTCATAACCTTAAGAAGATGTCGCTAACTAAGGATAATTTTCTTTAATTAGAAAGGGTGAAGGGAGAGAGGAAGAAAGAAAAGTTTAATACAAAACTTAATATATATATATACTTACACAGTTATCCCTTGAACAACATGGTGGTTAGGGACACCAACCCCCACACAGTAGAAAATCTGCATATAATGTTTGACTCCCCTAAAACTTAAATACTATAGTTGTCTCTTGGTATCTGTGGGAAACTGGTTCCAGGAACTCCTGTGGATTCCAAAATCTGCACGTGTGCAAGCCCTCTACATAAAATGGCATATAGTCTGCCTTCGATATCCAGGGACTCCTAACTGTGGATGCAAAATACTACTGGTATTTATTTATGAAAAAAAATCTGTGTATAAGTGGAACCAGACAGTTAAAATCCATATTGTTCAAGGGTACACTTTATATACTAGCAATAAACAACTGGAAAAATGAAATAGAAACACCATTAACAATAAGATAAGAAATTAGAAAAGCATTTAAAAGACATGCAAGAAATTCACATCGAAAAGTATAAAATATTGCTGAGAGAAATAAAAGAAGATATAAATAATTGAATAAATATATGATTTTTGTGGGTTGAAAGAAGTGACATTGTTCAAAAAATCTATTACCTTCATATTAATCCTTAGAGTCGACAAAAACCCAATGTTTTGGGTTTATTTGTTTTTAATAT
>NW_011888818.1:468177-473820 GCF_000151845.1 Pteropus vampyrus
TTACAGAACTGAAACATACAGAGGGATACGGGAGATTTGTTATTGGAACATTATAATATCATTGTTTTTGTTTGTCTTTCATCTCTTTTTAACCAAGTTTTCAATCGAGGGCAAAATTTAAAGGTGGTCAAATGAAGTAGATAATATTTATCTAATTTGATTTTTGTTTATGCAAATCCAAATAGATCATTTGATTGACAGCTCTTCTTTTTCAAAGCCTAAATAAATAGTATTAATATAGTCATACACAGTCATGGATGAGATCAGCATCATTGCTTAAAATTAAGACACACGATTTAACAACTGGAGTTTTACTGACATAATGATTATTTTCTGACTTTTATTTTGTTTTCACCTCTCCCTAAATTTGTCATCTCGCTAAATAAATTGCCTTTTTTTGTTTTTTGGTATATTTTGTACTGTTTGAATAAAGATGAAAAATATTCAACTAAACATGAAGTGTTCAAAAATGTGTTAATCTGTTTTTTTCTTTCCTTTTACACCTGAATAAATATTTGCAATTTGACACTAACACATTTCAGATAATTGTTTTTGATTTAAATCTATGCTATATCAGTTCTAAGGAACATTCTTAAAGCTTAAATATTGTTTCAAAGTACTATGATTTTGAAAGAGCATTACCAGTCAAAAAGCAAACAACAATGACAACAAAAACATGTTCCTGCTTAGTTCACATTCTTGCATTTTAAATAGTCTGCTTATGCTTTTTAGCCCTTTGGTGCTGAAAATCCATAATCTGATTCCCAAATGGCTTTGACATGCTAGTTGTGGTAGTACTGCAGGATTTTAAAATAAAACACTTTATAAAGACCATTGCTCACAGTTTGGTGGCATTTGACTTTCAGAGACTAGAATGAAATTAAGAATTTATTAGCTATTAAAGTGATCCATTTCTGCTGCCAATGAGAAACAAAATCAGGTTTTTCAGCATGTCTATTATTCTTGCTTTAATGCCGACAAGCATATTTTAACAGAGAAAACAAAGCTATATATTATCATCCAAGTTCAGATAGAAATTGTGTGACCCTCAGTTTCATTATAAGGCTATCATTTTGTTTCACTATCTTTTTTAAAGTACATGTATATGTATTGTAAATTAAATCGCATAATCCCGTCAACCTGCATAGTATAATCATTTGTGTTAATATGTATCTTCCTAATAATAAGTCTCTGGGTATTAGGACTTTCCTTGTAGCCTTATCTCACATGAGGCAGACTCAGCTACACTGAGGGCCTGGGACCTGATCAAGCAGTACTTAGATAGAAGCACCATACATATCAGTATAAAGAAACAGGTCGAATGTATGCTCATGTTCCCTTTAAATCTTGAAGACCACTATATCAGCAGCCATATCCAAACATTAAGTCATACTTGCTATAAGTCTGAATTTGTCTCTAATTTCTATATTTGAGCTTTATACCTTTCCCTAAAGATCCAGATATCCTTGTAACCTGGTTTAAACAACTATATATATAGCTTCTTCTCAGTGCTAAGCTTTGCCTTTATATTATGCCCAATATATCAGTTTCAATAAAATCGAGGTTCTTTTTTATTGGTTATTCTTTCCCAGCTATTGGTTTGTAACCTTGAAACTCAATCCACTGGCTAGAAACTCACAAGATTATGATGAACCTTCCTGCTACACACTGGCTTAGTTGCGTTCATATTCTTTCTTTAAGTGGATCATTTTTGTATTAAAACAGGTGCAGGATCACTGGTCTAAATCTTTTAGATGCCCACTACTTTCTTGAAACAGCAAGACTGTTCCAATATCTTAATTGATATACTGTCATCTTTTCAGAAAATTGCCATTTTGTCTCTACAAAATGAGACAAAATGAGGTAAGTACTACTACTTACCTCTCAACTCATGTGTATCCTTCTAAGTCCTAGTACTTTTAAGTCTGCCTTTCCCATAAGGGTTAACCCCTAAAAATGTCTCTTTTGTGTCCTAAGATATGAAACTGGAAGAATGAGAAAAGTTTCAGATTAACTGGAGTCTCTTTTTATAAAAGAATAGACAGTCATATATTTTGAAATTCTTCCTAGGAGAATAATTGCTCTTGGAGTATTATTTGCTATGACATTGCTTCATTCTTTCTTTCACAATCCTGCTATATAGCTATACTCTACTTGATTTATATATGATGAAATAGAGTTCCAGAAAGATGAAGTCACCCACCTTGTAAGTGGGGAAACCCTTTCATTCTCTCTCTCTCTCTCTCTCTCTCTCCCTCCCCCTTCTCCTCCCTCCTTCCTTTCTTAACTTTCCTTCCTTCCTTCCTTCCTTCCTTCCTTCCTTCCTTCCTTCCTTCCTTCCTTCCTTCCTTCCTTCTTTCTTTCTTCTTTTTTTTTTCTTTCTGTTGCTGGGATTAAATGCTAAATTCAATTTATGGAGAAGTCTTTCTTTTCAAACTCTTCTACTTATTTCCACTCATTCAGAATATATAGGTAAAATATAGTAAGCAACTGCTCTAATCACAATAGCAAATAAATCAGTGATAAAGCCTGTTCAAGTTGAATTCCTAATTATACTTTTCTTTTTCCTAAAATCAAATGGTAAATCATGCTTTTTCTAGAATAGTTTACCCACAGATTATAGAATATATTATTCAGGAAAATTCACAAATAGGGTTAAATATATTTCAGATTATTTAAAAATTTACAGGTGAATCTTTTCATAATAGTCACTTCACTCTTCAAAAAAAAATAAGCCTCTAGTTTAACTTTTTTTAATTAGCATTTTGGTAATGATGGATGAAAATATGCAGTAGAGGAAATATAGAAAAATAATTATACTTAATTGTACTTTCAGTTTTATGATACCCTAGGATCAGCTGAGATATCAATGATAGTGACAAAAAGAAAAAAATCTAAAATATTTACAAAAAGTCCACATAACTTTGCATAATGTACAAATATTAATTTTTAAATGTCAACTATAATTGAAAAATTAATATATATATATTAATTTTAGAACACTTGTTAGACATAGTCCTAGATCAAAGAAGCTTTTATATACTCGTGGTAATGGCATTAATAATCTCAGATGAATGAGCATAAACCACTCAGCCTTTAGAAAATCATAGAACCTGTTTGCAAACCTCTTAACTATCCACACTCTTGATTTTCTGATATTGCTAGAGAGTTACGGGAATTAATAGAAACTTAACATTCCTTGTAACATGAGCTATGAGAAATAGAAAAGACAAGACAACAAAATGCTTTGTCTAATTTCTTAACTAAATTTAATAAATTAGAAGGCAGTCTTTAATTGCCTAATAGATGCTCCAACTTTACTTGCTGTCCTTTGGCTTTAACTTTCATTATAATTAAAATTTAGATGTCATCTTCAATTTAAATCACCAGAGATGAGTGTTGATTCAAGGTTACCAGGCTTTTGCCCCCATCAACCATTAGCAATTAAGCATATTTGACTGGTTATTATCTTTTTTATATTCCCTTCAAACATATACTGACTGGTGATATTCAGAGGATAACTACTCTTGCCCTGGTCTTAGGAATTTGTGAATCAACCCAATTAGAAAGCTTTTTAATATGTGAAATAAGCTTGACAGATTTGATCCAAGCAACTGTAAATACTTGCATTTTGTTCACAGGATCAACACTGTTTCTTATACACTTTTCTTCAGTGGTGGAGGCGGGGGGCATTAAAATGAGGATTTATGTTTGACTGAAAGACCCAGAGAATAAGAGAGTTCAATGTTGCATCTGGAATGAAAATTATCTCCAGAGAGAAGTAGAGATTTTCCATATAAGAACCAGAGACATTATTAAAAACTTTAATTATATGATATTTACCCTCTTGATCAAAAAATTTCATAAATAATCCCCACTTTTAACAAAGAAATAAAACTCTAATTCTTTGCAGGAACTCTAATCTATGAGATCCTACATTATCTGGTCCTCATTTCCTTTTCTAACCTTTCTTCCCGCCCACTCTTCACTTTTCTAACTCAATTTTAGCCACATTGGTTTTGGAATGAAAGTTAAATAAAACAAGCACATTCCAGCCTTTGCAGGTTATGCTTCCTCTTTCCGATAGCATATATTCTCTGCTGTCATATACCCCTATATATTTTTATGTCCTGCTCTATGGAAGGCATCACCAACAACACCAATAACAAATAAAGAAATACTTTATGTCAACTAGGGTAGCTGCACTGTGAGCAATCCTTGACTTGGGGCTGTCTGTCCTCAAATGACATTCCTAAATAAAAATATTTACACCATATAATATTGTCCTACTCTTTATCTTCTTGCTCTACTTTATTTTTCTTCATAAGTTATTATTACTAATTAGAAATAACTACAACAGAAACACATATACATGCACACCCATTTTTTTAGATGACCTCTCCTAGAATGGCACTTGAACTTAGACACTTTCCAATAGATATGCAATATAATTAAGAAATAAGTCTTTAATATAAAACATGGGGTTTTTGGTCGTGTTTGTTCCCAATACATACCAACCCTATCTTAATTTGATCAGATTCAATTTCATTTTATTCTCTGTAGAACATTAATGATCATAGTACAATTTATTAAAACATACATCCTACTGTGGCTGCTTTACAATGCCAGTTCTGAAGCAAACCTAGTCTTCATATGTGTGTGTACACTCTCCTCTGGCCTCTAGCAATCCCTAGTGGGTAATGATCCTCTCTGCAGTAGAAGACAACAGAGAAGTCAACATAGCTTTACCAAGATTATCCCATAAGGAAGGGAGTAATCAAGGTTAAAACAAAAATATTTTATTAAGATTGAGATTCAAAATGCTGTGCTCTGATTGTTACATTTTATTTATATTTTGACAAACATATGTGTCTGTAGAGTTAGTAAAGTGCTGTAAAATTTATGTTGGAATGAGAAAAAACTTATTTAGTGTGAGATTCACCTTGATATTGTATCTTCAAGACATAATAATGTGGTCATACACATATGAAGGTGAACTGTGAAGCTTCTCAATGCTTTTTGGAGCAATTATTTAGTACCTAAATTGTTTGTTCCTGTCTCTGTTGCCAAATCTTTCTTTATCATAATATTTTTTAGCTCCGCTTCTCATTTTCCACCTCGTTACTTCTCTAAACATATTATTATGTAAGTATTGGTTTCCACAGCTTGGCTCTGCTTTCCTGGCAAGACTCAGCTCAAATAAGATTACCAACTTTTTATGCAAAAATATATTAAATAAATAAACATAAATAAATACACCACTAACAACAAAAATAATAATTCCAGAAATATTTCCTGTCAAAGACAGTTCTTCTGGAAATAATTCTTGACTCAGTCCTTTGACTGGAGAAGGAGCTGGGAGGTAAAAGAATTTAGGAGGGCCCACATACTGAAAATCTTTAGAAAAGTAGATTTTCATTGATAGTCACTCCATTTTCCTTGCCCATAACTAACATACACTGTCTTCATTGGCCATGTGAGTAAACTGAACTATTTTTAATAGAATGACTTCCAATTAAATTGTAAGCCAATGGTGAGCATAGATAAAAAATGAGCTTGCATGTGGAGTAAGATTGTACAACTTTCCTCGACTTGTCACTCATGCTTAAAACCATTTGAGGATAAATTATGATCTTTCCAGGA
>NW_011888818.1:475215-477676 GCF_000151845.1 Pteropus vampyrus
TATATATATATACATATATTTAGCTATTTATCTATCATCTATCTATCTATCCATCTATCTATCATCTATCTATCTATCATCTCCATTGCTTCTATGTACCTGGAGAACTTTGACTAATAAAAGGGCATAGAGAAAAAGGAGGAAATAAGAGTGTATTTAAATTAAAAGAAAAGAGAACAGGATCTTAAGTTTAGATCACTGAGGTATTTCTAACTAAGATCATATTTTGGATTTACAAAGATAGATATATCGTGAGTCTTTACCCTTTGTGCTTTCTCTAAAATATGATCATTCCACAGAAAGAGAATGAATTAAATATATGACAACTCTATAAGAGATCATATTATCAGAAGTAATTGGCTATATTGCTAAAGTAGTAACACAAAAATAGACTTATAATGTATACTTCTTAAATTTCTTTGAGAATTAATCACTAAAGCAAGTTCTAAGTTAAAATGAACTGTGGCATGATAGAAAAAAATATAAAAATATAGTAATAGAAACTATCCAAAATAAAATGTGGGCATTTATAAAAATGAAAACAACAACCTCAAGAGTCATAACATACATGTAATTAAAGTCACAGGGTAGGTTAGGATCAGATAGTAGAAAAAATATTTGAAGAAATAATAATCAATTTTTTTCAAATTTGAAGGAAATAATTCAGAGATCCAAGAAGATTAGGAAATCCAAAGCACAAGAAAGAAAAAGAATACTGTAAAAAACATCAACATCAAATTATTTAAAACCAATGTTAAAGAGAAATCTTAAAAGTAGCCAGACAGAAAAAGCAAATGCATTCAAAGGAATAAAATAAGAGGGAAAAAATTAGGTAGCAGCAGATTTCTTGTCATAATTAAAGTGAAAAACAGTGAAGGAACGACATTAAAGAAAAAAAAAATAAAATCAACCTAGAATCTTACACCCCCAAAATATATAATTTTTAAAAATGAAGACATTTTAAACATAAAAATGCTCTATGTATTCAGATATCACACTATAAGAAATGTTAAAGAAGTTTTCATGTAGAAGGGTATTTGGATGTTCCGAAAAGCAGGAAGGCCATCAGAAATGATAACTTCACAGGTAAACATATACTTCTTTTGCTTGTTACTTAAATCACTTTAAAAGACAATTAATTGTGATTGTTAACAATTATAGATCAGTGTGAGTTTATAATGTGCAAAAGTAAAAGTAGCAAGGACAAAGTTTGGGAAGGGAGAAATGAAAGCATACCTTTGAAAGAATCTGATTCTGTATAGGAAGTAGTACATTATAGCTTAAAAAGTAGGCTTTAATAAGTTAAATATTCATATTGTATACCCTACAGCAATCATTGAAGTAATAATCATTGAAGTTATGGCTAATAAGTCACCAAAGGAGATAAAATGAAAAAATAATTCTTAATCTCAACATTTACCTTAGCCTTAAATCTATCACAAACAAAAAATTCTAACTCTGATATGAACCCTAAATCTAAACTGTATTCTGACCATTTCCCAAATTTAAACCTAAGGCCAAAGCTTAAACTCACCATACCATAAGTCTAAGCATAACCCTATGTATTTCGCTAAACACAATAGTACAAACAACACTAACCTTATTTTAAATGATTTAATACAACTTTCAATAGAAGCAGAATCACTGATCCTTACAGCTTTTTAAAAAATGTTTCTCAAAAATAAATAAATAAAAATAAAAAAGTTTCTCACATATATCAGTAAATAAAGCAGTCAGTGTACTATGCATTAATAAGCAAAGTGTTTCCTACATATATTATCATATTCACACTAACCTCCAAATTAATCCTAACACTAAACCTACCTGTAAGCAAAATCATAAACCTAATCATAACCCTAGCCTTAAATATAAATGTAAACCTAACATTAACTTTAAATCTAAATATAACCCTAAACCTAGCCCTAACTATAACCCTGTCATAACTAAAATCCTAAGATAACTATAATTCTGACACAATTTGTACTCTAATGATAATTCTACGCTAGCTCTAAGCCTTACCTTAAACCTCAACCTAGTTTAATCTTCAGTATAGCCCTAAACCTAAACAGAAATCTAAATAACACTACCCTAATTCTAAGTCTCTTCTTGTCATAAACTTTGACTTTCAACCTAACCTATCACTAACCTAACCCTAATCCTAGCCTAACTATAACTGATTCTTTAATTGTTTAAATTAATTTGTAAGGCCACTACAAACTGCTGAATCCAACTCTAACCATAAATTTAACACTAAAACTAAAGTTAATTCTAAACTTGTCTTAACTCTAAGTCTAACCTTAATCTATTCCTAAATCTAGTCTAACCAAACCTATCCATAAACCTGAACCTGATTCAAAAAAACTCTAACCCTAACTCTAACATTAGCCCCAATGCTAAGCCTAACCTTGTCTTATCCCTAATTTCAACCATACCTTAAGCGTGTCCTTAACCCTGAGTATTT
>NW_011888818.1:484846-487500 GCF_000151845.1 Pteropus vampyrus
AAACATCAACATCAAATTATTTAAAACCAATGTTAAAGAGAAATCTTAAAAGTAGCCAGACAGAAAAAGCAAATGCATTCAAAGGAATAAAATAAGAGGGAAAAAATTAGGTAGCAGCAGATTTCTTGTCATAATTAAAGTGAAAAACAGTGAAGGAACGACATTAAAGAAAAAAAAAATAAAATCAACCTAGAATCTTACACCCCCAAAATATATAATTTTTAAAAATGAAGATATTTTAAACATAAAAATGCTCTATGTATTCAGATATCACACTATAAGGAATGTTAAAGAAGTTTTCATGTAGAAGGGTATTTGGATGTTCCCAAAAGCAGGAAGGCCATCAGAAATGATAACTTCACAGGTAAATATATACTTCTTTTGCTTGTTACTTTAATCACTTTAAAAGACAATTAATTGTGATTGTTAACAATTATAGGTCAGTGTGAGTTTATAATATGCAAAAGTAAAAGTAGCAAGGACAAAGTTTGGGAAAGGGGAAATGAAAGCATACCTTTGAAAGAATCTGATTCTGTATAGGAAGTAGTACATTATAGCTTAAAAAGTAGGCTTTAATAAGTTGAATATTCATACTGTTTACCCTACAGCAATCATTGAAGTAATAATCATTGAAGTTATGGCTAATAAATCACCAAAGGAGATAAAATGAAAAAATAATTCTTAATCTCAACATTTACCTTAGCCTTAAATCTATCACAAACAAAAAATTCTAACTCTGATATGAACCCTAAATCTAAACCATATTCTGACCATGTCCCAAATTTAAACCTAAGGCCAAAGCTTAAACTCACCATACCATAAGTCTAAGCATAACCCTATGTATTTCGCTAAATACAATAGTACAAACACCACTAACCTTATTTTAAATAATTTCATACAACTTTCAATAGAAGCAGAATCACTGATCCTTACAGCTTTTTAAAAAATGTTTCTCAAAAATAAATAAATAAAAATAAAAAAATGTTTCTCACATATATCACTAAATAAAGCAGTCAGTGTACTATGCATTAATAAGCAAAGTGTTTCCTACATATATTATCATATTCACACTAACCTTCAAATTAATCCTAACACTAAATCACCTGTAAGCAAAATCATGAACCTAATCATAACCCTAGCCTTAAATATAAGTAGGCCTAAATGTAAACCTAACATTAACTTTAAATCTAAATATAACCCTAAACCTAGCCCTAACTATAACACTGTCATAACTAAAACCCTAAGATAACTATAATTCTGACACAATTTGTACTCTAATGATAATTCTACGCTAGCTCTAAGCCTTACCTTAAACCTCAACCTAGTTTAATCTTCAGTATAGCCCTAAACCTAAACAGAAATCTAAATAACACTACCCTAATTCTAAGTCTCTTCTTGTCATAAACTTTGACTTTCAACCTAACCTATCACTATCCTAACCCTAATCCTAGCCTAACTATAACTGATTCTGTCATTGTTTAAATTAATTTATAAGGCCACTACAAACTGCTGAATCCAACTCTAACCATAAATTTAACACTAAAACTAAAGTTAATTCTAAGCTTGTCTTAACTCTAAGTCTAACCTTAATCTATTCCTAAATCTAGTCTAACCAAACCTATCCATAAACCTGAACCTGATTCAAAAAAACTCTAACCCTAACTCTAACATTAGCCCCAATGCTAAGCCTAACCTTGTCTTATCTCTAATTTCAACCATACCTTAAGCATGTCCTTAACCCTGAGTATTTCATTTTATGTAAAGTCATGTGCCACGCAACAACATTTCAGTCAATAATGAACTGCCTATATCGGGTAGTCCCCAAAGATTATAATGGAGATGAAAAATTCCTATCACCTAGTGATGTCATAGCCATTGTACTTTGTAGAGTAATGCAATGCTCAAGTATTTGTGATGATGATGCTAGTAAACAAACCTGTGCTGCCAGTCATATAAAAGTGTGGCACACACAATACTTGATAATAATAATAAATGATTGTATCATTGGTTTATGTATTTACCATACTATACTTGTTAATCGTTATCTTAGAGTGTATTATTTTACTCATAAAAAAATATTTACCATAAAACAGTACGTTCTGTATGCGAGCAGCAGCCTCACACATTTTGTGTTTACTACACTACTTGGTTACATAATTTTCTTCTTGTGCCTGATTTAATCTCTTATTCTTTTGTACAGAAATATGCTGTGCAGGCTTGTAGCCTAGGAGCAATAGACTGTACCATATGGCTTAGGTGTGTAGTAGGCTATACCACCTAGGTTCGTGTAAATATACTCTATGATATTCTCACAACAAAATTGCCTAATGATGCATTTTCAGACTGTATCCTCATCTTTAAGGGAAGCATGATTGTATTAGCACACACATTTGGCAATACAAAACACAATGTTTTACACAGATATCACTAAGCAAAATCATGCACGGGGCACGAACAGTTAAATGAAATGTTCAACACTCATATACTATATATAGTAGCACCCCAGAACAAACACTACTAAACACAATGTTTCTCCATACATCCCTAAAATCAATGACATGTACCAAGTAATGCTAAACCAAATATTTTAGTTATTAGTTTACATATTAGTTTATACATTTGCTGTTAGCAAATGTAAACTCCAACTTTAACCA
>NW_011888818.1:487550-516569 GCF_000151845.1 Pteropus vampyrus
ACTTGTCTTAACTCTAAGTCTAACCTTAATCTATTCCTAAATCTAGTCTAACCAAACCTATCCATAAACCTGAACCTGATTCAAAAAAACTCTAACCCTAACTCTAACATTAGCCCCAATGCTAAGCCTAACCTTGTCTTATCCCTAATTTCAACCATACCTTAAGCGTGTCCTTAACCCTGAGTATTTCATTTTATGTAAAGTCATGTGCCACGCAACAACATTTCAGTCAATCATGGACTGCCTATATAGGGTAGTCCCCAAAGATTATAATGGAGATGAAAAATTCCTATCACCTAGTGACGTCATAGCCATTGTACTTTGTAGAGTAATGCAATGCTCAAGTATTTGTGATGATGATGCTAGTAAACAAACCTGTGCTGCCAGTCATATAAAAGTGTGGCACACACAATACTTGATAATAATAATAAATGATTGTATCATTGGTTTATGTATTTACCATACTATACTTATTAATCGTAATCTTAGAGTGTATTATTTTACTCATAAAAAAATATTTACCGTAAAACAGTACGTTCTGTATGCAAGCAGCAGCCTCACACATTTTGTGTTTACTACACTACTTGGTTACATAATTTTCTTCTTGTGCCTGATTTAATCTCTTATTCTTTTGTACAGAAATATGCTGTGCATGCTTGTAGCCTAGGAGCAATAGACTGTACCATATGGCTTAGGTGTGTAGTAGGCTATACCACCTAGGTTTGTGTAAATATACTCTATGATGTTCTCACAACAAAATTGCCTAATGATGCATTTTCAGACTGTATCCTCATCTTTAAGGGAAGCACGATTGTATTAGCACACACATTTGGCAATATAAAACACAATGTTTTACACAGATATCACTAAGCAAAATCATGCATGGGGCACAAACAGTTAAATGAAATGTTCAACACTCATATACTATATATAGTAGCACCCCAGAACAAACACTACTAAACACAATGTTTCTCCATACATCCCTAAAATCAATGACATGTACCAAGTAATGCTAAACCAAATATTTTAGTTATTAGTTTACATATTAGTTTATACATTTGCTGTTAGCAAATGTAAACCCCAACTTTAACCAAAATAGTGACCCTACCACTATTCTAACCTCAATCCCATCACTAAACTAACCACTAATCTAATCTTAAATTAAATTAAAACCTTTTTCCTAATTCTAACTCTAACCCTAACTCTAATCCTAAAATAATTCTTAACACTATTGCTAAGACTAAACAAATCTAAACCTACAGTAACCATAAATCAAACCCTAACACTTAACAGAACAATGCTCTTATATATTTAACTACAGTAGTTCACACAATAAGCAATATAAAACACATATTTCACAATGATAGCACATATCAATGTGTATAGATACCAAAAAGTGCTAAAATTATTTTTATATGTTATGGCTATAGAAAATAGCATTGACAACTATCACAAAAAATAATCTCTTACATATATCACAAAATAAAGTATTACATCTATCAACAAAGAGTTTCATACAGAAATAATCATGCACAATAGGAACGTTCTATACGCAATAAAGTGAACATCACAGTAAAGTAACACAATTTTACTTATGAAAGTTATGTTTACAGTATACTGTAGCGTATTAAGTATGCAATATTATTACATCTAAAAAATGTATATACCTTAATTTAAAAAATACTTTATTTCTAAAACATTCTAACTATACTCTAAACATTCAGCTAGTCATGATCATGTGTTGGTGGAGGCACTTGTCTCATTGTTGATGGCTGCTGTCCGGTCGGTCAGGGTCGTGTTTGCTGAAGTTTGGGGTGGTGGTGGCAATTTCTTAAAATATGACAACGAACTTTGCTACATCAATTGAATCTTTTTCATAAATGATTTTTCTGTAGCATGCAGTGCTGTTTGACAGCATTTAATGCACAGCAGAACTTCTTACAAAATTGGAGTCAATTCTCTCAAAACCTGTTTCCACTCTACCAAGTTTATGTAATATTCTAAATCCTTTGTTGGAATTTCAACAATCCTCACATAATCTTCACCAGGAGTAGATTTCACCTGAAGACACCACTTTCTTTGCTCACCCATACAAAGCAACTCCTCATCCATTAAAGTATTATTATAAGACTGTAACAATTCAGTCACATCTAATTTCTAATTCTAATTATCTCGCTATTTCCATCACATCTGCAGTTACTTCCTCTGCTGAAGTCTTGAACCACGCAAAGTCATTTATGAAGGTTGGATTCACCTTCTTCCAAACTCCTGTTAATGTTAATATTTTGACCTCGTCCCATGAATCACAAATGTTCTTAACGGCATCTGGAATGGTGAGTCCTTTCCAGAAGGTTTTCAATTTACCTTGCCCAGATCCATCAGAGGAATCATTATCTATGGCAGTTATAACTTTTTAAAATGTATTTCTTAAGTAATAAGATTTGAAAGTCAAAATTATTCCTTGATCTATGGGCTACAAAACAGTTGTTGTGTTAGCAAGCATGAAATGAACATTATCTAATTGTACATCTCCATCATATCTCTTAGGTCACCAGGTGCAATTTCAATGAGGAAAAAATATTTTGACAGAAATCTTTTTTTTCTTTTTCTTTTTTTGAGAATTAGGTTTCAACAATGAGCTTAAAATATTCAGTAAACCATGTTGCGAGCAGATATGCTGTCACCCAGGTTTTGTTATTTTTCTTTGTAACACAGCACAGGCAGAGTAGATTTGGCATAATTCTTAAGGACCCTAGGATTTTCAAAATAGTAAATGGATATTGGCTTTATCCTAAAGTCACCAGATGTATTAGTCCCAAACGAGAGAGTCAACCTGTCTTTGAAGCCAGGCATTGACTTCTCTCTAGTTATGAAATGACATGCTCTTCACAAATAAAGCTGTTTCATCTACTTTTAAAATCTATTACAATCTGTTTATTGGTTTGTTTGTTTGTTGTGTGTAGTCACTTTTATTAATTGGCTTAGCTAGATCTCCTGCATAACTTTCTGCAGCTTCTACATCAGAACTTACTGCTTCACCTTGTACTTTTATGTTACGGAGATGGCTTCTTTCCTTAAACCTCATGACTCAACCTCTGCTAACTTCAAACTTTTTTCCCTCAGCCTCCTCTCCTCTTTCAGGCTTCATAAAATTGGATTGAGTTAGGGCCTTGCTCTGGATTAGGCTTTGTCTTAAGAGAATGATGTGGTTGGCTTGATCGTCTGTCCAGACCTCTAAAATTTTCTTGCTGTCAGCAAAAACCCTGTTTCTCTTCTTATCATTTGTGGGTTCACTGGAATAGCACTTTTAATTCCTTCAAGAACTTTTCCTTTACATTCACAACTTGGCTAACTGTTTGTCACAAGAGACCTAGCTTTCATCCTACCTAGACTTTCAATATGCCTTACTTATTAAGCTTAATCATTTCTAACTTGATTTAAAGTGAGACGTGCAGATTTCTCTTTCACTTGAACATTGTAGGATTCCATTGTCCATTGTAGGATTATTAATTGGCTTAATTTCAATATTGTGTCTCAGGGAACATAGCAGACCAAGGAGAGGGAGAGAGATGGGAGAATGGCCAGTGGATGGAGCAGTCAGAACACACACAACATGTTTCAGTTAAGTTTGCAGTCTTATATGGGACTGGTTCGTGCTTCCCCAAGCAATTACTAGAACTTCAGAGATTGTTGATCTCAGATTACTATAACAATATAATAATAATGCAAAAGTTTGTTGTATTGCCAGAATTGCCAGAATGTGACACAGAACCACCAAATGAGCAAATGCTATTAGAAGAATGGTGTAGATAGACTTGCTTAATGCAGGTTAGTCATAAACCTTGAATTGGTTTAAAAAAGAAAAAAGAAAGTAAAAGAAAAAAAGATCTGTGAAACAAAATGTAGCACAATAAAATGAGGTATGCCTGTATAGCACCAACACTAACCCTAACCTTAACTCATAATTCAAACCAAATTCTAACCATACTCTAATCTAAGCATAAAGGTAGCACTAAACCCAACTCTAAACACCTAACTCAACCCAAATCTAAACCTAAGGCTAATCCTTATCTAAGCTAGCTAGCCCTCACCTTAACATTCACAGTAACTTTAACTCTAATTAATCCTAGCCCTAATGCTAAACCCAAACCTTACCTTCATTTTATCCCTAACTCCAATTTAACTCTATCCGTAACCTTAAATTTAACCCAAAATCTAATCCTAACTTTACTCTTACCCTAACAATAACTCTGTGAGTTTCAATATACATAGTAGTACTGACACCTAGCACTACTAAATATAGTGTTTCTCTCTCTCTCTCATTCTCTCTCTCTCTCTTCCCCTATCATCTATCATTTATATCTATTTATCTATCATCATCATCAATCATCTACTTATCATCTATCTATCTAATCACTAAACAAGGTAGTATATACAACACACTATGCTTTACAAAGTGTTTCATACAAATAATAATTTGATATTCAGCTAAACAGTTAAATAGGAGGGTACTGGAGATTTTGGAGTGTAGTGCAGTATATATTAGTAATATATGATAAATGTATAATTATTAATATGTGCAAAACATTTAACTATAAGAACAGTTATAAAGGCAATATATTTTAAATATACTTATGTATTACAATAAATATTGATATAAAATATGATGAAATAATAAAAAGGCATTAAAATTTGATTTTGGAACACAAATATTCACTTTAATTCTCAAATGGAAAAATATTGCTAAATAGTAGCAAAATTTAGTGGGAATATAGAGACATTCTATGTCTATAAATAGTAAAATAAAATGAAATGACAGGTAAATAAGACTTATTATTAGCCAAATTATGAATACTTTTTATAATAGTCTTTATTTATTTTCTGTAATTTTAAACATTTTTATGCACACACAGGATAATGGTTTTGCAGATTCTTTAAAAACAATAAGCACACAACTATAAAACAGCCCAGCAACTGAACTGAGCATTGATCCTAATTTCTCCCTCCCATTCATTGTATCACTGCTGTCATTCAGTCTGCTTATATGTAAGTGTGTATATGTATATATTTATACATAATGTGTATATAGAAAACATATTCATATTATTATTTTAAACTGTTATCTGTTACATTGATTATAAATAAAAAAGTAAAAGTTGTTATTTTATCTTCTGTTATGCCTTTTTTGATTCTCTCCCTTTCTTTATGTAGATCTGAGTTTCTGACCTATATTGTTTTTATTATCTCTAAAGAACCCGTTGTAAACATTTCTTGCAAGGCATTTCTATTGGCAACCAATTTCCTCAATTTTAGCTTACTTGAAAAAGTCTTTATTTCTTCTAATCTTTTGAACCATAATTCTACAGAGTACAGAATTCTGAATTGGTGTTTTATTTCTCTTAACACTTTAAAAATTTCACTATACTCTATTTCTATTTGTATGGCTTCTGACGAAAAGTCAGATATAATTTTTATTTTTATTCTTCCATAAAAAAAGATGTTTTTTTTTTTCCTCTGGGTTCTTTCAGTTCTTTTTCTTTATCTTTGCTATTTTGTAGTTTTAAATTAATATGCTTAGGTGTAGTTCTTCTGACATTTTCCTGCTTGGCATTCTCTGAGCTTCCTGGATTTGTGGTTTCGTGTCTGACATTAAATTGTGGAAATTCTCAGTCATTATTGTTTCAAATGTTTTTTCTGTTTCTTTCTCTTTTTCTTATTCATCTGGTATTCACATTACACATACGTTAAGAACACTTTCTGTAGTTGTCCCATATATCTTGGATATTGTTTTTTTCTTTTTTTTCTTTTTTAGTCTTTTTAAATTTGTTTTCTTGCTTTTCAGTTTTGGGAGTTTCTATAGAAATATCCTCAAATTTGGATTCTTTACTCATCCATGACCAGTCTACTAATCTACCCCTGAAAGACCGTCATTTGTTACATAATTTTTGATAACTAACTATTTTTGGTTCTTCGTTCGGATTTCTATCTCACTGCTTACATTGCCCACTTGTTCTTGCATGTTCTCTGCTTTATTCATTAGAGCTCTTATCGCATTTACATTAGTTTTAATTTCCAGTTTGATAATTCCAACACCTCTGTCATGTCTGGTTCTGATGCTTGTTCTGTTTCTTCAAATTGTAGGGTTTTTTTCTGTTTTCCTTTTAGCATGCTTTTTACTTTTTATTGATAGTCAGACATGTACTAGTTACAAAAAAACAAAAACCAAACAAAAAAAAAAACCTGCTGTAAATAGGCCTTCAGTAATATGGTGGTGAGGGGTATAGGGGACTGGGGATGGGGAAGCATTCGGTAGTCCTGTGATTAGTTTTCACTATTTTAGTGAGCCTATGCCTCTGGACTGTGAGCTTCCCAAGTGTTACTCATTATTTTTCTGTTCCCTTAGGTGAGACAGGATGGCAGGAGTTGGCTGGAGTTAGCTATGTCCTTGATCCCATGTGGAAGGCTAAATCTGGATAGAGTTAGGTACTATCCTTCCCTAGGTCAGTTAGGCTTATATAATACCCCAGCAAGTTAGGCTCTGGTCAAATAGCTTCTCCTGGAGGCAGGACTTGTTAAGGAAACAAAGTGCCTTGGTGTGTTTCAAGATTTTTCCTCCTCTCCTTTCAAAAACATGAGGGGATCTTTCTCTGATATTTGATTATAAGGGGAACCTGATCAAGCTTCTGAAAACATATCTCAGAATATTTGGGGTTCTCCCTGAGGACTGAATCCTCTTGGAGTTTTTAATCTCTCAGTTTTTCATATTGATCTTTTAGCAATTTGTCAACTACAGTTCAGGTTTTCCTACACTGGCACTAGTTCATACAGCTATTTCTTCTTATGAACCTATGCTCTGGTAAGCCATTGCTCTATGTACTCGTTTGTCTATCTCTCCAGTCTAGGGGACAGTGGTTTGCCCTGTGTCCTCCCCTCCCTTATGGATACATGAAGAGTTGTTGATTTTTCAGTCTGTTCAGCTTTCAATCTGTTGTTGGATGGAGCAGCAACTTATGAATTTCTTACAGGTGGAACCAGAAACCAGAATTTCGTTCACTTTTTTTTTTTAATTTAATTTCTCTGTTTTCTATAATGGGTTAATTTATATTCTGTCCTTAAAGTTCACTTATTCTAGTCTCCATCTTCTTCACTTTATTATGAACCTGTTGAGAGAGATTTTTTACTTATTTTTTACTATTATATTCTTCAGTTCTATAATTTTCATTTGTTTCACTTTATAAATTGCATTTCTTGCCTGAGTTTTTTTTTTTTATTTAAATAAAATTTGTATTTGACCATTTATATTTAACAGTTGCTTTAAATTTTTTGTCATATAATTCCAAATCTAGTTCCCTATCAATGCCTACTGGCTGCCCCAATGTCTCTAAGTAGTGGAGGAAAGTCATAGCCAGCAGAACTAAGAGGCTTCCCAGACTGATCCAGTCATGAAGGTCAGACCATTTTACTGATTTCATCCAGTCATTCTACTTACTGTGATTGAATTTCTTCTTCTAGTTCTTGCTTTTTCTAATTTCTGAGGACAGGAGGAGAATCTTAATCCCATGAGTAGAAAGAGCCATCTTGTACCAAGTCTCTTGCTGTAGCTGAGTCTACAGTTACGCCTAGCCATCTCAGTTCTTTGGGTGAAAAAGGGGAATCTCAGGCTTGGCAGAGAATGAAAGTGTGTCCCCGTCTGCTCACTTTTGGCAAAGTTCCTAATCTATATCCCTTACCTGATATAAAGCTCATATAATATTTTAAGAGGTATTTCCATTCAATTCAGTAGAAAAATTAATGTATTTAGGCTGTTCTCTGTTCCTTGGTTGGAAATCAGAAAATGCTAGGTCTGAGTAGCAATCCTCTATCAGGTGGGGTGGGTACAAGATATCTACTACTATACTATTCTTCCAAGGTTGGGCTCTCAAGCTGGTTCTCCTTCTTTCCACATTTCAAGGTTCTTCAGTTGTCCTTTGCACCATTTTTAGGGTTTATAATTATATTTACTGGAGAAGATCAGGGAAAAATGAGTCTATGCCATTTTGTCTGGACTGGAAGTAACCTGTGGAATTTGTCTTGCAGTGTAAATGTAAATATTCGTAACAATTTCATTGAATCTCAATCCCCAGGCAGAGTTTGCCAATTTAAATATTTAAGACCATCCCCAAGCGTTTATGATCAGAGGATAAACAGACTATTCAGATAAATACAACTTTGACATATATAATTTCTAAACATGAGATAATTTTTTAACCTGAATTGTGTTAACTATTCTTTGTATTTTAATAAATATTTGACTTACTTGTATCGTTTTTAATTCATGCTGCAGGTGTTAAAGAAAAGAAATATGTCAATAGTAATTATGGTATTCCCAGGAATTTATTAATTTTTAGAGCTAGATATTTCTAAATGTATCCCTAGAAATTTCAAAGCAATTAAGCATTGGTGATAAGATGCCCCTCTGAGGTTAGTTTCATTAAATGATGGCCAAAAAAAGAAGGGAATGAACAAACTTCAGGTTTAAATCATCAAGTTAACAGGAACAGACTAGGGATTTAATCATGTTCTTTATATAATGCTGTGAGAAGACATTTTTTCTCTTAATTATGGGTAGTAAATTAAAAGATGGTCTTGAGTTTAGTAGATATAACCAAGAACTGTGCAATATATTTCTATAGGGAATTTCTATGGTCTGACCTGTTAGGTTTTTAGTTAATTTTAATATGTGAAAACTGACATGGAAACATATCTCAACACACTTTGTCCTTGATTAATAAAATTTTAGGTTGTTATAATTACTCTGAAAGAATTCAGAATTGTACTCATTATATATATATTTTTTATTCATTGGGAATAAAAGGAAAATCATTCCTTTCTTTTTCTAACAAAAGAATCTTTCATTGAAAGTATCAATGATTGCCCACTAAGAAAATTTTTTTTAAAATGCTTCAGTCCAGATGAAGAAATAACTTGCTTGTTAATTTTTATTCTATTCTTCAGTGTGATTTTCTTAATTGAAGAGACATAGAATCATAGCAAAAATAATCAGAGGCTAGCATCCCATTTTTCATTTCTGGTGGTTTCTGTTTTTTCAAAGTTAAGTGATAATAGCTAGCATTTTTACAACTAAAACCTATTTCTTATAAAATAATAGATAACCTCTCCTCAAATATATATTTATATATATTTCAGTCAATACAGATTGTAGAACAAAACTTTATAGAAAAAAAGAAATATTAAATAAGTAAATCCTGGAAAGGTAGTTTAAGGAAATTTAAAAGAAAAACGAAGGAGAAGCAAAGCAAAACAAACAAAAAAACAACTTTTGTATTTAATAATTACTTAGTAAGTTTTAAGTTTTAAACAATAAAACTCATCTTGAGCATGTAAAATATATTTAAACAGATTTTAAACATTGAATATTGCTTCTTGATCCAACAACCCAAGCTACCTGTTTTTTAGGTAGGGTATCTTGCAAATGGTCCTCAAAAATTACCATACCTATACAATATATACTTAGCCAATCAAATTCATATATTCCTCACATGTGATGCTTCTCCTCAGCTCTATCCTAAATAACACTATCCTTATTGACAATTCATAACTATATCTTTTCAATTATTTTTTTTCTCTCCAACACACTTGAAATCTACATCATAACACACAGACTATTGCAATAAACCTTAAATGAGAAATCATAGACCAAGACCTGTACAGTTTGAGAAAGCCTTGATATGACATTCACCATCTTCCTCATGCATCCTATTCGCACACACAGTGCAGCTGCTATTCACCCCAGGTTGCAGATCACTGATGTAAGCAAAAGGAGAACAAGTTTCTCTCTTATCTGAAAATATTAATCCTTTTTAAAGGATCTAGTTTAGATCTTATTCAAATAATTAACTTTGTATTCTTGTGTTTCAAAGAAAGAGGAGTTTGTGCTTAGTTTCCATTTCTCTTAACACCAAACGTATAACATACAACAAAGAGGGAGAGAGAGAGAGACAGAGAGACAGAGAAAGAGAGAGAGATCTTTTTATAATCTTTTGCTAGGATTTTGCTATTGAGAATTTTGGACAAACAGACTTTGAAGGTAGAGATAAACAACTGTCCTATAGAGTTGCTTCTAATCAGCTGTGTCAGAATTTTATTTCCTTTATTTTCCTTACTCACTCTTTCAATAAATATTTATTGAGAGATATTTAGACATCAAACATTGTTCTGCATTTTAGTTTGTAACATGGTACCACCATTATCACCACCAACAAAACAACAAACAAACAAACTAAAACTAAGTAGAACCAAAACATCTTAGGTCCTATATTTATGAAATTTCCAATTTAGTGGAGGATGAATATATTAAAGAATAACAAAAAGAATAACACAAAGAAAAACAAAAACAAATCACTATCATAAGTGTTAAAAATACATATACTATCAATTTAACCAATCCTAGGAAGTCAGGAAAGTTTTCTGTGATGAAAATGACATGGATTTTAGATTTAATGGATAAATAAGGTTAACCAGTGTAGAACTATAGAAATAAAAAAATTATATTTTTTCACAGGTAAAGCTTTTTGAACTAATTTTAACGAAATTTGATTTCAAGGCTAAGAGCAAGCACTGGAAGGCAATCCAGGACTAACTGGAGATTCCTACCAGCATATGATGGTGAGAGATCTGCAGGATGGTTCTCAAGTAAAATAATCATAACTGTTAAAGTGTATATATGTAAATACACACACATATATAATAGTTTTTTTCCATTTTCTTTGTGTACATGTATATATACACATATATACAGCATCTTCTATTCTCAGCTTCCATTTAAGGGTTAGAGTACCTCTCCAAGAGGGCCAAACCATTTCTCGTCCCTCACCAGCTCCATGTAGCAGAGACTAAATTCCATGTGAGTGTTTTTGAATGGTTAGGGGTTGCTTTCCTCCTTTCCCCCACCCAGATCCTACTTGGCACAACAAGTCACAAATAAAGCAAGCCATAAATAATAGGACTCTGATTGTCTTTAATCTGCCTTGCTCATTGGGCAGTGGTTCCACGCCAAGAGTTGCAAGCCAAGAAGATTGGAGATTACTGCTCATACCCAGTGCTCTGCTCATAAAGCAGGGGTGTCAGTCTGAGAGAAACAGGCCATGTCCATGTTCCTATCTCTGGAGTAGAGATTTAGACATTTTGTACAGGAGAGGCCATAAGATTAGATTGCTCCAAAGCTCTCCTTAAAGGAACTGATTTTAGTTAGAATAGAATGTGAGGAAGTTTGAGAATAAAGCACCCATATAAACAAAGTAGAGTTTAATTATAATTAATTAGAGAGTGCTGGAAGCTCCATGAAAGTAGCAAGTTAGACTGTAGGACAGCTGCTTTACAGAGAAAAGAAAGGGAAAAGACAACTATGAAGAGCTCTTTTTATATCAGAATAAACCTCAAATATGACCTTAAAAACTATCTCTTTTCATTGTAATTGGATTAGACTATGGAGCAATTTATGCCCCAAGTCATTGTCAAAAACAATAAGCAATCAGGAAACAATTAGTAGAGCTTTTGGGCTGGTGTGATACCAGTTTAACAAAGAGACACTCAGAAAGTTTCTTGCTAAAATCACTGTTATCCTACAGTGCAAATGGGCATGCCCAAGACTACACTCTGAGGAGTGACACAAGAGGCTTCATGGTATACAGGAAATAGATTTCCCTAAAATCACCTACCAAGTTACTAGACAAATCAACAAGCAAAATAATAACAATAACAATAACAATAACAACAATAACAACAACAAAACGACAACAATAATAATAATCATAATCATAATAATAATAGACCTTGAGGATTAGGGAAAACAATAAGTAGAGTGGCTATAATATATTATCTAAAATGTGTAGTTTCCAAAGAAAAATTATGAAAATTTGAAGAAACTAGAAATTCAGACCTACATACAGGGAGAAAAGTAGATAACAAAAACAGTCTGTGAGGGGAGCCCAGATGTTAAACACTTTAAAGTACTTATTATAAATACGCTCAAAGAACTAAAGGAAACCATAACTAAAGAAGTAAAGGAATGAATAACAATGTCTTATATGATAGAGAATATCAAAGTAGAGATCAAAATTATTTTTAAAAATGGTCCCAATAGAAATTTTAGAGTTGAAAAATATAATAACTAAAATCAAAAATTAAAGAGGTTGAACATCAGATTTGCATAGGTAGAAGAATCAGTAGATTTAAAGATTGATAAAGATTATGCAATTTGATAAAAAAAAAGAATGGGGTAAAAATGAAGAATAATGAAAAAGTTCTGAAAGAACTGTAGGGTAACATCAAGTGCACAAGTATACATGAAAAGGGATTACTAGAAGGAACAGAGAAAAAAGAGGTATAAACATTATTCCAAGAAATAATGAAAACTTCCAAATTTAAAGAAAAACATTAACCTACACATCAAAGAAACTCAGCAAACTCTAAGGAGCATAAACAGAAAGTGGTGTACCAAGACACATTATAGTAAAAATGTTGAAAAGCAAATACAAACAAAAGCAGTAAGAAAAAAAGTGACTTTAAAAAAATGACATAAAAGGAATCCCAATATATCTAGAAACTAATTTTTCATCAGAAAAAATGCTGGCCAGAAACAGTTGGAGGATGTATTCAAAATACCAGCATAATAAAAGAAAATGGTTAATCTAGTTATAGCCAGCAAAAGCACCTTTCAAAAATGAAGGTAAAATTAATAATTTTATAGAAAAAACCTGAGAGAATTTGTTAGAAGACCTAACTCTCTAGAAATACTAAATAAAGTTCTTAGGCTGAAAGCAAATAATCTAAGACAGTAATTCAAATCCACACACAAAACAAAGCATAGGTAAATGTAATTACATACTAATAAAAGAACATGTGAATATTTCTTCTCCTTCCTTCTCTTAATTGATTTTTTTAATTAATTAATTTTTTTATGGTGATATTGGTTAATGAATTACAATAAGTTTCATCTGTACACTTTAACAGTAAGGGATATTTATATTTACACTGTGTATTCACCTCCCATAGTTAGATTTCTTTCAGTCACCACATATTTGACCCCCTTTACCCCATCTACCTCTCCTCTCCCCCCACCCTCTACCCTCTGGCAACAACTAGTCTATAGTCCATGTCCATGAGTCTCTGTTTGTCTTTCCTGTTCATTTGTTGCTTTTAGGTTTATATCTCACAAATAAGTGATATCTTGTGAATTTCAATTTTTCCTATCTGGTTGATTTCGCTTAGCATGATTATTTCGAGGTCCATCCATGTTATTGCACCTGGAAGTATTCCAGCAGGAAGATACAAAATTATAAACATATATGCCCCTGACAGCTAACACCAAAATAAATGAAGTAAAAACTGACAGGACTGAAGGAAGGAATGGATAATTCAACAATAATTGTTAGAAGGTCAATACTCTTTTTCAATAATGGATAGAACACACAGACAGAAGATCAATCAAAAAATAGAAGATTTGAATAATACTATAAGTCAGTTAAATGTAATAACATTTATGGAATACTCCACCTCCAAAAGAGCAGAAAGAACAATATTCTCAAGTTCATTTGGAACATTCCCTAGTATAAAATATATATTAGAACATTAAAAAAAATTCTCAATAAATTTTAAAAAGTTGAGATTACACAAAATGTATTCTCAACAGAAAAGAAATATTAAAAACTAATAAAATAAATAAATATGAGAAATACAAAAATAAGTGCAAATGATACAACCCAGCTTGAAATAAACAATGGGTCAAAAAAGAAATCACAAAAGAAATTAGAAAAATTCTTTGAGATAAATGAAAATGAAAACAAAAACATCCCCAAATTCTGGGTTTCAGTGCATCAGTACTTAGAAATGTAGATCTGTAAAGCCTCTATTAATTAACAAAAAAGGAGGATATCAAGTAAAACACTTTATGACCACCTTAAGAAAAAAAACTCAAACTACTTTAATATTATTTTTTAAATAAAACCACTGGAAAAGAAGAAACTAAACCTAAAGAAAGTAAGAGAAAGGGAGTAATAATTATTAGAAGGGAAATTAATGAAATAGGGAAAGAAAAAATAATTTTAAAAAATTAAGAAAAATATAGTTCTTTAAAAAATAAGCAAAATTAACAATACTTTAGCTAAACAGACCAATAAAAATGTGGAAATATCCTAATTATTAAATTCAGAAACAAAAAAGAAGATATTACTACTGACTTCACAAAGATAAGGGTATATTATAAACCACTGTATACCATTAGTTTGCCAACTTGGATGAAATAAACATATTTTTAGTATGCAAAAATTACTGGAACAAATTAAAGAAGAAATAGAAATATAAATAGATCCATAACAGTAAATATATCAAATTTGTAATTAAAACACTTCTCCCAAAGAAAGTCCAGACTTTATGAGTGAATACAACGAAACATTAAGAAATATTAATGTCATCTTGTTACAAACTTGTCACAAATTCTTCCAAAAATATAGAGAACGGTGAACATCCCAACTCTTTCTGCAAGGCCAGCTTTTTCCTGATACCCAGATCAAATAAAGACAACATAAAAGAACTACTAACTAATAGCTCTTATGAACATAGATGCAAAAATCTTGACAAAAAAGTAGTAAACCCAAACCAGCAACATACAAAAAGAATTGTATACAATGACCAAGTTGGATTTCTCCCAGGAATATGATGTAAATTCAACTTATGAAAATCAATCTAGTTTACATTATCAATAAAGGAAAAAATCCTACACGATTATCTCAATAAACACAGAAAAAGCTTTTGTTAAAATTCAACATCCTTTCATGATAAAAACATTAAACATGACAGAAATAGAAGGCAGCTTTCACAAACTGATAAAAGCATCTATAAAAAACCCACAGCCAACATCATCCTTAATGTGAAAGACATACGCTTTCCCTCAAAAATCAGGAAAAAGATAAGGATGTGTTCTCTTGACATTTCAAATTAACATTATATTAGAGGTGCTTCCCAGAGCAAGAAATTATGCAAGTAAAGGAAATAAAAGTCATTCGAATTGGTAAGAGAGTAAAACTATCTCTAGTGGCAAATTACATGTTCTTGTACATAAAAAATTCTAAAGAATTAATTTAAAGACTACCATGACTAATTAATGAATTCAGCAACGGTGTAGAAAACATGACCAATATACAAAAAATAAGTTTATCTATTCACTAGTAATAAACAGCCAACTAAAATTAAGAAAACACTATTTTACAGTAGCATAAGAAAGTAAATACTTAAGAATAAATTTAACAAGAGAAGTATAAAACTAAAACATTGTTGAAATAAATTTAAAAATACCTAAATAAGCAGAAGGACCAATCATAGTCATGGATAAGAAGACATTACTTTAAGATGACATAATCTCCAAACAATATATTGATTACTGCAATTCCTATCAGACCCTAGTTGGCTACTTTGTAGACACTGACAAACTCAGTCTACAGTGCATATGGAAATGCAAGAGGTGCAACATAGCCAAATTAGTCTTGAATAAGTGGAACAAAGTTAGAGGATTCACACTTCCTAATGTCAAAACTTAACTATAGTGCTACAGTAATCAAGGCTGCATGGTATTGGCCAATAGAGCAATAGAATAGAACTGAGGATTTAAAAATAAACCTGAGGCAAAAATCGGTTGACTTTTACAAGGGTTTCATGACAATTCAAAGATGCTAAAGATCCTTAGTCATCAGGGAAATGTAAATCAAAACTCCAGTGTAATACTACTTCGCTACCACTAAGAGGGTTATTAAAAAAAAAAAAAAACAGAAAAAGAAAAAAACAGAAATAACAAGTGTTGGTGACGGTATGGGAAAAGTTCAACTCTAACATTGCTGGTGAAATGTGAAATGGTACAGCTACTCTGGAAAACAGTCTGACAGTGTCCTAAACTTTAAGAATTACCACATGAATCAGCCATTTCAGTACTATATATATATATATATATATATATATATATATATATATACACACACACACAAGAGAAATAAAAAACATGTGTCCACCTAAAAGTCAGCATATACATGCTCATAGCAATACTTCTCATAGTAGCCAAAAGTGAAAACAATTCAAATGTCAATCATATGATAAACAAAATATAATATAGCCATATGATAAAAAAAAAACTTGACCATAAAAAGGAATGAAAAACCAATACATACTTCAACATGGATAAATCTTGAAAACATTATGTTATTTGAAAGAATCCATTAAGACCACATATGGAATGATTCATTTATGAAATTATATAAAATGTCCAGAATCTAGAGGCAGAAAGTAAATTAGTGATTGCTTGAGAGTTACTGCAAATCGATAGGGGGTTTCTTTTGAGGTGATGAAAATGTATTGAAATCAATTGTGGTAAAGTTTGCATAACTTTGTGAATATATTTTTAAAACACATCGATTTATATATTTATATATGCATATATATGTATATGTATAACATGTAAATGGTTATTGTATGGTCTATGAAATATATCTCCATAATTCTGCTATGAAACATTGTAATGGATTAAATAGTGAGACAACTTTCAGAGAGATATACTTAACTAAGGAGATTGTGTTTAATTTGCAAAGGTGAGGCTGAATTCTAAGTTGCAGGAAATTTTTTTCATTTTTTTTTTCACTCTGCTTATCTTTTTCATGGAGAGGTATTTACATACCAAAGGATTAGAGTGACAAAAATAGTGGGGCAAAATAGTCATATGTCCCTTTAACAGTAGAGGAAATTTATATTTTGTTCTTCCTTGTCCAAAGAGAGAAACTGCACTCATGCAGGACAGTTTTCTGTCGGGTTCCTGTTGTGTAACTGGGAGGTTGCTGGACGTTGGATGACCAACTCTGCAATGCTATTTTGGCTGCCAATTGTACTGTAAATATAAAACAAAATCTAGCTCTGATACAAAGACTTTGCATGTGCATTTAGGACAAAATCAATAAAGATAAACATTACGAACTTGTAGGATTGAAAGAACAGGAATCATAGTAACTGGAGAAACAAAAATCCAGGGGTCATCATGAATTCAATTAGGCTATAGAAAGGAAGAAGCCATCAGTCCCTAAAAGATTTTATAAGCCATTTTAAACACTTTATTTTCTCCCCAAAATTATGAGAATGTGGCAAAAAGGTTTTAAGGAAGCAATGATTTAATAAACATTGCCTTTCCAAAAAAGATTTGTATATTTAACTACCATAATGAAGATAACCAAAGGTGGGTAGGAGTCTATTGTGATAGTAGAAAAAATAAGGAGAAAGAAGAGAAGATGTATTCAAGTTAATAAAAATAAAAACAAGAAAGTAGCATTGCCAGAACTTGATAATATGTGGGATATGAGGGTTAAGTATGGGAAAGCTATTCAAAATGACTCCTAGTTTTCTGCTTTGTTTGGCTGGATTAAAATTATACCAGTCATTAGTAAAGAAAGCAGTAAAAAATCAACTTTTGAATTAATTTTAAGAAACTCCAAGAGCAGACTGCAGCTCAAAGGAGAGGTCTGAATTTATGATTTCTATATGAGTCCTCTTTTACTATGTCATGTAAGATCACCTTTGGTATATTTTTATGTGGTAAATTGAAGAAAATACCTAAAATGAAATAAAAAAGAAATATAAAAGAATCAACTGATAAATTATTAGGACAAAAGGAAAGTTCAGCCCATTGCCATATAAAAAACAAACAATTCAGTAGCATTCGTCAAATCTAACAATAACAAGATAAACATAAAATTAAATATGACTCCATGAAAAATAGTGACAAGAACCATAAAGTGTATACTAGCTCATTAAATAAGAAAATATAAGAACGCTTAAGAGAAAAAAATAAAATTCTAGTTAAAGACATTAAAAAGAATCTGATACATGCAAAAAAATAAAAATAAAAATGAAACTGGACCACTTTCTTACGCTGTATACAAGAATAGACTCGAAATGGATTACGGACTTAAATGTAAGACCAGAAACCATAAAACTTTCAGAAGAAAACATAGACAATAATCTTTCTGATGTTGCTACTAGTCATTACTTTTTGGATATATCTCCTCAGGCAAGTGAAAGAAAAGAAAAAAACAAACAAACAAACAAATAGGACTACATCAAACTAAAAAGTTTCTGCACAGCAAAGAAAATCATCAATAAACAAAACAAACAGCCTATTGAATGGGAGAAGATATTCACTTATGATACACCAGATAAGGGGTTAATATCCAAAATATATAAAGAACTCATACAACTCAAGAACAGAAAAATAAATGATCCAATTAAAAAATGGGCAGAAGACCTGAATAAATATTTCTACAAAAAGAAAATACAGGTGGCCAACAGACATATGAAAAGATGTTCAAGGTCACTAATCATCAGAGAAATGCAAATTAAAACCACAATGAGCTATAAATTCACATCTATCAGAATGGCTGTCATCAATAAATCAAAGAACAAATGTTGGCAAGGATGTGGAGAAAAGGGAATTCTCATACACAATTAGTAGGATTGCAAATTGGTACAGCCACTGTGGAAAACAGTATAGAGGTTCCTCAAAAAATTAAAAATAGATCTTCCTTTGACCCAGCAATTGCGTTTCTGGGTATTTAACCAAAGAAAACCAAAACAATAATTTGTAAAGTTCTATGCACCCCTATGCTAATGGCAGTGCTATTTACAATAGCCAAAATATGGAAGCAAGCTAAATGCCCATCAACAGATGATTGGATAAAGAAATCGTGGTTCATATATACAATGGAATATTACCCAGCCATAAAAAAATTGAAATCCTATTTTTGCAACAACATGAATGGACCTAGAGGTTATTACACTTAGTGAAATAAGTCAGACAGAGATAAATACCATATAATTTCACTTATATGCATAAACTAAAGAAAAGAACAAACTAATCGAAAACAGATCCACAAATATAGAGGACAATCAGGTAACAGCCAGAGAGGAGGTGGGCTGGAGAGCTGGGCGAGAGTGGTGAAGGGTTAAAGAAGTACAAATTAGTAGTTGATAGAGTGTCACAGGGATGGAGAACACGGCATACAGAATGCAGACAGCAGTAATGTAATGTCTAGGTGTGAAACCAGAGGGAAGATAGAGTAATCAGGGGGATTATTTCATAAACTATATGAATGTCTAACCAATGTCCTATATACTTGAAACTAATAATAAGAATAAAGAGCATATAGTTAAAAAAAAAAGACGTGAAAAAGTGGTATAGTCTTCACTATCAATGCACCTACATATTTGATGTTTGGTGTTTGCTATTTTCTGGTTCATAGATGTCATCTTCTTGCTGTGTTCTTACATAGCAAAAATAGGTAGGGAGCTCTCTGGGGTCAACTTTATAAAGCCAATAATCTCATTCACAAGAGCTCTACTCTCATGACCTAATCACCTCCCCAAGGCCCTATCTCTAACACCATCACCTTGGAGATTAGTTTTCAACATATGAAATTTGGGGGCACACAGATAATCTATCACAAGAATTATATGTTAATATGACATGTGCACACATATACATTATCCAAAATGACACATTATTGTTGGCCTCTATCAATCTGTATTTCTTTATCTATTAAAGATTGCCACCTTTTTACAAAAGAAAAAATAATGATAATTCACACCTAACTTCTATCTAGACTTTTCACAGCTCTTCATCCACTTGATGTATGGGTAGTACTATTGGTGCTAACTACAGTGGAGAATACAGTCCTCAGCTCCATCAGATATCGTTTCAAGTCTCATTGATGATGTGAGTTTATTACACCTGCTAAAAATTCACCAGAAAACAAAAACTCCAAACCTTTATTTAGATTAAAGTTCTTCCCATATCTCCTAATAATGCTTCTGCTGTTTGTCATGGCATTACTGGTAAGCATAGAAAATATAAAAGAATTGTAAAGTATTACTCAGAGAAATGTATTTTGTTACTTATATATCTTTTGGTCTAAATGTATTCCTTGGAGTATGTTGAAGGAACCATTAGCCTTATATGGCAGATATCATAATATTTGGGAAATCCGCTATGAGCCTATAAACTAAATTGGGATCTGTGTTCTATATTTCAGTGTAAGACACGAATACTCTGGCTATTGAAATAGTAATCCCTGAGTAGAGAACAATAAAAATAATAGTAGAAATAAAATAAAAAAGAAACAAAAAAATCCACTATATACCGTTCCCAACCTAACAAATCCAAAGTCTTTCACATTGCTTGGAAACTTTTATATAGCAATAATAATTTCATTTCTAGAACATTATATTCTGCCTTTTGTTACTTACATTGTAAACTAAAAAATAGTATTGCACCCTATAAATATTGGCAAATAGCTACATTTTCATTAGTTTTGGTTATTAAAAGCATCTATCCATAGGAAATATGGTAGTTAAAGAATAATTATATTGTATAACATCCTATTGGAACTTTCTTCTACCATTCTCTGGCATTGCCTGTCATGGACTTGCACAAACTGGTCTTATCTTACTGTTACTCTTTCTCTTTTCTCTTAAATTTATTACCCAAACCTGTCATCCTTTTTATCAGTTTTCCATGAATACTCCAACTCTCACTTTTAACTTGATTTTCTAAAGCTGAAATATTTATCTCTATAATAGTTAGCTGGCTATCGCATATTTTTTAATTGTTTACAACTTTTCACATCGATATGATTTATCTTGACCTAGATCGCAAGCACCGTAAAAACGAAATTAGTAGATTAGAGTTCTTTGTTGTGACAGTGTGGAAGAGAGAATGTTCCACAATGTGACAACCACTGTCCATCACGCAAGCTGGGCTAAGGTCAGAAGAGAGGATGCTTTCTGCAAACACCCCTTAGAGACTGTCAGATTGCAAATGATGTTCATTCTGACATGAGTCAGCACCCCTCCCTTGCTTCCTGGGATGTACTGGTTCTTGGAATAGCTTGTTGTCCTGGTCTGGTCAAGATATTAAGTAATTTATGTACCGGTAGCATTCACTCATGACTAACTGCTTGTTACTGTATGTAATTTTTTGGCACTTGTAAGCAGTGTGGGAATTCATTTTGTCTTGCAGTCACCCATGATGTGCCTTGTTTGTAAGTTTCCCTTAATAAACTCTCTTACTTGCTATACTGAAGTGATCAACAAGTTTCTTTGGTCTTTCCCTGCCCTCAGCTTATGAAGGTCAGTTTTTAGTCTTGGGGCCTGTGCCTGAGTCTGCCTGTATGAACAGGCATATTATAGCTTTGGTACTAAAAATGTCATTCTAGAACCAGCTATTAAAAGCATTACCTGGTAACGCATTAGAAATGTGCTCTTCCAATGATCAGAATCTGCAGGTAATAAGATTTCTAGGTAATTCATATGATCGTGATAGTTTGAAGCACTTCTCTAAAATGTGTCAGCCCTCTGTATATGCTAACTAAACGATTGCTACTTTATTAGTAGAAATTTTAGTTTCCTAGGTCTACCATAATAAATTACAATAGAGTAGATTAAAACAACAGAATTTATTTTTTCACAGTATAGGTGGTCAAAAGTCAAAAATCAAGTTTTCAGGGTTGGTTCCTTCTGAGGACTCTGAGAGAGAGTCTATTCCCATGCCTCTCTCCTAGTTCCTGGTGTTTGTGGCCATCCTTGGCATTTCTTGGCTTGTAGATGTATAATTCAAATCTTTACCTCCATCTTCACATTGCCTTCTTCTCTATGTTTCTCTATGTCCTTTCCATTTCTTATAAGGACACCAGCCATTGAATTTAGGACACATCTTACATTCAAGATGATTTCTTCTCAAGGTACTAAACTAATTACATTTGCAAAGACTATTTCTAAATAAGTTCACATTCTGAGGTTCCAAGTGAGCATGAATTTTGGGGAGAGAGGGAGGGAAACAGTATTCAACTCACTAAAGCTATATGAATGAAAGGTATCATTTTTTACTATTATTATTTTATTTTTTAATTACAAATGAGATGATGATTACTATTTTATCCCAGAACTCAAATATGATGAGAGGTCATTGTAAACAGAAGTAAAATTGTTCATTTTTATTGTGGCTAGCACACCCCATTTGGACAAATCCAAAGCTTAAATTGATCACACACACTCACACACACACGCGCACACACACACACACACACACACAACCGAAAATAGGCTTTTCTAACTCTAAAAATTTGTGTAGAAAATCTTCATAAGCCTCTCTTGAAATTTATCCTTCCCATTAAATGACTACAAAGTCTGCAATCTTTCTTATAAGCATCCGCTTATAGTCTCTTTAAGAAAATGTAATGCTATTGCTCGTATTTCTGTATCTACTGTTCATTTTTCATGGCTACCATAGAAGTAACTGAATATTTATAATGAATTTTTTTTAATCTTAAAGTCTATTTCTTTACAACTTATAGTTAAAAGTTCAGCAAATGGTATTTACTGTGAGCCATTTACAGACGTTTCTCCTAAATGTTGTTCAATTAACATCTCTATAGCATGCATTTTTTCCCCTCTCAGAATGTTACTTCATTGTATATGTTAATTAATTCACACCCAGAGGCTTTTAAAATAACAGGAGCAATTGTAAAATTAATAATAAAAATAAACATATGTAAATAAGTATGTCTCTCTATAAGTGATGATCTTGGAATTTTGAAATCTGCTCTCCTCCATTTGCTAAAAATGTCTCATATGCAAATAAATGACAATTGTATTGTGGACTTTACTCAAAATACCTTAGATGGTAGTAAAACAGATTATTTAAAAATTAGGAGGGATTTATTTAATATATAAAAGTTGTTCAACACAATGTCGAGAGTGACAATGAGATCAGAAACATGTGCATGGCCCTGAGACTGACTGCCTCTTTAAACTTTGCACCTTAGGAGCCTGACTTGCCTAACATAGTCCGGACTGGTGTTCTGGTTCACTCAGTCTGGGTTTATGATCTATTTCTCTGGCTTAACTAAAGATAATGCCTCTTTTCACTTTCAAAAATTTCCTGGTTTAAATGATAAATTGTATGGGCATAATAATTTTAGAGATATTTCTGAATCCAGATTAAAGTACATAATTTAAAAACATTAGATCTTTATTCTTACCTAATAGAAATTATTTCCATCCAAATTCAGAACTAATTGAAATACTTTTATACTTTAAGCTATCATAGTTGAAAACTGCTGTTCTGGGCATTTAACATAAGTGAAAGATTAACTTTGGGCTAATATAGATTTGAAATCCTTTGCAGAAGATATGAGCCCTAAGCGAATCCATGGCTAAAAAATTAAAATATATATACCTTTAGATTAGAAAAATTGATAACTACTACTAAATTGATAAATACTGTGCAGGAATCCATTTATGAGTGGGTTTATATAAGATAAATATTTTATGTTCCTATCACTTTTTTTTTTATCTATTTCATAGGACATGTCCATAGGATAATAATCTTTAAAAATGTATTACTTAGATTTGACCTATGTTTTAACATACTCCTGACAGTAAAACAAATAAGAAGATACATCAATATTGTAGCAAAGAACCTACATGATTGTCAGGTAATTTTTACATTTGACCTCTGACCCACCCAACTGGTCACTGGGTCTTTTTTTGGGGAAAGCCTGTAAGTGATTTATGCATAATCAATTATTATATCAATAAATTTTCTTTGCAATGGGAGTAAAAATATTTAATTTTTGGATTTCCCATGCATGGATCAATGCTTCAGACGCATGGAAAAAGGAGCTTATTCTTATAACCTTACACTTCAGAGATTAAGGCAAAGAATGACACTACAAACCGGTCTTCCATAGCTCTGTAGGTCTTTCAGTTCTTCCAAAAATTATGGCAGCTTGACCAGTGTTTGTATCAATCACCTGGGAGATGCTCCATTGGGTAACATCATTATTTGTTGGTACAAAAAGTCAATACTAGTAGCTCTCTCTAGACTAGAAGAAATTAAGCCAAGTAGAAATTCACAAATTTCTTGCAGTTGGTGCCCAATGGCACAGTGGAGGTCACTGTTGGTTGATCTCCACCACATGTTAGGCCTTCTGCACTGGCTCCCCATCCAGTCTGGCTTTGCGGACCTTCCTAGCAATATTCAAACAGGATCCTCATTAAATAACTCATCCCACACACACCTTATCACTAGATATTTAATCAGCTTTTTCTTTCCTTATCTTAGCGCCTAAGGGGAAATATCTAGTTTGTTGGCAAAATGACATGTGTGACTCTGAACAGGAGAGGAAGAGTAGGTCGTTATTATATAAGTTCACACGTACACTTTCATTGTGTCTATTTAGAGACACTGAGGAGATAACAATGAGCTCTAAGTCATTTTTGTTTAAACAATTACAGGAAATTCTACATAAGGATGCACTGCTCTTAAGTATATGATTTATATGGAATCCAAGGTATGCTATATTAACTTTCAAATGAAACATCTACTTTACCAAATGAATACTGCTCACCGCCAGTCACTATGCAAGAAATAACCCAATTAACATCTCTAACAGAGGGAATATTAAACAAAACAGCAAGCTAAGGTGGCAAGCAAGAATGAAGAAATGTGTAGCATAGAGGTTTAGATTTGTGGAGTCAATTCAGATTTATGACAGGCATTCATTCATGTACGACTCTGTTCAGGCTATTTAATAACTTAGAACATGTGTTCTCTCAGATTAAAAGGAAGCAAAAGTTATCTCAAGGAAGTGCTAGATTAAATGGGAGAATGTCTATAAAATGCTTAGCCTAGTGCACTGCATATAATAATATTTCAATGTGTTAGCTATTATTATTATTTTATTATTATTATTATTATTATTATTATTATTATTATTATTATTATTGAAAATGAAGAGGAAAAGATTTGAGAGCCAGAAGAAGACTGATATAGTTCTGTAGATCACCATGACCAGCCATCTCAAGGTTGGGGCAGTTGTGGATAGGTAGTGGAGAAGTTTCCCATCTTATTTGGGAATACTGTTACACTGGCACTTGCTTTGTAGTAAGCCTGTTAAAATGACTCTGAAATGAATTCTAATTGTCAAGCTACTTGAGAATGAAATATATACAGAATCAGCACCAGAACTCAAAGTACAATTCCTGTACTATTTTTGCCACTTTGTAGTTAAAATATTTATCTAAAGGGACAATTTGCAACTATTATCGATAAGAAACTTCTAGTTACGAGGCACCCGATCTCTGGCCATCTGCAAGGAATGTAAGTAAAAGATTTGCTTAATTCATCATGTCCTTGTATTTTATGCATGTGGGCTGTTTTGCTTAAGAAAATGAAGTAGTATCTATAATCTTTTGGTTTAAGTCTTAAAGGAGGGTCTGGCTGCTTTACATTTCCCCTGATTCGTGAAGGAAAGAGATTTTTTTAAATTTTATTTTTAAATCGCAAGGGTATTTAAACTAGCAAAAATATTTGCTGTTATGTGAATTTCATACACTTGAGCTGTCAGTCTTTTCCTTCCACAATTGCCCCTGATGCTGAACAATTATGAAGTAAAATACAGTTCTTTGAAGGCCAAGACCTTTAATCAACATTTAGATATTTTTATATAGCACATTTTATGTGTAGTTATCATAAAATTTCCTATTTTACACTCCTCCCTCATCCAATTTAAAAAAGGGAGAGTTTGATTGGTTTGCTTGGTTATTTATTATCATATTGTGTCATTGTCAGTGAAATTGACCATGAAAGTGTTCATTAAATGGTTGATCATAAAATAAAGCATTCTTGGCATGTGAAACAATGACAAAACACAGTGTTGAGCTTATTTTAATTAAAATCTCCCTTTTCTGGCTGATGAACTGAACTGTTTTGAATACTGGTGAGAAACTAGTTAAGTACTGCAAAAAGTCCAAATAACTAAAGATATTCAGTTTAATTAATTCCAATCATCTGACCATCTGTTTACAAGATCCTGAAGTTTAAGTATTTAACGTGGCCTTCTTAGTGGCAGCATAGAGTAGCTTCTTGTAATCATTTGGTAAAGGTTTCTAAGAGAAGTATTTAGATATGGGAAATCATGGTTTGGTGCCAATTAATAACCAGAATTACTAGATTCTTTCTCCCATTCCTTTCCAATGAGCCCAAGTGACAGAAATCAAAGAAGAGGTAGGTAGACAGATAAGGACAAATCATATGTACCAAAGAAGGAGGTATCTGCCTACACAGTTTTAGTAGGTATTGTTTATGTCCTGCCCTGATCTCCAAAACTGGCCAGGCCCATGCACCCACCCCAGCTTCCTTAAGTGTTGGTTGATAACTTACAACTGCAAGAGTATAAAAAATTGGGCCTCTAGCCTATGTTATGGAGAACACACACACACACACACATTCACATTCACACAAGAATGCAAGAATATTTTTTGAGGTGATAAATATATTTGTTTTTGGTGGTGGTATCATAGGTGTATGTGTATATCAACTCATCAAGATGTATACGTTCAACATGTGCAATATTTTGTATGTCGGTTATACAACAGTAAAGTTATTTTTCAAAATTCTCTAATTAGAAGAAAAAAGACTAAATCTATGGTGCAATTTTTGCTTCATAGTTTACTCAAAGGCCCTTTTTTTTGTTTGCTGTGTTTTCCCTGCCCTAGTCTGCTTCCCTCACATCCCTTCTCCTGAGAGCATCAACTCTAATAAATCACTTGGAAGTCATTTCAGTTTAAGCTCTGTTTCTAGGAACCTTCAATTAAATAATAGTATGCCTGGTGATTTTAAGAAAAGCTGAGTCATCCAGGTTTCTATATCACCTCATTTCCTAAGTTTTTCTACTAAAAAAATTCCTTTATTATTAATACTATGGAAAAACTTGTCTGCATATATGCATATGTGTATATATACACATATATATTTAAGTGAAAAATATCAGAAAACAAAATTCAAAATTTTGGAAAAATCTCAATTGTTCTTTCAGCATACATCTTAAATATAAAAAAGCTATCTTTGTAAGTGAAGATAGTTATATTCAAGTCTGACATTATGGTCATTACTCTGTGTTCTATTTTTTAAATTTACTTTATTGTTATATTTACATTTGATATTAAAAATATAAATATAAAATAAGTATGAAATAAAGTAATAAAAAATCCCATAAAAATGCAGAGGCTATTCCTTCTTTTTTAGGAATGTTTTGAAACATGGAGTACCCCTGCATAAAAGGAGGATGATATATGTTGACATGGTTGTTATTAAAGACAAGAGGTGCCCCCTTGGAATGCAGAAAGAAGAAAAAGCAGAGATGTAGAAAGAATTGGTTTTGGAGACGTGGATTGATTCTTGATTGAATGAAATGTACTTTTCTGAGTAATTAAATTCTGTTTACCAAAAAAAACCCCGAGTAAATATCTTCTTATCTAAATGCGCACTTTGTTTTCCCGATACCAATGGATAACACAGGAAAAGCTCCTCTTTAGACTGATTATGCATAAAACATAATTATCATACTACTTCTACGCCATTGCCTCCACCACCGATGCCTTCCTAAGTCGCTGCCAGGCCCAGGTAGTGAAGAGCCTTACATCCCGGCCCATGTAGAATTATATTCTCACCACAGGAGACTGTTTACCTGTGAGGTGGCAATACTATTTTCCCAAATGTAGGATTCGATGCTAGAAAATGTGTATTTGGCAATATTGTTGCCTTACAATGTAACGTATTTTTAAATGACATATATGGACCATTTCTGTACTAATAACAATCTAGGTTATTATCCTTTCTCAAATGGACATGAATTTTATGAAGCCCCATATTATCTACACTGATATCACTGACACACTAAAATTTCCTCCTATGATAATATAAAAGAGAAATAATCAGTGCACATTCTATTAAATGAGAAGTTTTCAAAAGTAAGAAAAGCACTTGTTAATGATTAAAAATAGTTCTTTAATTTAACTGAAACTCTTTTAAATATTAAAAGAGTAAAGTATAAAGTACAATCTTTCAGCCTTTTGTGGCATTAATAAGACCAGAGTAGAGGACCTGAGGTCTTATCTTTTTTGTTATAATAACTCTGATATTTCAATTCTCATTCATGCTGTGACTATAAAATGTCCAAATTATTTTTAATAATAAATTTTGGTAGCTTCTACTATCCCTAGGATAATTGCTGAAAATAGTTCATAACACTTCTCATCCCCAGACATACACACATACACAGACATACACACTTATGCCTGAGACTCTCCACCAAGATGCATCACCTGGGTTCCCATGACAACTCATGAGCAGCAGTCTCCACACACATGGACTCTACTCTTCATGTCCCTCTCTGAATTTTGTCACTCAGAATTCCACATAATTGAGACAATGGTTTTACTGATGGTCATGAGAATTCTTTTCCTAGGAAATGCCAGAGAATTGCTGGATTCTATACAGATTCAGAAAAAATTGTCTCCAGTCATAGTATCTATCATTTGATCCCAGAATCTGCAGTCATAAAGACTCACTTGAATTATAAGTCTCTCAGAAAAACTGTATTGAGTCTCTCTAAGTCCCAAAGGCAGAAAGACCGATTCTCACTCCAAGGGTCTGAGGGAGGAATACACATCAAAACATGAACCCCATCCTTTGCAAAATCTCAGGAACAACTGATAGAAAGAGAGATGATATTTTATTGGGAACATGGCTTACCAGAATTTAATTACTATAAAAAAAAATATGTCATAGGTGGTATCGTCTTGGGATATTTTAGTTACTCCACTAATTTAAATTGTGCACTATGGCAAGTCAAAGTGCTTTTTATCTTCATTTTCTTTCTATGTAGGCTCAAGGTTGCTTAAATTGCCATTCATTCCATGACTATCTCTCATTATCGTCCCCAACAAAATAATAAAACTAGTGTTAGCTTCGGTATTCTCACTCAGCCCTAAACTTGCTACCTTCCATTCACCATTCCTGTATCTAGTTCCCTCAGCAACTGATCTCATTTGTTGATAAAAATTTAAATAATTAAAATTAATTAATAATATTTT
>NW_011888818.1:517619-520939 GCF_000151845.1 Pteropus vampyrus
GTCTGTTTGTTTTGCATTTAGTATTATCTACAGCTACCTACAGGCTTTTTCTGATAAACTTTATAAACCACTGCCAACCTGCTTCAAAGCTGTGTGTGTGTGTGTGTGTGTGTGTGTGTGTGTGTGTGTGTGTGTGTGTGATTACTCTGATCAGAATCTTTTGGTGACTTCATAGTGCAGTCTGGAATGAAAATCTGGGGTATGGAGCCCTCTCCATGCCCTAACTTTATCTTAAATTTGCAGATTCTCTTCCTAGTAGTATTTTAAAATATTAGGGACAATTCTGATGATTAGTCCTTCAAATTACATTTTTTTAGGAATGAGTCAAAGGGCAGAAAGTAGTATTGATGTATGTAAAGACTATAAAATTTTGGAAAAATATAATTACTCAGGCTTGCTCTTTTTATCACTGTTTGGTCATTTTCTCACAGTGAGTAAGTACCTTTTGAATACTTTAAGCAAGTCAGACCTGTGTATTTGACTTTAAATTAAACCAAGATCCATAACCTGAGTACATATTAGAATTATCCGGGATTATTTCCAAAAATATTGGTAGTTGAGTCCCACACCCAGAGTCATTGGTCTGGATGCAGACTGGGCATCAGTATTATTTAACATCTCTGTAGGTGATTCTGTTATATAGTGAAAGTAATGTGCGTTTGTTGAAAACTACTGAAGTGGACAAGGAAAAGGGGGTAGGTATGAGTTATGTGCCTTATTCCAAAGTCAGTCTTTTTTAAATCTAAAGACAGGTAACTCATAAGAGAAAAACTGCCAATTACTTACATCAGAATCAACAATGCATTTTAGTTCAACATTACCTACAGAGTACTTAATATGTGCCAGGCACTAAATTTTCACTTTCTGTATATTTCTAAATAATATAGAGACTCTGTTCTTGAGAAGCATACAATGAATGCCAAAGTTAACAACAATCTGGCATTCTTGGAAATAGAGAGTAAGTATTGTACTTCATTTTATGTAAATTAGCCTTCAATTAAAATGATCAAGTATCTAGGAATGAATCTAATGAAAGTCGTGAAAGATATTTATAGAAAAATAATATTAAACATTATCCAAGTATGAGTTCCATCTCTGATATAGCAAATTACCAGCAGACTGATTATCCCACATATATAAATTTAAACAATATAAAATTAAAAACATTGCACAGAAGATATAGAGAATAAGCAATTGCAGGCATTTAGGAAAGGGTGAAGTCTTGTAAGAATCTAGTATAGTTAAATTTCTTGTCCTTGTAACACTGGCCTGAGGAAAGGCTAGAGTTGAGATTGGTGTGGAGTGGCTTAAACTCCAATAGAAACATGCCATCTTTCTAGTTTAGGGAAGCCACAGCTGATGGAAAGTGAGATCCCTGAAAAAAAGAATCCCAAGTTCTGTTAAAATCTCTGCCTAAGTCTTACTCATCCCTGACTTATGACTGCATGGAATATTGTTCATACACCACAACTATACATAGAATAGAACTGAATTGACGTCTAAGCTGCCACTCATCTAAGACAAGGCGGAGTTTGCATTTTCAGGCTAATTGAATTAATCATCTGCTAAAACAAAACCAAAAACATTATATAGAGAAATGAAAGTAGATCCAGACCACAGAACATACCATTCACAGGGTCTAGAATACAAAGATATTCAACATAAAAGAAACAGAAACATATTACCCATTTTCACAAAGAAAAAATGGGCTAACCCCAAGATGATCCAGATGTTGGAATTATCAGACCTAAACTTTAAAGCGAAGAGGTAAATAAATATATGAATGGACAAGAAAAAAAATCTCAACAGAGAAACAGAATGGAAATGATAGAAGGAAAATAAATAAGAATTAGAATGGCTTTCATAGAAAAATAAACACAATAGAGAAAAATGTCAATGTATCCTGAGAAAGTGAATATTTTTATGTTTCTGCATAGTTAGGGCTTTCTGGGAAACTTTTATGGAGAGTTGCACCAATGGACAAGATTAGGGACTTCAGGGATGTTTTAAATACTGAAAGACTCTTCAGGAATCATAAATTTACATTTCAAAGGGGAATGACACAAGGAGCCAAGGAGATATTCTGTAGGTTGTAAACGAGGCTGGCTTATTTTATTAGCCCACTATCAGATTATTTACATTCCAAAAGAAAAGAAACCAAGCTTCTTCCTCTTTTATTCTCGAAGAGAAATAGGAAGTTAAATTTCTCTTTCTCAGAGGGAAAAGGAACAGCATATATCTAAGTCCCTAGATTCACATTACTGTGATATGATCCTCATACATGGTTGCTGTCCATCTGGCTTTCATCACATCTCTTCAGAAAGGAGAGATTAGACAAGAAGAAGTAATGTACTTTTGTTGTGAGTGTTCTAAACCATTGACAGAACTAGAGAGAACTAGAGAGAAATGACAGAATTAATAATTAACCTGTCTCTGACACACAGAACTGTCTACTTTCCAGATAGTACAAGTAATTATAGATATTAAAAGCTTATTATGACATTGAAGAAAGATAAATACAAATTATCCAAGCTGAATAACAAGGAGAAAAAGACAGAAGAGAGAAAGGGAGAGAGGAAGAGTGAGAGAGAGAGAGAGAAGAAAATGTAGTAAAATGTCAAGGAATTTCAGGTAAGGTGAGGGGTAGGGACTGTATACAGACGAACAGCAAGAAACAAACACAAAAAGTGAAAAATAAAGTGTTGGAAAAATAATGCAAAAATTTTTCCAAATTTCACACATACACACAAAACCATAAATTTATAAGTTAATGCAGCTCAGCAAACCCTAAGGGGACCAATATAAAGAAAGTCATGTCTTGACACTTTGAACTTAAACTACTTAAAAGCAAACAGAATATTTTGGATGTTTCCAAAGAAAAATAATTTATCAAATATGGGAACTATCACATTAGAAACAATTGTAGCCAGAAGACAGAGACATCGTCCTTCAAGTTACAAAAAAAAGAAAAATCATCAAACAAGAATCTTTTATTTGCTGAAAATATGCTTCAAGAATAAAGGTAGCATAATGGTTTCAGATGAGGGAAAACTAAAGGAAGTCATCGCTCGTTGATCTACCACTATAAAAAATGCCAGAGGAAGTTCTTTAGGCTCAAGGAAATTGACACTACAGAAGCATCCGTATCTTCAAGTAGGAATGTAGAACACTGAAAAATGGCTTATACATCAATACATATAAAATACTTTATTTTTTATTAATTTATTTAAAATAGGCATGATTATTAATACAAAATGTAACATCTAGATAGATTTGTATTACATGTAGTTGCAATGCATGTGATAATTATAGTAAAAGGA
>NW_011888818.1:520989-523590 GCF_000151845.1 Pteropus vampyrus
ACTTTATTAGTTCAGTTAGTGCACTGTTTATATAGTGATCTAATGCCCTTGCATATCTGCTGTAAAATTCTCGTAGCACCAGAGAGGGATTTTAATTAGACAAACTACATAACCTCTTTTCATTAATTATTTTTTCTTAGGTTTGCTTTTTTAAAAAAAGTATAAATAACTAAAACCTGAGAATAAATAATATTGGTTCCTAAAGTGTTGCCCTAAAAAAACACTGAGTTCCCCCTCCCACCCTCAAGAAAACTGAAAATATATAAATGTATCTGATGAATACCAACAAACGTGTTGGTCTGTTTGGATTCCAACCTTAGTGGCAGGAGTTAAGGAGTGCTACCAGAGGATGGTAAAGGAACTCACGATTTAGGAATAAATGCAGAAGCCCAGTGGTTACTGTTGAGGACTTGCAACCTAGCCTAGTAAGAACATATGCTTCAGAATGAAGTGTTTCTGATTTTCACCCAGATGTAGTAGTTACTCTCTGTGTAAACCACTTAAGCCTCAATTTTTCTCATCTGTGAAGTAGAGATGATACAGCCGCATGTGTCATCTGGTTCTGATAATTAAATGAGATGTTAATTGTGAGCATGATGTCTGGCACAGAATTTACATTGAAAAAAATGGTGGCTGTCAATAGTGTCGTTACAAACTTTATTTAATATTTATTCTCATATCAGCTACTTATTTTTTATTGTAAGTAGTCATACTTTCCATGATATGTAGTCTACATTTAAATGAAATCATAGAATCAAAGTGTTTGAGATTTTGGCTAGGTCTTGCTTAAATTCTTATCTCTTTAGAATGAGAAAATCTGGGGAAAAAGTTTCAAGATCTTATCTTAAATGAGAATATTATTTTAAAAAAGATACTCATATGCTTAAGACTCTGCTCTGATTCTTTATTTGGCCTTTGACACCAGTAAGCATTACTCACTGATATCTCCATGTTATAAATCTTAGTGGAAAGGACAAAGAACTGGACCGGGAAACAGACAACTTAGCAAAAATTGCAAATATACAGAGAGAGACATCCACAAAATGTAGTTAAACAAGACTATTAACCTAAGTACTATTTATGCTATTCAAATAAGGATTTGGATAATTTGAGAATAAACATTATTCAAAAATTATGAAGAATAGTAATGATCTAATAAATCAAGCTGTGCCTCATCTCTTTATTAATATTGGACTAATAAAAATGATAATAACTAAAAGGCTAAATGTAATTTTTTTTGAGATGATAATTATTTTGATGTTTCAGATTTTCTAGGTTAGGACCAAACTATAATAATTGGCTTTGAAGTTTTGTTTACAATAAGAGTATCAAATTGTTTTAAGGGTTAATTTTAAATTTTCTGCATCCATGCTTTACAAGCTACACAAGCCTGGGAGGTGCAAATACCTCCTGAAGATGCATTAATAATAAAAAAAACAATCTGCTAAAAGTCTTTTGTAGATAGTCAAAGAACCCAAACATTGCCAATTCAAAAAATATGTAATTATCCATAATTAAATAGGAAATAGAGACACATGAGACATACTTCATTTCCACTCCTTGGAAATAAATGAAAGAGAAGTTGGAGAAAGGACACAGAAAGAAAAGAAGTAAAAATGATTTTGCAAAAAAATATTTTAAACCATCAAAATGATAAAAAAATAATTTAAAAATATATAAAAATAAAAAACTAAATTAACTTTAATCAATAATTTTAATGAATATTATTTAGATACTTTCGGTTCTTTCAAGAATTGAGAAAAATTGCTAAAAGTAACTGCAGTGAGCAGTTACATTTGGAGATTTGGGGATTTTGATGTTCGACAATCTTTATCATTTGGCATAATAATGTCTTTTTAAAATTGGAAAGGAAAAGGCTTAAACACAGAGATAAGAAAGAAGGAATGATGATGGATACCATCTCTGTGTACTTCTTGGTAGCAAAAGGCAAACAATCTCACTATTTTTTTATATCAAGTTTATCCCCTTTATACCATTTTTCTTTGCCATTCTGCTCATACAATACAGTTCTAGAGAGGAAAGGCAATACCATTTCCCTCAAAGTAACCTCTCCTGATCCCCTCCCTACTCAACTCCTCAATCCACAACACACAAGAAAATGTATCAAGAGTGGCAGTCCTTGACCTCTAAAAGGTGTAAAAACTGACATTTGAATGGCCTGTGACATTTTACTACTCAATTAGTCTGCCTTAAATCAGTGCGGTCTAGACTGCATGGTATGCTGAGAGCATTCTGGCACAAAGATTGGAAATAGCTAGCGCTAGATAGGATTAGGACTGGAGAAAACTAATTTTGCAGCCTGAAGTTTTTGTGCCAACAGTTAGGGGTTAATAGTTCAAATCATCAGGAAATTTTAGTAACTGGGCCTGCTCCAACTTCATAGTAACCCAGGCCTCCTGACGGAAGGGCTCATAAATACTTCCAACATGTAAATGAATTTGCAAGAGCATTTCTTCTCTAGGTGATCAATTCACTTTTATCTTCTACTCAAGGAAGAATTATTACCTTTCATGTAAGTTAATGAGAATAGAGTTATTATAAAGAAGACCACAGATATATACTAAATTTACCAAAAAAAAA
>NW_011888818.1:523640-527014 GCF_000151845.1 Pteropus vampyrus
CATTTTCAGGCTAATTGAATTAATCATCTGCTAAAACAAAACCAAAAACATTATATAGAGAAATGAAAGTAGATCCAGACCACAGAACATACCATTCACAGGGTCTAGAATACAAAGATATTCAACATAAAAGAAACAGAAACATATTACCCATTTTCACAAAGAAAAAATGGGCTAACCCCAAGATGATCCAGATGTTGGAATTATCAGACCTAAACTTTAAAGCGAAGAGGTAAATAAATATATGAATGGACAAGAAAAAAAATCTCAACAGAGAAACAGAATGGAAATGATAGAAGGAAAATAAATAAGAATTAGAATGGCTTTCATAGAAAAATAAACACAATAGAGAAAAATGTCAATGTATCCTGAGAAAGTGAATATTTTTATGTTTCTGCATAGTTAGGGCTTTCTGGGAAACTTTTATGGAGAGTTGCACCAATGGACAAGATTAGGGACTTCAGGGATGTTTTAAATACTGAAAGACTCTTCAGGAATCATAAATTTACATTTCAAAGGGGAATGACACAAGGAGCCAAGGAGATATTCTGTAGGTTGTAAACGAGGCTGGCTTATTTTATTAGCCCACTATCAGATTATTTACATTCCAAAAGAAAAGAAACCAAGCTTCTTCCTCTTTTATTCTCGAAGAGAAATAGGAAGTTAAATTTCTCTTTCTCAGAGGGAAAAGGAACAGCATATATCTAAGTCCCTAGATTCACATTACTGTGATATGATCCTCATACATGGTTGCTGTCCATCTGGCTTTCATCACATCTCTTCAGAAAGGAGAGATTAGACAAGAAGAAGTAATGTACTTTTGTTGTGAGTGTTCTAAACCATTGACAGAACTAGAGAGAACTAGAGAGAAATGACAGAATTAATAATTAACCTGTCTCTGACACACAGAACTGTCTACTTTCCAGATAGTACAAGTAATTATAGATATTAAAAGCTTATTATGACATTGAAGAAAGATAAATACAAATTATCCAAGCTGAATAACAAGGAGAAAAAGACAGAAGAGAGAAAGGGAGAGAGGAAGAGTGAGAGAGAGAGAGAGAAGAAAATGTAGTAAAATGTCAAGGAATTTCAGGTAAGGTGAGGGGTAGGGACTGTATACAGACGAACAGCAAGAAACAAACACAAAAAGTGAAAAATAAAGTGTTGGAAAAATAATGCAAAAATTTTTCCAAATTTCACACATACACACAAAACCATAAATTTATAAGTTAATGCAGCTCAGCAAACCCTAAGGGGACCAATATAAAGAAAGTCATGTCTTGACACTTTGAACTTAAACTACTTAAAAGCAAACAGAATATTTTGGATGTTTCCAAAGAAAAATAATTTATCAAATATGGGAACTATCACATTAGAAACAATTGTAGCCAGAAGACAGAGACATCGTCCTTCAAGTTACAAAAAAAAGAAAAATCATCAAACAAGAATCTTTTATTTGCTGAAAATATGCTTCAAGAATAAAGGTAGCATAATGGTTTCAGATGAGGGAAAACTAGAGGAAGTCATCGCTCGTTGATCTACCACTATAAAAAATGCCAGAGGAAGTTCTTTAGGCTCAAGGAAATTGACACTATAGAAGCATCCGTATCTTCAAGTAGGAATGTAGAACACTGAAAAATGGCTTATACATCAATACATATAAAATACTTTATTTTTTATTAATTTATTTAAAATAGGCATGATTATTAATACAAAATGTAACATCTAGATAGATTTGTATTACATGTAGTTGCAATGCATGTGATAATTATAGTAAAAGGAATAACAGATGTGGTGTTAAATGGATCTATATGGCTGCAAATTTCTACATTTTCTATAAAGTGGTACAATATTAACTTTAAACACACTGTAAAAAGTTATAGTTGTAATATTCAGAGTAAGCAATAAATATTAAAGTAAGGCAATAGAGGCAAAAAAAGCAATAAATAAATTGAAATGGAATTGCAAAATATGCAAATAATCTAAAAGAATGTAAGAAAGAGAAAAAAAGATATACAAAGAAGAGAGAATAAAACAAATTATAAAAATCATATACCTAATTCTAACTATATCAATAATTACATTAGTGGACAAAATACTCCAAATAAAAGATAGATATGATCAGAATAAATAAAAAAGCAAAACCCAGTGGACACCGTCTACAAGAAATGCACTTTATATATAAAGACACAGATGCAGACAGGCTAAAATAACTGATGGAAAATATATTTCATGCAAATAGTGAGTATAAAACCCAGAGTAGATATATTAATATCAGTTAAGATAGACTTCAAAACAAATATCACCAGTGATAAGTAGGGAAATTTCATAATGATACAAGTCTATTCATTAGAGAGATATAAAAGTTATAAATAAATATATGCTGTATAACACCACCACGAATGCATAAAGAAAAAAATGGATAGAACTGCACAGAGAATTACAAAATCATAGTAAGAGATTTTTTAACATCTTTGCCACAAATGATAAAATTAGGCATAAAGCAATGGATAGAACTAGAACAACACTGTCAAACACCTTGAACTAAACGATATTTAGAAAGTAGTATGCCAAAATACCAAAAGTAAACTTTGATTTCTTATTAATAGTTCACCAAGACAGATTTTAGGTTCAGCCAAAAAAATAATAAGCAAATAAGTCACATTAAATTTAAAACTGTTAAAATCCTAAAGAGTATGTTCCCAAACATAACAAATAAATTAAAAATCAATACTGATAACACACTTAGGTAACCCAAAATATTTGGGCCTTGGGACATCAAGTGTCCCAAAATTCACATCATAGTGGGTATCAGAAGGCAAAGAGAGAGAAGAATTGAAGACCTATTTAAAGAAATAGTAACAGAAAACTTCCTTAATCTGGCAAAGATAATAGACATACAAGACCAGGAAGTACAGAGAGCCCCAAACAAGATGAACCCAAAGAGACCCACACCAAGACACACCATAATCAAAATGCCAAAGTTTAAAGTTAAGTTTAAATCTTAAACTCAACAAAAGAAAAACAGAGAGATACCTACAAGAGAACTCCCATAAGACAGTCAGCTGTTTTCTCAACAGAAAATTTGCAGGCCAGAAGAGATTGGCATGAAATATTCAAAGTGATGGAAAGCAATCAAGATTTTCCAACATAGTTATCATTTAGAATCAAAGGACAGATAAAGAACTTCTGAGACAAAACAAACAAACGACAACAACAACAAAAAAACTTGAAGGAGTTCATCATTGCCAAAACAGTATTAGAAGATACAGTAAAGGGACTTCTTTAAAAAGAAAACTAAAAAATATGAATAATAAAATGGTAATAACTACATATCTATCAACAATTACTTTAAATGCAAATGGAGTAAA
>NW_011888818.1:527064-530379 GCF_000151845.1 Pteropus vampyrus
ACAGTTCTAGAGAGGAAAGGCAATACCATTTCCCTCAAAGTAACCTCTCCTGATCCCCTCCCTACTCAACTCCTCAATCCACAACACACAAGAAAATGTATCAAGAGTGGCAGTCCTTGACCTCTAAAAGGTGTAAAAACTGACATTTGAATGGCCTGTGACATTTTACTACTCAATTAGTCTGCCTTAAATCAGTGCAGTCTAGACTGCATGGTATGCTGAGAGCATTCTGGCACAAAGATTGGAAATAGCTAGCACTAGATAGGATTAGGACTGGAGAAAACTAATTTTGCAGCCTGAAGTTTTTGTGCCAACAGTTAGGGGTTAATAGTTCAAATCATCAGGAAATTTTAGTAACTGGGCCTGCTCCAACTTCATAGTAACCCAGGCCTCCTGACGGAAGGGCTCATAAATACTTTCAACATGTAAATGAATTTGCAAGAGCATTTCTTCTCTAGGTGATCAATTCACTTTTATCTTCTACTCAAGGAAGAATTATTACCTTTCATGTAAGTTAATGAGAATAGAGTTATTATAAAGAAGACCACAGATATATACTAAATTTACCAAAAAAAAAATGGTTTTAGTATTGAGTGTTCTATTGCAAATGACTTAAACTGCTCTATTTTTGTAGAAAGAGATTTATATAATATGATGGACTAGATTCCGTTCTCAGTCATTCACTTCTTGCTTCATACTAGAATTATGAGTCTCACATTCTGCCATGATAATGTAATATTTCATACTCCTTGAGGTTGGGCTCATCAGGTACCTTGCTTTGACCAATGGGATATTATCAAGATATAACACAAGCATTAGATGTAATTATGCTTGTGTAATTAAGGTTGGTTTCTCACCTCTCTGCTATCGCCATGGGAAAAACATGCTTCAGTTAGCCCACTGCTCCTGGTGGGATGCGATTCACCTGGAAGTAAGCTGCCAGGCTACACTGAGCCAAAATTAGCATACCATAAATATAAACAACTGATCCATAAACATGTGAAAAATAAATGTTTATTGTTAAATGCCAGTGGGGAATTGTTTCTATGTTATGCATCATTATTTCAGCAATAGTTAATTGAAAGCTGTAGTGAATTAGGCACTAACACGATTATTTGAAGGGCCAAAGGATTTGACTCTGGACCAAACCTTGAAGAATGATTCCATCGAACCAACTAGTTGGTCCAAATAGACGGGAAACTGCTTATTTTTATACAACTGGTCAGTTGCTATAGGATCCACTGACTGAAATATCACTTGAATTGTTCGAGATAACATGGGACGAGCAGTTAGCTAAAGAAATATCTATTCACGTTTGGGGAAAAATTAACAATATACTATCAAGACTTACTTTATTTGAATCAAAGACTAAAATGATTAAGTTAGCAAATATGCAGGCATGTATCTTTTTATTTGAGGAAGTCAGGAGCCACCAGAGACTGGTGAAACCTGCCACTAATCCATATAAAAATATAAGAATATATTGCCCTTCATATGAAAAGAGTATCCAAATTCCAAAAGAATATTAACTAGCATTTTCTTCATTCATTTTTCCCATTCCTCCCAACCCTTTAATCAAGCAACAATAACCAAAAATAAATAAATAAATAAATAAATAGATAAATAAATAAATAAATAAATAAATAAATAAGGGAAAGTGAGCAGTGAAGAAAGAATGCAACTTTTATACTCATGGAATAGTGGGAAATTACATCTCATCCAAAGGTTCAACATATCAAAAATGTTCTCATTGGCTTAACCTATTTAACATAATTAAGTAATATTAGTAGCACCCAATCTCCACTAGAGACTGAGCCACTGAGATTGTCTGCAGGATTCATGGGTGCTGACATCTGGATGAGTAAACAGTGATCCATACTATTGACTTGATCTAGTACAATTTCATAGGAGATTTAAAGAATCACAATACTCCTCTGTATTTCATTATCATAATCATAGAGACATTATTATATAAAATGTAAATACATATTTAAGTCAATTGTAGTATGGTTTAACTTAATTCTACAATGTTCAGAAAACATACCCATAATCTCAGTCTCATTTTGAGAAAAACATCAGACAAATTCCATGCATCCGATTGGGTATAAATATCTATAATTCTCTACAAATATCTGTAATTCACAAAACTTTTAAGATCATCAAAAACAAGAAAATTCTGAGAAACAGTCATAGCCAAGAGTAGCTTAAGGAGACATGAAAACTCAATGTACTGTGGTTTCCTGAATGAAACCATGAAATAGAAAAATGATTTAGATATCAAAACCTAAGGAAATCTGAATAAAGTATAGAACTTGTTAATAATGATGTGTTAATATTAATTCATTAATTGTGACAAATATATCACACTAACATAAAATGTTAATAGAGAAAACTTGGTGGGTGTATATGAGAACTCTGTTTTATCTTCACAATTTTTTTCATAAATTTAAAACTAACTTAAAATAAGTGTTAATAAAAAAAAAAAAAAAAAAAAAAAAAATTTGCCAAGAAGTCAAGCAGTAAAATACAAACACTTTTCAGTAGAAAGGGAATTTCTTATATAAAAATGTTACAAGCTTCCATTTTGAAGAAAGGGCTTGAAAGTTACATAATCCAAATATAATATTTAGGATTTCAAGATAAGTTTACCTAAGCCAGGGAAAAACTGAAACAATTATTTCTCCTGGAGGCAGGATCCACATAGGTAACCATATATTCTAGTAGTAAAATAGCTTTAAGGAACCACTGTTACCTTTAGGCTTATGGGCTAGACAAGGGAAAAATCAAGGACTTAAAAGTTTCTGGTGAAGACCAAAACGTGAGTAAAACTAGAAGAGCTATGACAGCAAATGGAAAAAATTTGAGCATAATTACATCTTAAGTAACATTTTTACTGAGGGGTTTCTATAGCTTTAAGTTTTTTTTTTTTTTGCAATATGACATCATTTACAGATCAAAAATTAAATTAAATATTTAAAAGTGCTTTGTGTGTTCTGATTGTAAAATAAAGAATGCTTTTCTTTGTGGTGAATGGAAAAGAAGAAAAGCATAAATAGTCAGATTGAAGATTTTATCCTTGCTTATTTTAACATTCTTGAAAAACACAAATATTAGAATTGAGATCTTACTTTCTAAAGTGTGATCCATGAGCTTGCTAGAAATGTGAACTCTCATGCCTTATCCTAGAATTTCTGAGCAAATAATCATTTTAACAAAATCTCCAAGTGATTTGTACGCTCATTAAAATTTGTAATACATTGAATTAAGTAACCTATTTCATAAGCACTTAATGGCAACTACCTAACACACACAAAT
>NW_011888818.1:530429-531387 GCF_000151845.1 Pteropus vampyrus
CATGGTTGTTGAATTATATAGTATTTACCGTTAACTGAACTTCTTAATATAAAAATATGTTATATGAATTTGTCTGATTGCTGTCAGATACTTCTCTAGTGATGGGAAATCAAAACAAGACATGAAATAAATTACCTAAGGGAGGAGAGGGCTTTGGAAAATATGAGCCGATGATGAAATTATACATAAACTGTGAGTCTGTTATAATAGTCCTAATAGTGTTATTTTCTCTGGCTATAACCTTTACTACCAATTTCTTAAGAGAGGGCTCAGCATTCTATACATAGTCCAGTATGCTAAACAAGCCATTTCACATGCTGCCTTCTATGGAGCTCTATTCTCAAAAGAGAAATAGTGACTTCTACAAGGCTTCTATTGCAAATATTGTGTCAGATTCATAAGTTTTCTGCAAATAGATATGTGTGCTTGAAGGACATGATTTAAAGTTTTATGTCCCTTACAACAATAGCCATATTGCACACATGGTAAGGTCTCAGATATAATAAATAGATTTCATTTTTCACTTTAACTTGTATTATTGATATTAGCCAACTAAAAACTTCTCTTTAGCAGGGACCTGAGGAATGTTCTGACTTTAGTGAAATACATCTGCTTTGGCAAGAGATGATAGAAAGGTTACTCACATTAGAAAAGCTGCATATTTTCCAATCCCAGTAAATATTTCTGTGATAGAAATATCAACTTAAAATCTTATGTTATGGCCTAAAGTTATTATAGTATATGTTCAATGAAATATTTATTTCATTGATTTTATCTCTTGATTTCCAGGAGAAATAAAAATAGGAGTCTTCTGCCATTTGTCACCAAATGGATGTCAATTAATGCAATAGCAAAGCCATAAAATATAGCAGAAAATTATACAAATATAATAGCACTTATTGAGAGTTAATTTGAAAAGCAATTTGTCTTTCAATTTCTGGTGGATGTTGACTATTTT
>NW_011888818.1:531437-533574 GCF_000151845.1 Pteropus vampyrus
AATGGAAAAGAAGAAAAGCATAAATAGTCAGATTGAAGATTTTATCCTTGCTTATTTTAACATTCTTGAAAAACACAAATATTAGAATTGAGATCTTACATTCTAAAGTGTGATCCATGAGCTTGCTAGAAATGTGAACTCTCATGCCTTATCCTAGAATTTCTGAGCAAATAATCATTTTAACAAAATCTCCAAGTGATTTGTACGCTCATTAAAATTTGTAATACATTGAATTAAGTAACCTATTTCATAAGCACTTAATGGCAACTACCTAACACACACAAATACACACACAAGCATGCACACAAACATTTTTATCTATTCATTTATTTTACAAAGCAGAAACTGATGAATTCTGATGTACTTATCTTCAAAAAGGCTGCATAATTACTAGGGTTAAGAATAGGAAAAAGGGGTGGGATAGGGTCCTTTCTGCCACTTATTATTTATGTGGCATTGCTATGAAGATTATGTGTTCTGAGCCTCATTTTCTTCATCTGCAAAGTGGGAATAGTACTGTCAACCCTGACTGCTTCATAGGAGTGTTTATGAGACTCACAATTGATCATTCATGTATCTACTTTGCAATCCATAAAGTATTATAGCTATATGAATTTTGACATGATGATTACTGTTAGCATCATTTGATGAAGGGAAATATTACAATTGTAAATATTTCTAAGACTACAAGGCCAACAACAGACAGGCCAGGTTCATTTGTTGCCATGGTAATGTATATTAGATAAATGAATTTGAAATAAAATTTTCTTCAGTTGACTTCCTCTCGCCTAGAATATTTGTCTTTTCATAATACACATCTTATCATGGGATTCTATTTATAGTAAAGATTTTAATTATCAATATGGCAAAATTTGTCAGAAAAAATAAAAGGTTAATAAAAAACATTCTTAGATCTCCAGTTAAATATTTCCTTTATTAAAATTTTAATAAACATCTATACAGTTAATTTTTATCAATATTTTATGGGTAATACACAGGAACACTTTTAATCCATACCAAATCTATTAGTCCTATGTATATGTAAATTATCTTTCTATCTTCACTCATTTTGTAAATGCAAGTTAATTTTATTGTGAAATATTCTAAAAAATAAATCTGGTGCCCTTGCACCAGATTTTCTCTACCAACATTATTGCTTTGCTTCCTTAGAGCCAGATATAGTTTCCCATGGATATGGCATCAATAGCTATCCAAGTCCTTTCACATCAAATATTTAGATTTTTTTTTATTATTTACATGTTAAAAATAAAAAATTGAATAAATACTCATAACATAATATAAGGTCTCTCAGATTAGGTTAAAATTATTAAATTAGAATCATTTGGTCAGAGTTATCCTTCTTATTTTTTTTATACATTTCTAAATTGTACTTTCCCTGAAAGTTTGTACCCATATTGTCTCCCAAACAGAAGATGACAGTGGCTATTGCTATCTTTCATTCCAATCCAATAATTATCTTTAGAAAAATGACCAAATTAATAGGCATAAAGAGTCTTATTTATTTGAAATATGCATGTTTTAAATTTACTGCCGAAGGAAGGTAAATTTTTAATTTTATCAGTATATTTTGGACATCTATCTTTTTTCTTTCTTCCATATTTCATATCTTTTCCTCCACTTTTGAAAAAAATTAAAATTGTTTTTTATATTGTTCCTAATTGACTTGTGCCTTTTTGCTAATGACTACCATCAATATACACAGAAATAAAGTTTTCATTTTATTATTAAAGATAATGCATTGTCAAATATGTGACAAATTTTTTTAATTTATCATTTTCTTTTAACTGTCTCATTTTGATGTAAGATAGCTACATTTTTATGTTACACTAATAAAATTTTCAGTGGGCTAATTTTATATTTGTTTCTTATATTTTACCTTAATTTTTCAATTCCTGTATTTACTTGGAAATAATGTTATTCAATATTTTGATATAAAATTAAAATTTTTGTATATCTAAATAATTAACTATTTGTCTCAACACCATGTGTCATATTCAGTCTTTTTCTCACTGTTTTTAAAAATCACTATTATGCTATTCATTATAATATATTCCATTTGTCATTCTGGTTGTTTTGTCAGTTCTACTATTTTGTTTATTTTTGTATCAGCAATGCA
>NW_011888818.1:533624-535667 GCF_000151845.1 Pteropus vampyrus
GAAAGGTTACTCACATTAGAAAAGCTGCATATTTTCCAATCCCAGTAAATATTTCTGTGATAGAAATATCAACTTAAAATCTTATGTTATGGCCTAAAGTTATTATAGTATATGTTCAATGAAATATTTATTTCATTGATTTTATCTCTTGATTTCCAGGAGAAATAAAAATAGGAGTCTTCTGCCATTTGTCACCAAATGGATGTCAATTAATGCAATAGCAAAGCCATAAAATATAGCAGAAAATTATACAAATATAATAGCACTTATTGAGAGTTAATTTGAAAAGCAATTTGTCTTTCAATTTCTGGTGGATGTTGACTATTTTCGACAACTTATCATCTATGCCTATTTGGGCTTAATAATAATAATAATGTTTGCTTTTCCTTCGGTAATTCACACCTACATCATTATGAGCACTTGCCATGTGTAATGCACTCTCTAGGAAGGATGATGTCTAGCTTCAGGAAACAGCAACTTGATTGGTTCAGAGCATGTGGTCTGCAAATAGGTGCAGCTATTTTGAAAAGAGAAACTCCCTTGTTATTCAGAAAACACTGCTGGGAGCAAGAAAGCATGTAAGCACATTCAGCAGTTGCTACCAGACATTTCTTAATGTCATCCAATCAGATTTCTGGTAAAACAAACACCATGGAAGTCAGAGAGAACCTAGGAAAAAATAGGGGGAGAGAGAGGGGTGTGGGAAGACGGGAGGGAAAAGGAAGAGGGACTGGAGAGAGAGAAAAAATGGTGACATTTTAAACATTCCATCAACTCTGCATTAAATCTAACTTAAATGATTATTTCAGCTGAACTTTTTAGTTACCAAAGAAAAGATTATTGTCTGAGGCAGTTTGAGAAAGTTTTCTATTATTTATATTCAAAAGAACCCTCACTTGTATACCATAACTCTGCTAATGATGTCGTTTGTTTTGTTTTGTTTCTGTAGTTGTAGTAAGAGGTAGTCCACAGACAGCAAAAGTTCCAAAACCCTAGCATATAGTACAGTCTACACTCACCTGAGCCAGTATCAAATAAGACTTGAATTCTCTCATGCCCAGAATTATGATCTGAAAGCCTGGCCATCAGGTAGGCTCATTAATTTTTACAGCTTTTCCTTTACCCTAGTCTCACATAACCATTGGCTTAGGTGATCGCTTTTGGACAGAGAAAACGTATTTGCAATCCATGGTCTCTGCGGGGAAAGAGAAAGTTCATTCTTGGTTAGTTAAGTTATTAGAGAAATGGCAGGCATTTTTATTAAATCATGGGAGGGCCTGAGTAGGATATCCTAGCCTGTACTAACACTGAGCTGACGATAAAATATACTTTATTAGTTCAGTTAGTGCACTGTTTATATAGTGATCTAATGCCCTTGCATATCTGCTGTAAAATTCTCGTAGCACCAGAGAGGGATTTTAATTAGACAAACTACATAACCTCTTTTCATTAATTATTTTTTCTTAGGTTTGCTTTTTTAAAAAAAGTATAAATAACTAAAACCTGAGAATAAATAATATTGGTTCCTAAAGTGTTGCCCTAAAAAAACACTGAGTTCCCCCTCCCACCCTCAAGAAAACTGAAAATATATAAATGTATCTGATGAATACCAACAAACGTGTTGGTCTGTTTGGATTCCAACCTTAGTGGCAGGAGTTAAGGAGTGCTACCAGAGGATGGTAAAGGAACTCACGATTTAGGAATAAATGCAGAAGCCCAGTGGTTACTGTTGAGGACTTGCAACCTAGCCTAGTAAGAACATATGCTTCAGAATGAAGTGTTTCTGATTTTCACCCAGATGTAGTAGTTACTCTCTGTGTAAACCACTTAAGCCTCAATTTTTCTCATCTGTGAAGTAGAGATGATACAGCCGCATGTGTCATCTGGTTCTGATAATTAAATGAGATGTTAATTGTGAGCATGATGTCTGGCACAGAATTTACATTGAAAAAAATGGTGGCTGTCAATAGTGTCGTTACAAACTTTATTTAATATTTATTCTCATATCAGCTACTTATTTTTTATTGTAAGTAGTCATACTTT
>NW_011888818.1:542782-544417 GCF_000151845.1 Pteropus vampyrus
GATACCCGCTATACAGCTGCTATTGCCATTCAGCCACAAAAAATAGCTCTCACTAACACAAGACAAAGGATATTTTTAAATTGTTATGTTTTACACTTCCACATAATTAATCATATGAAAACTTGTCATATATCAAGATTTGCCATTGTTATACACATATTTTAAGTGATTGTTTTTAGTTATTTGTGTCATGCTATTACTTTTAATTATTTATTTAAAGCTGCATGTACTTTAGGTGGCCTCAGTGATAGAATATTTCTAATAAACCTAATGATGGAACTTTTTCCAAAAAAAATTTACTCAACACTTTCAAAACCAAAGTTAATTTGAAAAAGAAAATAAAAACTTTCCCAGCTTTTATAGAATCTGGAGGTAAAATATCTCAAATATTTTGTCTTACAACAATTAAGAAGTTAAAACAAAGAAAAATAAAAGTTCTTCTAAAATGCTCAGCCCACATGTAGAGAGACATATAAAAAGAGAATCTGTGACATCTAGCTCAAGGCAATAAATATTCAAATGCTGTATTTGATAGTTGAGAAAGTACCACAGTTAGGTAATAGTAGAGGGAAGATTTTAACACAAATCTGTTTGAACCAGAGTCTGCACTCTTAGCTGTATCCTCCTCTATAAACAAGAATAAAACACAAAGAAAGCCATAAAATCACACATACATACACACACACAGGCTAACCTGAAAACAATTGCAAAATAAAACTTTAGTTTTATATCTTCATCAAGATATTGATGAAGATTTCATGGAGACAATAGAAATTAACTAAGGCTGTAACATTCCTGAATTTTTAAATTCAAGCTTTCTAGTTGCTGACCGCAACCAGTATCCTTTATAGTTTGTCACTTGGTCACTCGCACTGAAATCATCCTCTGACCACATTAGGGTTTCTCTTATTTCATATTTGAATGTCTCTTAGTTTCTCCTTTAGAATTTGCCATCCTAGCTATTCACAAGGGGAAGCACTTCTATCAGTATTGGAGACATGTGTGGAACCTCTTTAAAACATTCCTTTTAAATAAATATTAAACATAATTAGTATTTATTACATTAAAATGTAAATGATCATGGAGATAGAATCACTGATTTCCAACTTTGATTTTCTTGTAGAACTACATGTATATTTCAATAACTGCCTTATAACATGGCTTTTATTTTAGTTCATCTGATTTGTATATAGTCTAGTTTGTCCCTGTCATTCTTAGTATATGACATGTAAGACAGTGCCAATGTATACAATGTAAGCATTGTACTCATATTTATTTAATTGAAATTGAACAAGCCATTGATTGTACTATCAACGCATTCAGATAGAATTTTTTTTTCTTTGCGACTGGTGTATGTACCAGAAAATTCAAGTTTCTGTTTCTAGTTCATTTTCCCCTACTTCTCTAATAAATACTCATATTCCAAAAATGTTACAATATTTCTTCTCTAAGACTTCTGTTTCACAAATAATGAGAGATAAAGTATATTTCATATCCATATACCAGAATGAATAATGAAACTTTTTAAATTTTTCTACAACTTCCATGAAATAAATGAATGATACTTTGGAAAGGCAATACAGACTTCTGGAGGAAAAGAGAAAATTATATCATGTAATTAATTCTATCATACTT
>NW_011888818.1:545197-561465 GCF_000151845.1 Pteropus vampyrus
TGTATATTTCAATAACTGCCTTATAACATGGCTTTTATTTTAGTTCATCTGATTTGTATATAGTCTAGTTTGTCCCTGTCATTCTTAGTATATGACATGTAAGAAAGTGCCAATGTATACAATGTAAGCATTGTACTCATATTTATTTAATTGAAATTGAACAAGCCATTGATTGTACTATCAATGCATTCAGATAGAATTTTTTTTTCTTTGCGACTGGTGTATGTACCAGAAAATTAAAGTTTCTGTTTCTAGTTCATTTTCCCCTACTTCTCTAATAAATACTCACATTCCAAAAATGTTACAATATTTCTTCTCTAAGACTTCTGTTTCACAAATAATGAGAGATAAAGTATATTTCATATCCATATACCAGAATGAATAATGAAACTTTTTAAATTTTTCTACAACTTCCATGAAATAAATGAATGATACTTTGGAAAGGCAATACAGACTTCTGGAGGAAAAGAGAAAATTATATCATGTAATTAATTCTATCATACTTAAAATTTTTTTCCTCACAATGTTTTACTATCTCAAAAGTAACTTAAAGAATTGAAATAGGAATTCAGTCTTATAACTCCTACATTTACATGAACCAGAATAATTTTATAAATGAAAGGAATAATCGAACAATATTTAAATCAAAAACAATATTTTCCTGGCCTCACACAACCGTCTTTAACTTCAAAATTTTTCAAGTGATTTAGCAAAGAGGACTTAATCATGCCTTTTGAGGCCTTTCTTCCAGGGACAATGGATGTTCCCTTTGATTAAATTATCACAAAAAAAATGTGTAGATATCTTATTTTTGTATCCATGTTCTCATTTGCTTGCTTGTTAAAACTTTTAATTGCATATATTTGTTTTTAGAAACATCTGTAATGCTGACAATTTGCTTGGGGGCTCGATATAAAGAAACAATGCATTTTTAGAATGGGTTTTAGGCTTCAAGGGATAGAATTGGGAAAGAGGCCTTAGAGACAATTGCATTATTTGAAGTTTATCAGTTCAAAAAACTGTCAGGGATACTCTGTACAGGTCTAGTTTGGAGTCAAGGAAGTGTATTCATGTGGATAGTTCTTAATGACCCTTTTGGTCATTATTGTTATTATTTATTGTCCTATATCATCAAAAATAATTATCAAAAAAGTAAAATATCGTAAGACTTTTGCAGATGTAAAATGAACATGTGTTAAATTTTTATTTAACTCATCTTTAAAGGGGAAAACAGTAAGGTGTTGCAACCAGTTTAAAACAATTCAAACCAAGTCACATTTTTAAATCAGAAATATTAAAATGAATGTACAAGTAGAAGCAAAATTGGATTATTCTACATTGGAGAAGGAAAGTCAATACAACCTCCACTGGAAATAATTTATTTTCATGTCTGTAAAATCATTTTTAGTTTCTATCTGTTATCTCTAACTTGAAAAGTAGCAAAATAGCTCAAAAACAATGAAATGCAAGAATTAACCTAAAAAAAGTATGTGGAGCAATGGTAGCTCTCATGTGCTCCTGGTAGAGGTTTAAATTGATTCAATCATGTTGAAAAAACATGATAAGCATCCATTAAAGTTAAAGATAATTATACCTATGACTCAGCAATTTAATTTCCAAATATGTGCCCTACATAAATATGTGCTTATATGTACCAGGATGTATGTTTCTGAATAGTTTCAGCATTATTCAAATTAATAGACAAAAATCTTATTACAATGTAGATTTTTATTAAAAAAAAGATAATTTTTTTATAGAGTGAAATAATATTTATCAATGAAAATGAACTATCTATAATAACAACTTGGTGATTCTTAAAAATATAATGCTATGCAAAAGAAGCTAAGCAAAAATGAATGTATTTTCTATTATTCCATTCATTTAGAATAGAAAACAGTCTATTGTTTAGAACTATATGATTAGGTGTACAAAACTATAAATAAAAACAAGAAAGTGGATAACATAAATGTCAGGATATTAGTGTCTTTTAGTAGAAAGCTATCAGGAAGGGCAGTCAGAGGATCCTGGTATATTTTTTTTTCCCCCTTGCACTACATAGTAACTACACAGGTGTTTGCTTTTCAATGTTTTAAGCTGCATGTTTTTGTGCTTTTCTGTAAGTATGTTATAAAAAGTTAAGATATTGGTATTATATATTTGAAACTACAGGCATATAAGATTCAGATCCAGCATTTAAGCAATTATTTAGAACAGGAAGAAACACAAATGTAAAAACAGATCAAGTCACATTACTATTGTTTTTTTCTTAACATTTCTTAATAATGATTTGGTTAAATTCCTATTTTTAGTTTGTAAATTTCCTGAAGCCAAGCTTGTACCTTATTCATCTCTTTATTTTCTAACTGACTCTTGCCACAAATTAATTAATCAATGCACAAAATAATCAAGTATTGAACAAATAGGAAAAATATATATAAAGTGTTCTAGAAGATCAGAAGAGGGAGAAATTATTTTTAGTAAGAGAGTCAAGAAAGTTATTAAGGAGGAGGTTGCTATCTCCTAACCTGGGATTTGAAGAACAGATGGTATTTAAGGGAAAAAATATGAGTAGAGGCATTTTAGAGAGAGCTTCCTGCATCAGAAATGGCTGAGGAAAGAATAAGTAGTGTATAACTAAAACACAAATTCTGAACAGTGATTCATTTGCTCCATGAGATTCTGATTTTCATTTACTGTCAGTGGGGAGGAATTACACATAAAAGTTTTCTTTCCATAGCAGAGGTACTCCTGAATATTAGTCTATAAATTGTTTTTTGCAAATTACAATTCATTGTAAGGGATAACATTACATACAATAAAAACTTCTGTAAAATGAATGATGACATTCAGTTGAATTCAACAAGGAATCATTACAGAACTAGGTGTTGGAGTGGGGGATATAAAGATTAAAAAGTTGCCATACTCATCAGCAAGAAGCAGAAAAACACTTGCTTTATACAGATAGCAAAGCAAGTATTTAATAGAGATGACTGGATGGTGTTCTCTTGATGGCATGTTAAACGATCATGCTCTGACATGTGTTGTGTGGCAAACAGTGATTGTGGCAAGGGCATGGTGTGATAGAAGAGAGGATAGGGAGAGGAGACCAAAAAGATCATTTATTCTTGGACAGAGGTGAAGATAGGAGGATAATGGACTTCATTAAATCAGGACAAAGATAGCATGGGAGTTTAGAGATTTGATCAGTAAACTGCATCGTGTGGAAACCAGGTGTTTCCATTTGAAAAGTGGTGGTACTCAAAGAAAAAGAGTTTCAACTTCAAGAATAATTGAGATCCTGTTTTCTATTACAAATATTTATGCTTATTTATTTTCTAACAATCTGCTAACACATGGTTAAATTCTACTTTTGTCAAGATGTTATCCCACAGTCTTTCAATTGAAACTATATTCTCCTCCATGTAGAACTAGAAGAATGGCTTCTTTGTAAAATTAATCACAATACCCAGTATCCTTCATGTTGTCATTTTTTGTTTTTGTTTTTGTTGTTCTTCCGACACCTATTGGATTCAGTCTTGATTCTAGACTGAGTCAGGGATGAGTTTAGAGCTCTGATGGGTACTTTGGTCATTCCTATATTACAAATGGTGCACAGCATAAAGCAGGTGTTCAATAAGTGTGGATCCAAATACACCAAGGCCCATGAAGGTTAACTAAGAAGAGAAAGTTGGAGAACCATCCAGAGATTTTTAGAAGGGGTGTTAAATATGACTTTTCATGGTCACCTTTCCAAACAGATTTAGATTCTGGAGGTGGAATTTTTATTAATTTTTTTTTAATAATACACTATACAGTGTTCTATGTTCATATTACTCAAAAGATAGAAGGGCCACTAGTAGTTCATAAGTTCTATTATTAATGAAGCACAGCGTATTTATTCTTTAAGTACATTTCATCATAAGATTTAAGTACATTTTTTTTTTATATAATATCCTCACAATTTATGATGATGAAATCTAGTACACGCAAGACTGGTGGAAAATCGAAGACCTGTGTAGGGGGTGGAGGAGGAGGGAAGAGGTAGATGGGGTAAAGAGGGTCAGATAGGGGGAGGGTAAAGTGAGTAAAGGGGATCAAATATATGGTAGCTGAAGGAAACTGGACTTTGGGTGGTAATCACACAATAGAATATATAGATGTCAAATTATAATGTACACCTGAAAATTATATAATTGTATTAACCAATGTTACCCCAATAAACTTAATTAAAAAAGAAAAGAAAAGAAAGACCTGTGATATGGCCCAATTATTATAATACCATCATCCAGAATAGGAAAAAACATGAAAAATTTTTTTCTGATAACAACATAGAAAAATTTCCCATTTCTAAACAGGCTCAAAGAACAATAAAATTTGTAAAGTTAAGTTCAGTATTTTTTAATTATAACTGATTTTTACTTTCAAAAATATCTATCATCCAAACATTTAATATTTATATTAGTTTTTATGTGATAATGTGAGAAACAAGTCATCCTAGGCTTCTTTAAATTCCTTTTGAAATTCTAAAAGAACAACTATATTTTATTTTATTTTACCTCCTCTGACGATTAGCTATTCCATTTCCTAATAAAATGTTGAAAGCTTCAGTGCAGAATGGCCTCCATCAGTTATATTCATATAAGTTCCAGGAGCTTGTGGGTTTGTAGCAATCAGATTCATCCTGAACACATTGATTTGTATTCTATTGTTATAGGTATATATATATATATATATGTGTGTATGTATGTGTGTGTGAGATTGAGACATGGAATGAATTTCTAATCAAAATCTTCTTTGCTCCTTATTATGAATTTGTCTTCCAATCTCACCCAATCTTTTCTTCCCATACCTGTCATGATAACTTTTTCAATCTCCTACTGTGACAAGTTATATAATGCTAAGACCTGCTTACCATTCTCTGCAGTATACCAAGTTCCTACAGTAGGAGTATTTTAGAACATTTGGCAGCTGCCAAAATTTTTGTTGTTCAATTAATCAGGCTCCAAATTCTTTTGCATTGATTTATATTAGGTGGGTAATGCAAATTTGGTTTGGCTAAAGTCTTATTATATAAGTGCATATTGCAGATAGATTTGCCTAAAACACACTTGGATACTTTAGAGATATTACAAAGAACAGTGCAATCCCACAGATATTAGGGATAATTGTCATTTGTATAATCAAGATAGAGGAAAGACTTTATATTAGCACCTCTTTTGGTGAATAGAATACCATCCTGATTTTACCTCTGTGAGGCTCAGCTCCCATTATCAGACTCACATCATAGCTATAAATATCTATATCAAAATCTCATTTTTTAAACACTCAAATGAAAACAGCCCGGGCTTTTGTAAGCCAGGTTTAGTGACACGTGCTTTTTACTTCACAGATGCCTAGTGCTACATGAAGTTTTTTACTCTTTGGAAAAAACTGGAATAACATCTTAATTCACACCTGAATTTTTAACCTCCAGGAGTTATTCATGTCTCTTATTGATAGCAGCTTACCTGCTTCTCAGTTAAGACACTCTTATAGAAAATTTGCGGACTATATATCATAGCTCAAATCTTAGACATTCAGAACATCCTACTCTAAGATGTATCCCAACAAGCTTGTACTTTCCATAAAACTCTTTAGACCTATTCTAGATGGCAATTAATAATTTTATTATATCCTGAAAAATCTCTGATCTTTATTCCATATCGCATTTAAATTTCCAACACTGATTACATCCATTAAAATTTTCCAAATTCATAGCTACTCTTAAGTCCAGGATCCCAAGAATTTTGTAGTACTTACACAGAAAGGGAACTGCATGTACAGGAACTGAAAGTCACATTTGATCTAGTACCAGAAACCATATGACTTCAGAGTGCATATTGTACTTTGCACAGCCAATGACCAAGGCACTCTACCATGATACAGATTTGGAGGTAGGTTGCTTTGGTCAATGGGATATTAGTATGTGTAATACAAACTGTGATTTAAAAAGAAAGTGTTCATTTGAAGCTTGCCCTCTTTCATGAAACCAACATGCGAATGAGCCTGAGCTAGCCTCTACTCTGAGAAATTATCTTAAGTAGAATTGAAGCTCCTCAGTCAACGGTCTAGAAACTGCCAGATGTATGAGGGCCTCTATTGTTCATTTCATGCTGTATTAAAAAAACATCCCAAAACTAAATGGCTTAAACAACATTTACTTTTCTCCAGGATATGGTATTAGGAATGGTTTGACAGGGATAGCTCAATTCTTTGCTTGTCAACTGGAGCAGTTTAAAAGCTGCAGGTTAAAATCACCAGAAGACTTGTACTTCTCCAGTGATTGATGCTGGCTCTAGACTGGGCGTGTCATTTCCTCTCCATGAGGGACTCTTAGTGTGATTTCTCTGTATAGGCCAGATTGGTCTTTCTCTCACCACATTTGGTTGGTTGAAGAATGGGTGTCTCAAGAAACAGAGCTAGGTAGAAACTGTATAGCTTTTTATAACCCAGCCTCGGAAATCATGCATCTACAACAGATCTATCCAAATTCAAGGGGATGAAATATGGACTCCAGTCCTCAGTGAAGGAGTGTCAATATTGCATGTTAAGAATAGCATATGGGATAAAATTCCTATGGGTGTGGTCATTTTGGGGAAATGCACTCTACCAGATTATCCAGCCTACTGACCTACCAGTGAACTTTAGCCTTATGGATAAGCCCAGAATAGATCTGTGTAGGAATCATCCAAGTTGTCAACCCAATGTATAGTGAGCTGATAAATAATGACAGTTTTAAATCTCTACATTTTAGGATGGTTTGTTATGTAGCAAAGGGTGATGATACAGTTATTGATACCCAGAGGCATGGTGCTTCTGTAACAAAATCTAAAATATGTGATATTGGCTTGGGACCAGTCAGTGAGCAAAGTATGGAAAAACTGTTAGGGATAGCTAGAAAAGTTGTAAAAAAAAAAAAAAGAAAAAGAAAAATGATAAAAATAATTAAAAAAAAAAAAACCTTAATATGGCTGGAAAAATGCTGAACAAACTCAGGAGAGACTGGAAAAGGGATGAAGATTCCTTCAGGCTCTCCGTATAAACAACAGCTACCACCTTACCACTTTGCTACAATTAGCATTACTCTTAGATTCTTACCATCTCAAATACTACTTGTACTCTGACCTTAAGAATTATTTTTATGGAGCATGTCTTCTAGGGCCCTGAATCTCTATGTTCCAGAAGATGACCTTCCAGTTTTACCTACTTTAATGTGGAAACACTGCAATGCTCCTTCACCTCTATAGCAGTGTGACTGTTTTCTAATGTATGTCTATAAGCAGATATTGCAGTCACTTATAATGTAAGCAGTCAAGGGTTTTGTCTTCTGTCCAAATCTCCAAAATTATCTTATGAATTGCAAGCATTTGAATTCTAAAATCCACATGCAATTTTAGCTTAGCTAGAGTGCTCAGAAAATGAAAAATAAAAACTACCAAGATGAGGGTACTCATAATTCTTCAAAGTATTCAGCACTTCTTATAATTTGCCTGTTTTTTTCAGCATGCGTAAATCCAGGGACATGAAACAAAAATGAATTCAAAACAATTTTTAGTATATGTGCTGCCGAAGCGAGCACAAAACAGGTCTCCAAAACAGCACACATAGCTGAAAGAATTTCAGTACGTTTGGTTTCAGACAACACTCCCTCTGTGGCTTGTACAATTTTATTCCTCTTTCTTAGCACTATTTCCCTTTGCACACTGGCATCAATTTCCTCCTTCCTACTGAATACCTATTTCTTCTTAGTTTAGTATACTTCTATCATATCGACATCAGGAGGAAGGGATCATCTTTCCTGCCAGTGTTAACAGAGAATGTAGAGGAATAGGACTCTGCCTGGGTATTTGGATCACACACCCATCCTTATACCAATCACTACAACCAAGAGAATTCAATGTTCAGAGGTTACCCTGGGTCACTTATCTACTCATGCCTGAAGTGAGAAGAAAGGATCAAACTCCTCAGAGCATTCTATCTATAAATGAGGGATACTTGGCTCCTCAAAGAAATGCTGGACAGATATGCAATGCAATTTGGTCTCTTAGCTATATAACTAAGTTTGCCTTCTTTTTTCATCATTTTTGGACTGAAAATTCACTGAAAGAGCTTGGCTGCATTTAAGATACTCCATGTCCCTGATGTACTGCAGCTTATATTTGTCTTCAGTGCCCCAAACATGACTAAACTACCGTGTCTAATAGGATTTAAGGATGGTAAATCTTGGCCCAGCCCTCAGCCTTTTTCTCCTGTGGGAGTGTTTGGGAGATTATGTTCCTATAATCTCAAAAGTAAAAGAAACAAAGAAGAGGTTGGTGAGGTGGTGATGTTGAAATAAACAAAATACACATTGTGTTACAGCAATAGTTCAAATTCTAATCTCTTGTGAACTTCACTTTTGGACATACTCTTGAATTTTCACATAAGAATGCTTTCAATACTCATAAGGATGTGTCCTCTGTGAAGCCATGCAAAAACCTGCTTCCCAAATTAATCCATATGGATCATGCTTCTGTGTTTGAGAATGGGACGGCTAAAACTTTCATTAAATAGATAACAAAAGTTATGATAGAAAACTCTATTGTATTTTGAAGTAATTGGTCATGATTTAGAGTTATTTTTGGACCATGTGTAGCTGATGAATAGGTCTAAAACATTTTCATAGGCTTTCCTTCTCAAACAAAAAAGTTATTCTAAATCTCTAAAAATTAACTGGGACTTGGGCAGAATTTAGTTGTGTGTGTGTATGAGTGTGTGTGAAGTGAGGGAGATAGAATATAAAAGGGAGAATTTCATTTTATAAATGTTATATATGAAAGTAATTTATTTAAGTGAACAAGATTAAGTTGGGTGAAGAAAAATATAATATTGTTCAAACATATTGGCTAATTAATGTGCACTGCTATTGATTATTCAGACACTGAAAGGGTTAGAGCAAGCCAACTACAAATATTAGCATGGCTTAATTAAAATTGATCATTAATTCTTAAAGAAATAGCAAGAGACATGCACAAAGACTCCTTTTATATATTTTCTACTAAAGCTAAGGAAAAGAAGTTTCATCATAAAAGGTGGTTAAAGCATAATACCTGCTTGCCCATCATGCTTGATTTCTTCCAGTCATGATTTAGATTTTATCAGGCCTTTCTCTAAATCTCTCCATGAATGTAGAGACACTTTTTAATGAATATGTTGTTGATGTTTCATTTGTATTATTTTCTGATAAAACTAACAATCGCTACATATTTAAAAATATATATATTTATGTATGTATATGTGTGTGTGTGTGTGTGTGTGCGTGTGTGTGTGTATATATATATATGTTACAAAGCTCTCTCCTTTTTTTCTTATGCCAAGTTCCATTTCTTGAAGAAAGCACTATATATATGAAGACAGCATTCAAGCTTTGAAACTCATTTTAATTCTCTTGTAATGACTTCCACTGTGCTTTCAACGTAAAATCCAATCTCCCCTGCAAGACATAAACTCATGAACACTTTCAGGTACCTTTCTCATTTATTTCCCACCCTATGTACTATGTATTTATGAAAATTAGAAAGGACCCTTGCTTTACTCAGCTTCTCTTATACTAGATATCACACTGGTCTATTACACTGATGATATTTTACTGATTGGACCTAGTAATCAAGAAATAGCAACAATTTCAGATGTATTAGTTGGACATTAATATGTCAGAAGTTGGACACAAATATGACAAAAATTTAGGAGTGTTCTATCTCAATGAAATTTCTAGGGATACGTTAGTGTGGCACATGTCAAGATCTCTCTTCTAAAGTGAAGGATAAGTTGTTGAACCTGACCCTCATACAACCAAAAGAGAGGGACAATGCCCAGTAAGCCACTTTGCATTTTGCTGGCAACACAGTCCTCATTTGGGTGTTATTCTAGCCCATTTACTGAGTGACCCAAAAAGCTACTCATGTTGAATGGGTCCTAGAACAAGAGAAGGCTCTGAAACAGGTTCAGGCTCTGTTCAAGCTGCTCTGCCACTGGGCCATATGATCCAGCAGATCCAATGATTTATGAAATGTCAGTATCAGATGGGAATGATGTTTGTAAGCTCGGGTAGCCCTATATAGCTAAAGCACAACTTTAGTATTTTGGAGCGAAATTCTACCATTCTCTGTAGGTAACTACTCACTCTCCTTTTGAGAAACAGCTTTGGGCTTCTATTGGGCTCCGGTAAAAACACTTACCCATAGGCCACCAAGTTACTATGCCTATCATAAACTGGGTGTTAAATGACCCACTAAGCTATAAAATTGGGCAAGCACAGCAGTACTCCATCATCAAATGGAAGTGGTAAATATATGATAGACCCAAGCAGTTCCAGGTAAGTTATATGAAGAAGTGGCCCAAAAGCCCATGGTCCCCACTTCTATCACACTACTTTGTTTTTGCCCAACCTGCACCTATAAAATTATAGGGAGTTTACTATGATCAATTGACAAAGAAAAATAAAACTTGAGCCTAGTTTACAAATGATTCTGCATGACATGCAGGCACCACCCAAAAGTGAACAACTGCAGCACCACAGTTCATCTCTGGGACATACCTGAAGGGCCGTGGTGAAGAGAAATTCTTCCAGTAGCCATAACTTCAAGCAGTGTACCTGGTTTATTTATTTATTTTTATTTTTTTTGGATGGGAGAATGGCAAGACGTGTGATTATATACCAGTTCATTGACTGTGGCCCATGGTTTGGCTGGATGACCAGGGACTTGGAAGAAACACGATTGGAAAATTGGTAACAAGAAAGATGAAGTATTATGAGAACTGACCTCTCTTACTGGGCAAAAAATCATGAAGATATTTATGTCCCATGTAAATGTCCATCCAAAGGTGACTTTATTAAAGAAGTATTTCAATAACTAAGTAAGTCATTTGACCCATTCTGTGCACGCCTATCAACCTATTCTCCAAGTCACCAATGTCCTTGGCCAATGGGCTTATGATCAAAATGGCCATGGGGATGTGACAAGGATGGAGGTTATGCCTGAGCTAAACAATATGAACTCAACTCACCAAGGCTAACCTGATTGTAGCTGCTGCTGAACATACAATTTGACAGCAACAGATACCAACACTGTATCCCTAATATGGCACCATTCCTTAGGGTGATCACTCAGGTACGTGGTGGCAGGTTGATTACAACTAAATCACTTCCATTATGGAAGGAGTAATGTTTTGTTCTTATTGGATTAGACATATACTCTGAATACATATTCACTTTCCTTCCATGAAACACTTTTACCTAAACTACCACAGATTTATAGAAAGTTTTATACACCATCACAGTATTCTATAGAACATTGCCTCTTATCAAGTAACTCACTTTACAGCAAAAGAAGTGAGGAAATGAGACCCCATGCTCATGGAATTCACTGGTCATACCATTTCCACCCTAATCCAGAAGCAGCTGACTTGATAGAATGGTAAAATGGCCTTTTGAAGACTCAATTATACTGCTAGCTAGGTGGCAATACTTTGCAGTACTGGGACAGTCTCCAGGGGACTGTGTCTGCTCTGAATCAGTGTCTATATGTTATTTCTCTCATAGCCAGAATTCACAGATCCAGGAATCAAGGTGTAAAAATGAGAATGGTACCACTCACTCTTACCCCTAGTTACCCAATAGCAGAACTTTTTCTTTCTCTCCCTGTGACTTTATGCTCTGCTGGCCTAGAAGTCTTAATTCCAAGGAGAGGAATGCTTTCATCAGAAGACACAGTAACTATTCTATTGAACTAGAAGTTAAGAGTGCTACCCAGCCATGTAGATTATTCATCATGACTCCAAATCAATCAATAGTCAAAGAAGGGAATTACTGGGCTGCCTAGGGTAATTGATCTTGACTATCAAGGAGAAACTGAACTACTACTCCACAGTGGAAGTAAGGAAGAGTATGTCTGAAATAAAGAGATTCCTTAGAGTATAACTTAGTATTGTCTTGCGATTAAAGTCGATGAAAAATAACAACAGTCATATCCAGACATGACTACTAGGGTAACTCCACCATATAAGGAACTATGCACAACTGAGGTTCTTGATGAAATCAGTGAGTAGTGGAAGAAAGTAGTTACAAATACCAGCTATGACTTCGTGACCACTTACAGAAACAAGGAATTCAATCATCATCATCATGAATATTTCCTCCTTATTTTGTTATATGTATGTGTATGTGTGTGTACGTATATGTAACATAAGAAGTATTGATTTTATACCACAGTATTTAAGTTATGAGACATCAAAAAGAAGAGCAAAGATCAATTGAGAACTATTCATACTCTTCTGTAGAAAGGATTTGTATGTTTTTGATTGTACATAAGAGAGTTGTATCATATTAGGTGGAAGTATGTACTTGTTTTGTTTTATTGTGTTTTTGCCTTTATTTGGAAGTCAAGTATGGTTTAAGGAGATGTGTATGGGTGCCAACTTGACAAGGAGTAGACTTGCGATTGTTACTTTTATGTGTCAACTTGGGTGGGACTCAAGGTACTCAAATATTTTTGACAAACATTATTCTGGGTGTTTTTCTTTTTAGATAAGATTAACATTTAAATAGGCAGAATTTGAGTAAAGCAGATTTCTTTCCACAATGTGGCCAGGGCTCAGTCAGTTGAAGGCCTGAATAGAACAAAAATATCGCTTCCTATCCCCTCAACACTCACCCTGCTGCAAAGAGGGAATTCTGCAGCAGACTACTTTCAACTTCATCTGAAAAATTGGCACTTCCTAATTCTACAGCGGATGGCATTCAGAGATAAGACAAAATGACAAAAAAATAAAGTTTTTACCTATTTCTAAGGTCATATTTTGAGTGCCCTTTTAGCTGAGAATTTACTTCAAAATGATAAAGTAATGATGGCTTTTGCCCTTCTCTTAGATAGCAAAGACCAAAGAAAAGAAGAAAGGACCAAAGAGAAGTAATCCATTGGGAAATAATATACCAAATTGATTGAGTCTAAGATTACCCAGAATAGGAATCTAGACACAAGAATCTAAATTACGTCCCTGAGTCAAGGTGGCAACTTTTGCTTTGATTTAACTGTGACTGGGGTACTGACTAAGAACAAGGAATTAGTGAACTTTATTTTGTTTTTCTCTGCTCGGCACTTTTCTTTTTCCTGGTAAACTTCCCTTTCCCATGCCATGTGGTTCTTTCTGGTGGCACTGCCAATCATACGGTTTCATCTGTCTTCTGGCAATAAATGTTGGTACAAGACATAAAGGGGCCATTTGGAGTCCTCCTATTATATTTGATAACCATTCACTAGATTACAAGTGAAAGGGAATGGCCATCATCCTTACTCTACAGGAGACAAACCATCATTAAACAAGATGTCAGTAAAAAATAAATAAATAAGTGGCAAGAGCATGCACAGTCAAAATACTGAATTGATACTCAATTCTGCTGGAATAGTAGGGAATACACAGGAAAAATCTCTATGTTAGGCTTACATTCTAATAGGAAGAGGAAACTAAAAGATAAGCTTGAATTTCTGAGTGATACTCAAAATGAAAAATCTGTGAATACTATATCTTTGTTATTTCAACTAATACATAATGGGCAAGGGGTCGGGGAAGCACAGGGTCAGTTAGAGACCCCTTAAATATTCTACACATAATGTTTATGGTTGTACTATAAGGTGATGTTCATATCACTGGCAAGTGGATTTTATTTTAGCAGTCAGGTATATTCCAGGAAAAGAAAAAAAAAGATGTTTATATAAATCAATAATCAACTGGTGGTTCAAGTATATTATTTTACCGGAAACAAAATTTCTATTCAGAATAACTCATCTTTATTATGATGATTATGTGTCATATAGCTTAGATGTAATTATCTTAGCCTCTCAGCCCTTCACTACAGCTCCTTTATTTATCTGCGTGTGAATAAAAAAATTATAGTAAAGGAAATTGTTACACAGTGAATCCTAGGTGAGGGCTCTTGTAAAGAGTCATTTTATAATACAATTTACCACTGCTTTGTTTACTCATTTCATAAAACAGAACTTTCACATATGACATTTTCATAAAAAAATACAGATGGTTCACTCATAAGTGGTCAGATAATACTAACCTGAGACATCATCATCATCATCATAATAAGTAATCTGACAAATTCTTCTGAGTTACGGAATGTAAGGAAATTTTTAAAAATCAAAACCTTTTAATACCAAAAGAAAATTTCACATGGAGTTCGACCTCTGAACTGTTAGTAGCAAAATGAAGATAATTAGTATTTGTTCATGAATTGAGTTAGTATTAAAAGGAGCACAGGTTATTTTTTTCTAAATGAATGAAAACTTCTTTATTCTTTCTAAGTAAGGACAAAGTACTTTGAAGCCTTTTATCTCTAATGATGCTTTCAGAGGTATTAAAAAAATACAGGTAAAGAAATCTCTTTATTGCCATAGTCATGCATGACACTTTGTGTGCTTTATTTATATTTTTGATAAGAGAAATACCTTTATTCTTCTGTTTCCAGAAACTACAACTGGAGACAAAGGTTGAAAGTGAATGCACTGAATTTACTGGCAACTTAATTGGCTTAGAAATGTCTTTGATGTTGAGAAGATTTCATGTTTAATCATCAGGCTAATAAGGGGGCAGGATCTACTCTAGGCAGGACTGTGGGAAAAGTCATGGACTTGAGCACCCATCACCAGGCCCCGCCTAGTTCCTAGGGCTCATCAGCTTCTTTGCAACTCAGCACTGTTCAAGTTTGGAATCGAGGTCAGAATTGTTTAAGAATTCAGTTGAATGAACAGGCATTCGTTATCAAGATTTTTTTTATTCAGAGTAACTAATTCTCCAATATTCCCTGATATTCTGGTCTATCAGTCTTATGAGGTGACCTCTAGTATTTGAAGCTAGATTTATTTTCCAGTGATCTAATGATTGTTCCATCTCAGCTGGAAAGTCTGTTTTTACTTTCTACAAAGTCACAACTTGCCCTTTCTCCTTGCAGCCAACTTCATGACTACCTCCCAAGATCTAATATCTTTTCCCCATTTATCCCCAGGGTCTCAGTGATTTATATCCACTAGTCCACATTCACAGATCATGTTCTGTGACCTAGACCCTATCTATCCATTCCAAAGCACAAATCCAATTCAGCTACATTAAAAAGGATAAATTACTATGTTTACTGATAACAGCTCAGTTTGTTTCCTATCCCATGAATATTTTTCATGTTAAAGAGATCGAGTTGGAAAAGTTTATATATATTCTTTCTTCAATGTAAAATTTTTTTCTTAATTTTCATTCTGAGTTTCATAGACCATCTTCTTAGTTAAAACCAATTTAAAACAGAAATTCAAGTTTATCTATTATATGAGGGAACATATTTTGGGGAAGATACAAATTTTGGCACATAAAAATTGATCCATAAATATTTTATTTAAAAGAAAGTAGCTTAAGTTTACTTAAAAAATAGAAAAAGAAAAAAGAAAAAAAAATTTTTGAAAGAATGCTAGTCCTTGCTTTAATTAAGGAAGTTATCAATTGATAATGAGATATTAATATTTACTTGGCAAAAATTAGCAAAAAAGCCTTAGAGTATGGGCCAATTGAAAAGTCACTCTCTACAGATAAATTCCATGTTAAAGAAGATTCACTCCTTCCTTTCTATTGAGCATCCTTTCTTTTCCTTCTCATATTTTAAAAAAATCTCTGTCTTAGAATCTGATAAAGAAGTCTGGAATGCTGGCTTTGATACTTTCTTAGTGTCTCATCTCTTAATTGGTCCACAACCTCTCCAAGCTTCAGGACCCTTTACTTTCTGTGGTCATTTGTGTATGCTTCTTTTTTCTCTCTCTCTTTTTTGCCTTTTTTAAATTAAATTTATTGGGGTGACATTGGTTAATAAAATTATATAGGTTTTAAGTGTACAATTCAATAATACATCATCTATATATTGCATTGCGTATTCACTACTTAAATGGATCATTTCTACAGTTTTGTTTAATTAATTATACTTGTCAAATGAGAAAAATAGGTGTCATTCTTGATTCAAATGTAGTTTCTGCCTTTATGTTCGACAGATAAAATTTTCTAAATAAATGTTGTTTCCTATCTTCTTACCATGTGTAGACCTTTTTTTAAATGACCAACTTAACTCCCTTATTATACTCCTCTTTTGTTTCTCTTTCAGTTCCTCTCACTTTGTCTTTCAAATTATTATTTATTTATTTCTTTACCAC
>NW_011888818.1:562180-593785 GCF_000151845.1 Pteropus vampyrus
TTTGCCTTTTTTAAATTAAATTTATTGGGGTGACATTGGTTAATAAAATTATATAGGTTTTAAGTGTACAATTCAATAATACATCATCTAGATATTGCATTGCGTATTCACTATTTAAATGGATCATTTCTACAGTTTTGTTTAATTAATTATACTTGTCAAATGAGAAAAATAGGTATCATTCTTGATTCAAATGTAGTTTCTGCCTTTATGTTTGACAGATAAAAATTTCTAAATAAATGTTGTTTCCTATCTTCTTACCATGTGTAGACCTTTTTTTAAATCACCAACTTAACTCCCTTATTATACTCCTCTTTTGTTTCTCTTTCAGTTCCTCTCACTTTGTCTTTCAAATTATTATTTATTTATTTCTTTACCACTGATTCTCATCCCATTGTCAATATCTTTCCTTCTCTTTTCCCTCCTATCTAGCTCAGATGGAGAGCTAGTATTTCTGTCTGCAGCGGATTTTCTAGACTAAGCAAGTACTAAAGACAGGGCTGGTAATACTCCCAGCAGTGATAAGCACCACATGTGACTTTTATGGTTAAATGGGAGAAGATAGGAGTGATCTTTTTAAATTCGTTTCATAAACAGACATCTGTTCTCCACTTGGAGAGAACTAAGGTGGTTGCTTTTGTACTAGTAAACTGAGGCAGTTATCAAGTCTGAAGGACTGAGAAAAAGACCAATAAAACCTCTGAGCACTGGTTGGCTTTCATAAGCCAATGGAAAAAAAACTTTTCAACTGCGGAGAGAATTGAGGAAGCACAGAAGCACATAGGTGTTGCTGCTTCACTGACACTGTCAGGAGGCATGAATTGGATATTGAAAATTAAAAACAAAAAAAAAGTGTTTGAAATTACATAAAAATCAGACTATCAGGAAGGAAATTAAACTGAATTTAAAAGCAGAAAATAACAAAGTGCTTTGGAACAGCTGAGTCTGACTATTTGCAAGGTCTAATTCTTGTGTTTCCCTTAGGGCAAGGGTGCAATTGGGCTCAAAAAAAACACCTGCAGAGTACTTCCTCTCCTCTGTCTCAGGTCACAGGTGCAGGATGGATGTTTCAGGCAGTGCTTCTTCCCTGGTGTGCAATAAATGATTCACTATATGACTAGGTCTTTCTTAGAGATGCTGTTGATTCGATGCTGTTGATCCTGCCTCAAAATATTCTCCCGATTGGCTTTACATTTTCTATTCTCTTCCTTTTCCTCCCAATCTCTTCTGTGACAATCACAAATGGTTGAGCAGGAGAATAATGAGGCCATTGACTAAAAATAAGACTTGTGTTACAATTAAAATGAGTGTGTTTATGGGAACAATTCTCCTATGTTCTCTTATCCATCAGTTTATGAAGTTATAGAAAACAATAGTTTTCAGTTTTTGTTTAATGGTAACACTTTCTCCCTTCAAAATCTTATGTGGAAATCCAATATATATCTTGTAGAATTCAAGGAGTGTTTCAAAATGGTGGAGATGTAGAATCTCCAATGCCTTTTTATTTCCACTTTCTCTCTTCCCCAAATGACTCCTATGTGACATTCGTCAAATTTCTGAGGGTCTGTGTATGATATACATAACAAAGATTAAAAGATATTTGCTATCTTCAGTTTAAATTCTCGGTCTTTATTTGGTAGATTATTTGTAATATACTATCATAAGGGTTTGGGCAAAAAGAGAATGCACAATATGAAAATATTACCTGTTCTTAACAGGGCATGAGGTTTGATTAGAGGCTGAGAAAGATAAAAGAAAAAAAAAAAAAAACTGCCAAAAAGGTAAAATTGCTAAGGCCTATAAAAATTCTGTTCAAGTTTGATCTCTCATGCATATAGGAATAGAACGAATATGTGTGATTCATTGAAAGAGCACACAAGATTTTTGGTGTTAACAAACATGAGCCATAATGAGTCGAATATAGTTTATTTTTTTCTATCAACTTTCTCTCCTCTGCCTTTCTGGCAAAACAAAAACAGTAAAAAGTAAAGTTTAAGATGAGGAAATTTTATGTTAATTTTGAATAGACAAATAGATTAGACAGAAGAAGATTAAAGAATGATTTTCCATCAGCTCTCTTCTTAAGCCACTGCAAATAGACACACTATTTGAGAAATTAGTGTGCTTCCTTGAATAAACAGATTCAAGAAAAGTCTTCCATAATTCTTCTTCATCTGCTACTCAGACTATAATCTCTCTCTACATAAATATCTTCTGTCTGTTTATTCAAAAAGATCTTGAGTGCTATGATGAGTCTAACATTTTACTAGGTACCAAGTAGGATTTTGAGGTCAAAGATTCAATTTGGCCACTTAGTTTTTTTTAAGAGCCTAGAATTTATTGCCCTTTCCCAATAGTGATAGGAAACCATTTGTATCATTTCTGAAGGATAATACCAATTTCTACCCCTCACTGGCAGCATTATCTAAGAGAAGAGTGTAGATATTTTATTCAATCTAGTAGTAATTTATCAGAATAAAATATGAGAAAAATGGTAGAAGAATAGAACAGAAAACATTTGTATCACTTGCTTGAATGTGAGTCTTTCTACCCTTCCCCCATATTCCTCAGAGGTTAAAAGGAAAGAAATGAAACTCTCATCACTCACATATTTTTGGTCAAACAACCCTGAAGGCTACTTCCTGTATTGCTGTGTATGAACAATAGTCTGGTGCTGAGGGCAACTGGTTCATGTTTTATTTTATTGTACTGCTGTAAAGCAATTTTGGTCTCCAACTGAACATTTCATTTCTTCTTTATTAAATTTCACAATTGTTCTTTTACCTCAGGTAGTTAGAGTAGTAGCACTTATATTTTTGGAGAGCACATTTTCTCCAATGTAAGTGTTTATCATAAATAATCTTGTGCTACTCAGTATAAGGAATCAAGGCAAAATAAGCTGAAAATGAGTACTTAGACCCTGAAAGGGCAGAGTGCAGGCATTTGTACAATAGAGAAGGAAGAAGCAGTGAGGAGGGTGAACTGACATAATGCATAGCAGATCAATGTGATGCCTAATCAATGTGGCTGAAGGGTCAAACCTTCATGGTTGAGATGTGATTGAAAACAAACTTGTGTCTGTGAACTGCCATTACAGAGAGAATGAATGTGAACTCTGCTAACGTTGGAGGCAAAGGACACAAGCTACAAGTGAGTATAATAGATTTAAGGCCAAGTACAAATGTCACTTTTTGTACCAAGTCCTTTCTGACTACATCAGCCCTCACTGTTCTTCCTCTTCAATGAACTTATATATTGCTTCTTTCACTACTACACAATTTAACATTTAACCAGCTTTTTAAAAATATTTGTTCTTTTTAACACTTTTGAGTACCTAATGCTATTGGTTTAAGAGATTATACCTTACTCATTAACTATATTGCAAAGCTTTAAGGACAGTGGTTTTGTCTTCAAAGACATCAACGGATATGGTAGAATTATATTACTGTAACTGTATTAATTATGTAATGTATCACATATAATGTTTAAAGCACAGAATCTGCATTTTCATAGTTTATGTAATTTGTCCAAGTGTTGATGTTGAAATTTAAACCCAGGTCTATAAAACTCATATAAAGTTCATATTAATTCTATCATGAAGAAGCACTGGAATTATACTCATTCAGAATTCTAGTCTGAATTCAATATCTTTCTAGTATAGAATTGTGGACATTTACTTCCTTTTTCTGAGCCTCAATTTCATTATCCATAACATGAATGTAATATTTCTCCTGAAAACTTCTTAATATAGTTGAAGTTTCAACAAAATCATGGTACATATGAAGAAATGTCCAAATTAAAAGGTATTATAAAAATTAAAGCTTTACGTCTTATATCTTCTTTTGTCCCCTCACCCATGGAGTACTTAGTATGGTATTGAAATATGAAAGACATTCAACTATTTTTAAATGCCATATTTTTTTAAATGATGACTAAATGAGGGAAATAAAATCAAGGAAGCAGGCTTATAAAATATTTAATCAATTCTAGCAGCCTTTTATGTTGTTTTAAAATTTAATTTCAGGTGTGTATGTGTGTGTTTGTGTGTGTGTGTGTGTTCATTGTACTGAACAAGGCTGGTGGGTGGGGAGAAAAGTTTGGTGTTCAAAAATAATCACCTTAGCAAAACATATACATAGGACAACTGCAAAATTCAGTTGTTAATACACTGGAGAACAAAGTTCAAACAAAGTTATTGATTTGGTATACTAAAGTGATTATTGTGCCCTATAAGATAATTACTAAAAACAAATAGTTTTTGTTTAAAAAAATCTAGACCATTGCCTGACCCCCCTATTTCCCATGTATCCTCTCTATCATCTAAGGCATAATAATTTAAATTCAATTTGCTGGAATGTGATGTTTATTTAAAATCCTGATTATAAGAGTTTATTAAATTGGTAACCTCCTGTAAACCATGCCTTCTAGTATTTATATATTTATATAATCCACTCCTACATTAATTCTGGGCTTGACCACATCATTTGTCATTTACTTTGGTCAATGAGACATTAGCATGGCAATGAGAGTAGACAGTTGAGAACTAATTATATGTGGGGCTTGTCATCTTAGAATCTCCCCACACTGGAAGCTAGCCAACACTCTCTAAAGAATCTCAGACAAGATTACTGGATAATGAGGGGTAACAGAGAGACCTTGAAGGATGAGAGATCATCTTAAAATTATAGCCCAAATTGATCTCACATTTGAATATAACTATGTGAGCAATTTCGATGCAAACTAGAGTAGAGAACCACCCACAGAATTATGATAATGTATGTCACTGTCACTTAAAGTCACTAAGCTTTGGGATTTTATGTTTTGGTTCAATAGAGAGCTAAAACACTAATGAAGATTCAAGTATTATAGATATAATACAAATTTTAGCCTCTATGGTCCTTAATTTGCTGGCTTTTTCTCATATATACTAGTATAAAAATAATCAGAATGTTGTTTTAAGTCTCTCTAAACTCACTTCCTTTTATCACCTAAAACTCAAGACTGTAAGAAAATTAATGCTCCTTCTCTATATGCTTCCATAAGGAGATATAGGAGGAAAACTTTGATTTTTGATTTAAACCCATATTTCTTCAGGTTTTTGAGAACTATCACATGAGAGTTTGCAAATAAACGTGAAGTTATTTTTGAAGAATTGGGAAAGTGGAATAACAACTTTGGAAAACTTGTGAAACGACAGTCCAAAGGAAAAATCTCTGAAGAACTTTACCTTTCCTTCGCATTTTCTCTCATAGGGGGAACCTATTTCCTACCTTACAACGCGTGGCTCGCTGTCTCAAAAACCTCAAAAATCTTCTTCAAGTGTCTCTGATTGACTCCCACTCACATTTGGATGATATCTATTTCTATTACAAGAAGGTCTGGCTCTCTGAATCTCTTTTCCTCCTCCTTCAATCCCTTTTTTCAAGTGTACTCATTTCTCAATTATTCTTCCTAAATGGCACTTTGGTTTTTTTGTAAGATGGTCAATTTTGTCCATTACTTCACAAGTCTCAAAGAATCGTGTTGTAGATCCAGAGTAGGAGAATGGAGAGATATTTTACAATAAGAATTTTCAAGGGCTCCTTTATAATATTTTCATTACGATAAGTTGCAGACAAGTCTCTTTCTTGTTTAACCTGTTCAATCAAACACATGCATCCTTTTTCCCCAGGGTCAGACATTTATTCTGGAGAAAGCTACAATTTAAATCCATATCAGCAATGAACATATTTAATTACCTGGCTCATGATAACTATTGTACCTCTGGAATTAATAAGTACCATTGTTCAGCACAACAGAATAAAAAAACTCCAAGTGAGCTCATTTTATATTTACCCCAAGTGAGGGTTTGAACTGACCATTTTACTGTAAAAAATATATATATATGTTTTGTGTGTCTTAGAGAATATGGGAGATAGCAGAAAAGAAGAAAATGGGAAAGGTGAATGGCCAACTCTTGACAGAAAATATTTACTTTTTAATGTAAATGAAAAAATTAAAATAATTAAACAAAAACAGTTAATAATGGAGGTGTGACTCATTTTCCGTTCTAAGGTTCTGTTCTAAGGTCAAATAAAGTTTTCATTTATTTGAAAACCTTAGTGATCCAAGCCTCTCATTAATAAAAAAAATATATATTAAAATCTATTTTGGAAGTTTCTCTTCATATCTAATGAAATGTTTTTAACTTAATGCATATATCAAATGGAAAATCTGAAAAGTACAAACTACCTAAATAACAAATATGAATTTTATAATGCAATCAAATTATACCAGCACCTTCCTCTAACTCTCTCTACCCTGAAGATTCTGGAATTGTTAAAGGCTCATACATAGTAGTTTCCACTAAAAAAAATACTTTGTTAGCTAATACATATTAATAAACTTAAAAAAAAAACTAGTTTTTGGTATACAGAATGATTGCAAAGATAGTATATGGAGTTCCCATAAACCCCTCATCCAGTCCCTCTTATTAACATCTTACATAGTATATTTGTCACAATTAATGAGCAATTATAGGTACCTTATTGTTAACTAAGTCCATACTTTACTCAGATTTCCTTAGCTTATTTCTAATATCCTTTTTCTATTTCAGGATCCCATCCAGGATACTTCGTTATATTTAATTGTCATGATTCTTTAGGCTTCTCTGAACTATGATGATTTCTCAGACTTTTCTTGCTTTTTGATGACATTGATAGTTTTGAGGAATACTGGTCCAGTATTTTGTAAAACATCACTTTACTGAGATTAGTCTGATTCTTTCTTATGGCTAAACTGTGGTAATATGGTTTTGGGAGGAAGATCACAGTGGTAAAGTGCCATTCTTATCACATCACATCAAGGATACATACTATCAGTATGACTTATTACTGTCAGTGTTAATCTTGATTACCTAAGTTAAGATTGTATTTATCAAGTTTCTAAACCATAAAATTTCTCCATACTGTATTCTTGGGAAGGAAGTCATTGTGCCCAGCCCACAATTAAGGAGTAAGGAGTTGTGTTCAACCTTTTTGAAGGTGAAGTGTCTAAAAAATTTACATGGAGTTCTAAAAGGAATATTTTTCTACTCTCTCTCATTTATTATTCATTCAAGCGTTTTTGTGTGTCAGTGTAGACTCATTTTATACCTTAGGTTATAATCCGATATGACTTTACCTTTTTTTTTTTTCTTAAATTGTCCCAGCTTTGGCCATTAGAGCTTTCAGTTGTCTACTGTTTCCATTGGACATGCTCCCATCATTGTGTTGCTTTTATATTTTTATTTTTAACTTCTTACTTTTTGAAATTATAAAATGATCCAGGCTAATCATGTATATTATTTCCCAAGTCCTAGAATAAGTTATTTCTCTCATTAACCCTGTTTGGCTGTTTGTTTGTCTGTTTGTTTGTTTTACTAGAGAATAGTATTATGAACCAATATCAAGGCACTAGGTGTATGCATTGCTACTGGAATATCATTGATTTTACACCCTCTCAGCTGACACAGCAAGGGAATATATGTGTGTATGCTAACTCATGTACTTCCAGATATCTATTTACATTTATATATGTAACTATCTGCATGTCTCTTAAGCTAAAAATGAGTTCTTACTGATGTCTCCCACTCTAATCTATTACTATATACAGATCACTCCATCTTGCTTCCCTGGCTTATCTGCAGACTACCAGTCCAAAAGTGTGATAACTGGCTTCTAGCATGTGTCATCCATTTGCTTAATTGTTCAATTAAAGTATACAGGTGTAGTGGTTTCAAAATTATTAGCCTGTATTCCCCATGAAAACAAAATATTGTCAACTACAGTGCAGTGCTTTGAGGAATACCATTTGCCCTTTGTCTTAAAGAGTTCACTCATTTCCAAAGTTACTTAAGTCAGCACATTACCCTGCCCCTTTCACACTGATGCACACATTTGCTGTATATTTAGGTTATTTGTCACATTCTGTATTTAATCCTGGAATCCCCTGACCTACAAAATATTTTTAATGTTTTTTTAAATTTTTTAATTACAGTTGACATAATATATTAGTTTTCAGTGTACAACATAGTGATCACCTATCTATATAACTTATGAAGTGATCACCCTGATAAATCTAGTACCCATCTGACACCACATATAGTTACTATAATATTATTGACTCTATATCCTATGCTACACTTTACATTCCCTTAACTATTTTGTAACTACCAATTTGTACTTTTTAATCCATTCACCATTTTCATCACTCACCAACCCGTTCCCACTGGCAACCATCAAAATGTTCTCTGTATCTATGCATGGGTTTCTGTTCTGCTTTGTTTATTTTACTTTTTAGATTCCAGATATAAGTGAAATCATATTGTATTTGTCTTTCTCTGTATGACTTACTCCACTCAGCACAATACCCTCCAGGTCTATTCATGTTTTGCAGATGATGAGATTTCATTCTTTTTTATGGCTGACTAATATTCCTCCATATATGTATACTACCTCTTCTTTATCCGTTTATTCTTTGATGGTCATCTAGGTTGCTTCCATATCTTGGCTATTCTACATAGTGCTGCAATAAACACTTTTATACACATATGTCCCTTCAGAGTAGTGTTTTGGGTTTATTTGGATAAATATCCAGAGGTGGGATTATTGGGTCATCCTTTGTCTTTTGTTATAGCTTTTGTTTTAAAGCCTATTTTGTCTGGTATAAGTATTGCTACCCCAGCTTTTCTTTGTTTGCATTTTCATAAAGTATTTTTTCCATCCCTTTAAGTCTGCATACATCTTTTGATCTGAAGTGAGTCTTTTATTGGGCTCCTGTGTCTATTTCCTTCACCAGATTAGGGAAGTTTTCCATCATCATTTCTTCAAATAGGTTTTCAATTCCTTGCTCTCTATTTTCTCCTTCTGATTCACCTATGATGCAAATGTTAGGATGCTTGATATTGTCCCAGAGGCCCTTCAAGCTGTCCTCAATTTCTTGAATTTTTGTTTTTTTTGCTGTTATCATTGGGTGTTTTCTGCTACCTTGTCTTCCAAATCACTGATTCGATCCTCTGCTTCATCTAATCAATTTGATTTCCTCTAATATATTCTTCATTTCAATTATTGCTTTCTCTGTTTCTCACAACTTCTTTTTATGTTTTCTATCTCTATTTTTATGTTTTCTGTTTCTTTGCTGAAGTTCTCAATGAGATCATTGAGCATCCTTATAACCAGCATTTTGAACTCTACGTCTCGTAGGTTGCTTGCCTTCATTTTATTTAGTTCTTTTTCTGGAGTTTTGCTCTGTTTTTTCATTTGAGACCTGTTTGTCTCCCCACTGTTGCTGCCTCTCTCTGTGTTTGTTTCTATGTATTAAATAGAGCTTCTATGTCTCCTGGAATTAGTAGAGTGGCCTTATGTAGTAGGTGTCCTGTGGGGCCCTGGTCATTTGAGCTGGATGCTCCATGAGTGTCCCTTGCGTGTGTGGTGTATGGCCTCCTATTATAGTTGAAACTTGATTGCTGTTTGCATGTCAATGGGGAGGATTGATCCTCAGGCTGATTGGTTGTGAGGACTGGCTGTAACTGCAGTGGAGGAGCTGTTGTGCAGGGGCTGACTCTATAGAGCAAGATTTGCTCTACTAGGGCTCTGGTGCCTACTCAGTTTGTCCTTCAGATGTGCTGTTTGTGAGCAGTTGGGTGGAGCTCTGGTGTGGTCTGAAGCTGCCACCAGGTATGTTGGTTTGGGGGCCTTTGGGAAGGGGCTCTGTTGCAGGCCAAGGTCAGCTGCTGCCTATGCTCTTCCTGGGGCCACTTGGTGTGAACTATAATGTGATCTACAGATGGTGGCTACTTTTTCTGAACTTGGAGGTACCTAAGAGAGGCTGTGAACCAAGGTTGTCTACTGCCAGTTTTGGGTTTAGGGCTGCTTAGAAAGAGGTATGGGGCACACTGAAGCCAGATGCTGCCTGTTTGGGATTTGTGAACCTTTGAGAGATTTTAAGGAAAGTCTGAAGCATGAGCCAAGACAGGTTGTGTATATGGAAAAGCCATTGGAAGTGGCTTGGTGAGCTCTAATTTGGGTGGGGAAGGGTCTCAGGGCAGAGAAAATAGTGTTAGCCAGGTTGATGAAGACTCAGTTATAGTGCCTGCCTTTATAGTGCATACTAGATCGGTAGAAACCTCAACAAAAGAACAATGGCTTCTGCCAGCACTCGATCTGAGAGGAAGCTGTCCCTCCAACACCATCCTGAAGCCAGATAATTTAGTTCCTCCCTCTATGTCCCTGGTGCCTTTTGAGCTGCTGCCCCAGAGCAGAGTCAGTGAATCTGTCAGCAAGTTAGTTTGTGTGTGGGTCCTTTAAGAAAAACATATAGGACTCCAGCAGCCCTCCGTCTTACTCAGCAACAATCTTTTGCTGGTTTTTACAGCCAGAAGTTGTGGGTACTTCCCTTCCTGGCACATGAATCCTGGGCTGGGGAGCTTGGTGTGGGGCTGGGATCCTTAGCCTCTCAGTGGGGACCTCTTCAGATAAGATATTCCTTCTAATTTCTAACCACCACACATAGATGTGGGGCCAGCTTGTTTTGCTTCCCTGTCACTCCCGCCAGTCTCATGGTGGCTTCTTCTGTATGCCCTTAGTTATAGGATTTATATAAACTTGACTTCAGGCAGTTCTCAATGATGGCTGCTCTGCAGTTTATTTGTAATCTTGATGTGGTGGTCATGAGAAGAAGCAAGCAGTGTTTACGTACTCTGCTATCTTTACTGGAACTCTACAATATTTTTTAAATATGCATACAGTAAGGTTTACTCCACATTGTAAACTTCTATGAGTTTTGACGAATGTGTAATGGCTTGTAGTCAACATTATAGTATCATGCAGAATTATTCATCACCTTAGAAAATAAATGCCCTGCACTATAGTACTTATTCAACTCTCTCTCCTCTCCTACACCTGCCAAATCTCTGTCAACCACTGATTTATTTACTTTCTATAATTTGACTTTTCCAAAATGTCATATAATTGGAATTATACAGTATGCAGGCTTTCATACTGGCTTATTTCAGTTAGCAATATGCATTTTAGTTCCTCCCTATCTTTTTGTAGCTTACTAGCTCATTCCTTTTTATTACTGAGTACTACTTTATTGTAAGGATGTACTGCAGTTCATACCCATTTATCTACTGAAGGACATCTTGGTTGTTTCCAGATGAAAGACATCTTGGTTGTTTGGACAAGTATAATTAAAGCTGCTATAAACATTCATGTACAGGTTTTCGTGTGGGCATACTTTTTAATTCAATTGGGTAAATACCTAGGAGCTTGATAGGTTGATTACATAAAACTTCATTTAGCTTTGTAAGCAACTGTTAAACATTCTACCAAAGTAGCTGTACCATTTTGCATTTCACCAACAATAAATGAGAGTTTCTCTAGCTTCACATTCATACCAGTATTTGATATTGTCAATGTTTTGAATTTTGGCCATTCTAATAGAAATGTAGTAGTATCTCACTTTTGCTTTAATTGTCAATTTCTTAATGTCAAATGATGTTAATAATCTTCTTATGATTATTTATCATATATATATCTTCTTTAGTTAGGTGTTTATTCAGATATTTTGCCATTTTTAATTAGCCTGGTTATTTGTTTTTTTACAGTTGAGTTTTAAGCACTGAGTTGTTTTTAAGAGTTGTTGAGTTTTGCATATTTTGGATACAACCTCTTTATCAGACGTATGTTTTGCAAATGCTTTCTCTCAATTTTTTTCATTCTCTTATTGGTATCTTTCACAGAGTAGATGTTTATAATTTTAATAACATCCAAGTTATCATTTTTTTCTCTCACGGATCATCATAGTAGTGTTTTATTTAAAATTTTATTAACAAATCTAAGGTAATGTCAGATTTTTCTTCTATTTTTTTCAAGATCTTTTATAGGTTTGCATTATCATTTAAACTTCTATATTCTATTTTGAGCTAAGGTTTATGTAAGATATCAAGTCTGTATTTAGGTTCATATTTTGCATATGGAGTTCCAATTTTTTCAACATGATTTGTTTACAAGACTAACTTTTCTTCATTGATTTGTCTTTGCTCTTCTGTCAAAGATCAGTTGACTATATTTATGTGAGTCAATTTCTAAGCTCTCTATTCTATTTTGTTGATCTATATTTCTAGTTTCACCAATACTCCACTGTTCTGACTACTGTAGATTTATACTGTCTTAAAATTGGGTATTGTGAGTCATTCTACTTTTTTTTCTTCTTTAGTATTGATTTGGCTATAACGGGTCTTTGCTTTTCCACGTAAATTTTAAAATCAGTTTGCCAACATTTACAAATAGTTTGTTGGGATTTTGATTGAGATGGCATTGAATCTATAATCAAGTTTGGAATAATTACTACTTTAGCAATATTGAGCCTTCAAATTCATGAGCACAGACCATTTATTTAGATAAAGGATAAAGAGCTATTTTTCCACTTTATAATACTAACTATTGAGTTATTTTGCAGCTACATTAAAATAGTATTGCTGATTACATTTATGAGCAAAATACTTAATTTTCAAAGGCCAGTTTGTTTTTTGTACTGTAAAAGAGATATTTCTAGATATATGTTTATTGTAAAATGTTTGTAGGTCCAATTTATTTATTTTTTTTTTAATCTGGGAGTAGGAGGATTTTTAGTCTTTGATATTCTCTTAGATTGTTTTAATGTCAGTGTGGAAAATAATCAATGAAGTAGGCAAATTCAGAAACTACCTAAAATGTATTCATTCATATTGAATTTATTTCTTGGGGTTGGGACTGGGGACTTAGGAATGTTTAAACCATTAGCATTTAAAATCCAAAACATAATACTCAAAGATCTGAGGAAAGGCAGACAATATGTGAAAAAATTACTTCGTCAATACATATATCATAGTCAATGTTCTCATAAAGTCATCTCAATTCAATGGATATAGCATGTTGAATTCTAAGCAGTAGATAATATCAATATTAAATGTTTGATTGATTTGGGGCTTTATTCTATTGTTTTTGACAGTCTGTAAAAATGCTAAATCTAAACTGATTTAATGCTAAATCCTGATCAATATAAATGCAATCTCTTTCTTTTTATTGTAACTGATACATTAGAACAAATTTTTTTTTGCCGTAAAACATTACCATTAAAATGACACACTTGCATTTCTTATAGGTAGTAATTATTCCTAACATTAATTTCTCCACTACTCTACACCAGATGTTAATGTTCTTAAAACAGTAATTTAGAGTCTCCACAAAACATCATCCATAGTAAAGGTAGTTATATCAGGAAAACTTGGTTAGAATGATTATCAGTAGCAAAGACAATATTTTAAGTTTCAATCAAATTAACTGCAAGGTAGAGTGTAATATTATGATGTAGTGCTGTCATAATTGTTGTTGCTACTGTGCCTTGCCAAATTATTTTTCCCACTTCTGTTAGTTCAAATTTAATACTGAATAATACAGAGATCTGTTCTTTACCAAAAATGCTGGAATAAGTGTATGAGATCTGACAAATAGGAGAAAGCGAAGAAGAATTAAAATTGGTAAATCAATTAGATCCAGATAATTAAAATGTCTTCCACATAAAAATATTAAAAAATTAAGTTCATTCCTTGAATTTTAAAGTAGAAACCCAAGTCCTCTAAAAGGAAAAAAAAAAGGCTTTATCGTTAAATTGTGGTATATTTTTAGAATACTACAGTCTTAGAGAGTTAATATGAGGGAGAGACAGAGAATGAGAGAGTTTGTTCCAGTTTTCATACACAAAATAACATATGTTCCATATATGTTAAAATAAAATTATTTATTTGAGAGTCCCAGAATAGTCCTCAAAGAACTACCTTGAGTCTATTAGAAAAGATACTTTCTCTTGTATCAACTGTGCTTCTATTTGATCACCAAAGAAATATGTTTAATGAGTTTGTTATATGATTATAAATTGATATGCTTACTTTTCTAGACTTGTAAGAATATAAGTTGTATTTTACTTTGAGTCATGAGAGTATAACAAACTATAAGTTAATCATTTGTATAATTTGGGATAGATAAGGGCAGAATTAAAGATTTCCATGCAAAATGACTTAATTTTCTCAAGAATGCAAAGTCGTTGATTAAGAGTGGAGAAGAAGTTAATATCTGAGAAGAAAAAAAAAAGATATTTAAAGATTTGCTTTGGGGAAAATAATTTAAAAATAAGAATTAACACCAGTAAGGATAAATAAAATGATTAGCTTAGAGCTTAATTATAAATAAGCATTTTTGGTTTGAATTTCAAAATACCTAATAAATATTCTTAGATATTTCGTTTGCAACAGACAAGTTTACCCAAGGCTACTGAGAAACCAGATTCAGAAGGCAAGTTAAGTGGTCTCCTTAAATGGTTGTTCATTCCATTATCAAGAAAATAACAACAAAAATAAATGAAAATAATATAGGGAAGAGAAAGTGAAAAAATAAAAAAAGTCTTATTTTCCATTTCTTCTTCTTGATTTCAAGATATAAGCAAATGACAAATTTTAAGGGTGTTTGAGTTTCAGAAACAGATGAGAAATCAAGTAAGAGGTGATCTACTCAGAATATTAATGTGAAAAATAATCAATGAAGTTGCTCAATATTTGGATATTTGAGTGGCTTACTCAACATTTTAGTCTCTCAGTTGTATATGATCTGAAGTATGAAGGAATATCCTAGAGCTGGGTATCTATTCTCAACCACAGATCACTTGATCAGAGTGAGAATCCTATCATATTACTTGTCTGTACGCTCTTCCCTCCTATTTTTTTATACTAGACTTTGTACTTAAAAAAAAAAAATGCTTAAACTTAGTATAACTGTTATTTCCCACTACTGAAAGAGCCATATTTTAGCCCTAATTTATACAATAAATGCAGTTTTCATACACAAAATTACATTTTACAAAATAATACCTTTTCAGCACACTTGGATAAAAGGTAGAGTTATTATCAAGTGTTATTAGAAGAAATCACTGCCTGCAACAAACTGATTTGACTTCCAAATCTCTCTACATTAAAGTTTAATAAAATGAAAATATGTTTTATTTTTATAAAATTTTTTATATTAGGATGAAGAATGGAAAAATAAATTTGTTTTTACTTTAACTGGTAAAGGAACTAGAAGAATATGGTTAGAGTCTTAAATGCTTATGAATGAAGTTGGAATGGGAAACAATTAAATTCAAATAAGGTAGGGCAAAAATATAAGTGAGGAGAAAGTTGCTTCTGAACATAGAGAAGTGTCTTAGGCAGCATAGCTAATGTTGAAAAGAAAAATTAGCTTTCATGATTTGAATATTAGGAGAGGTGAGTGCACAGAAGGTTGCGACTAGGGAGTTCAACATCATTTATTCATTCAACAAATATTTATTAAGTGCCTCCTCCTTCATGGTGCTGGGGATACAGTAGCAAAGAAAGACAGTCCTTGCATTCATTGTGGTTAATTCAATCAGAGTAAATAGTTAATACTCAATAAACAATTAATGTAAATTGTTAGGTAATAATATATTCTGTGAAAAATAAATAAATACAGTGTTAAGTAGAGAGTGGTAGAGTAGATTCTATATTAGAAATGGTGGTTAGAGAAGACTTCTCTAAAAGGATAAATAAATGATGCAACGTTGAAAGTTAAGCAAAGATCTGGGAAAGAGGATTCCAGAAAACTGAAACTTTGGATACAAGACCCTAAGGTAGAGGGATGCTTGGTGTGCCTGAGGAACGCAACAGAAACCAAATAGCTGTAGTGATGTGAGCAATGGGAAAGAAGATAGGGTATAAAATGAGAGTGATAGCCAGGGCCAAATTAATGTAGACATGGTAATAATTCTGAAATTGTTTTTTGAGATATGTAGAAAAATCAAAGGGATTTTTTAAAAAATAAATGATCTTAGATCTGACATACTTTTAATAGTATCATTCTGTTTGGTGTTTAGAGAACAAATTGATGAGTGCAAAGATGAAATCAAGGAGACCTCACAGGTGCTACATAAAGGCAGGTTTAAAAGACATACTAAAGTGATAGTGCTAGAATTACAGAGGGGTGGTTAAACTGTGGATATGTTCTTAAGGTAAAAGCAACAGAATTTGCTAATATTAGATGCAGAATGTGAGATAAAGAGAGATGTTTAGAATATTTCAAAGGTTCTTAGCCTTGGCAATAGGAAGAATGAAGTTACCGTCTAGTGGGTTGGAGAAAACAGAAAAGGGAAAATATAAATTGAAGAGAAGATCAGGCTTTAAATGTTGACTTACTGGATTTGACTTGTTGACTCCTAGACTCTCATATAACAATGTCAGATAGAATAAATATACGTGGCATTTGAATCCAGATGACATTTAAAGTCATAGTCCTGGATGAGATCATCATGATAGATAAAAGATTTGTGGAATGAGTCCACAGGCCTTCCAAATTCAGATATTGGGAAGATAAGGAAGATTCAGCAACAAATTTTAATAAATTAAAGGGGAGTGAGTGGTGGCCAGAGGAAGGAAAGAGTGTTTCAAGAAAGAGGGAGTGGTCACCTAGGTCAAATATTGTAATAAATTAAGTAAAGTGGGGTTAGAAATAATAATACTGGTTTTAGCAATGTGAGGGTCATGAGTGTCCCAATAGATTAATAGCAGTTCTATCAAGGTTAGGAAAATAAAATATAACTGTGGTAAGTTCAAGAGAAAATGGGAGGAAGGGAAGTAAAGTGAAAACACGTTTTCTACAAAGAGGAGGAGAGATACCAGGTATTCTGCAGATGGAGATTTTAGCTTCAAAAAAATTGAGTTTTTTTAGGAGAGATATTGTAAATTTTTTGTATGATGATGATGATGATCCACCTGAGAAAGAACTGTCAATAATGTAGAATTCAAATGCTAAAGTGTAGACTTGAAATGCAAAACTCACATTTTGAGTAGATGGGATTCAACATATAAGTGGAGAGGATTGCCTAAGACAGCAGTATGGATAATTTCACCACCATAGAGAAAGGAACGCCAAGTATGATATGGAGCCAGCTAAAATGGTAGATGTGGCTTTGGGAGTGCATAAAAGTTATTTGTGGTTTGCTATTGCATTTTCCATGAAATGAGAAGTATAGACATCAGTAGAGTCAAAATTTGGAGAGTATATTTGATAGTTTGAAAAAAAGTGAAAAACATTGCTTCTAATATATGAAAAAATATGAGAGAAAATTAATAGGATTTCTGGTTAGCAATAAAGCTCACTTGAAACTAACTTAAAAACTTAAAATGATGTGTGCCACGGTTGTTTATTTTTATTTTTCAATCACATTTAGATGAAGTGTTTCTGGTGTTGTGTAAATAAAAATAAAATGTCTATTTAGGTTAAATCCCTTTAGAGCTAAAAAAATTCAAAGGTGTTTGGGATGTATGAGGATTTTTGAAGTACTGTGCTGAAGGTCATTGAGATAGTAAAGCCATTCATATGGATGTTATTTTTATCTGTTGGCAAGGAGTTGACAGAGAAAGCCTGTAGGAAACAAACAAACAAACAAACAAATAAATAACGACTAAAAGATTGTAGTAAAATATCTTACAGAATAAAGGGAAATGACCTGGAATTAGAAGATTTTGAAGAAAGAGAATAGAGTGATTTAACCAACCAACCAACCAACGTGTATTTCAAAAGAAGGAACATTAAAATATGGCATTAGAAAAACTTTTCTGGAAGTAGCAATGGTGTGAATGTTAATATTTTCCTTTTCTCTACCATATCAGGAGCAGAGGAGCAAGAAAACGTTTAGATTTATTTTGTCATGTAGAAAAGGACCTCACGACTAGGGGGGAATTGTGACAATGGTAGACCGTTCATAACTGAAGTCATTTTTGAAAACCAGTTTTAAATGTGTTACACAGGATGGCAGAAATTAGACTGAGAATGTATTTTTACCTACTGTGCAAAATATTCTCATAGAGTAAATAAGAAGTGGATGGAAAAGAAAATGGGAACAATCACTTTGATGAATAATTTTGTATTATTGAATAGAGATAAAAATGTATATTCACTGAAACCCATCAATCCAACTTCACAGTCTGTGTTCCTCAGAAACCCTCACATATATGAGAGAGGAAAGGGCACTTAGATGCTCTGAATCTTTAGGTTGACTGAAAAATAAAAATCTAAATGGCAGTTATAAATAACCTGGATAAACAGTGCTATGATATTATAGTTGATGGCAGATAAAGAGAATAAACTATATTTGCACACGTCAATATGCACAAATCTCCAAAACCTCAGGTGTGTATAAAGACATCAGCTCCAGGAAGATATAGATGTATATATACATGGATATATATATATATATATATATATATATATATACACATACATACACACACACAATGATACTAACATTAGGTAAATTATAATCAGATTGAAAACAATATTCAATTTCAAGATTGTTTATGAAGACATACACATACGCAGAAAACATAACTGCTGGATGGAAAGCAAACATAGAAACTTCAAAATGATTACTTCTGAGTAGAGAAGAATGAGTATGAAACCAGAATGTGGTTCACAGCTTCAGTTACATCCCTTAGAATACATATTCTTACAGTGAAAGAGAGAGTAAAAAAGAAAGTAAAGAGGAATAGAAAGATGGACTGGATAAGGAGACTGAATTTTGCCACATAACACTAGCCAGTAGACCTCATTTAGTCTATTTTGAGCTAATGAAGAGTTGTCCAGCTTGGACATATTATTTTTAAATATTTTAATTTTGTCTGAATTTAACCTTAAATGTTATGATATGCTCATTCTAAATAAAGGCAGCTGCAATTAAAAAAAAAAGAAAAAAAGCAATACACGATTAGGGAAATTAATGTGCTGAAGTTTGTTAAGTGATGAAAACTTATTCTGTGCATTTAATGGAAAACTAATGCTATACTCTGATTTGTTTTTTAATCTTCCTCATAGGCCTATAACTTTATACACTTTTCTGCATAAGACAAGCACAGGATCCAGAGACTGCAGCCTCTTAATTAACTGCCATGGGAATGTTTAGGTGTGAAATTAGTCACCAGAGGGAGCCCATATTATTCCTCAAAAGGAATCACAAAAGGCTAAGGACAAAATGAAAATATATGTAGTGACTGGGGAAGAGAAGTTCAAGGAGAGTGCAGGGTATTCTTTTACTGTTTCTTAAATTGTACTTTTCCCTCAATTTCAAGCATCACAATAAACTACCTTGGAGAGATAGAAAGGCTTTTTTAATAACAAAGATATAGGAAGAAAAAAATATATTTTTTTCCTCAGTGACTATTTATCAATTGACCTTCAAATTTACTTAACATGAAAACTACTTTTGCATATGCTTGTTCAATTTACCCATGGGTAGGACATTCTATTAGGTTTCTGGGCAGGTTAACTGTGATAATTTCTAAACAATGTAAGTGTCAATAAATTGCCAGATTCTTTTCAAAATGAAATCAATCTTGGCTATGTATTTAACAAATGAAGTTGTCTACACATTTTGGTCTTTTAATCAAGCATGAATGAAAGCAGAGTTTAAAAACAAAAGAATCTCCTCACTCCAAAATACTTCCTATTGTGAAATTCTATAGTTTGAGAATTCTACAAAATGGGTAAATGATTGTCAATCAATCAATTCAAATTGACTGAACAATGGAGCTCTTTTTTTAGACAATCTCAGGATAAAATACTGAACATGTTTTTTGATACTAAACAAGTGAATCATTTGTATGCTTGATTGAACTGAGATAGAACAAGATGCTATATGCATGTACTCTACTATCTCTACTGGTTTTGGTTACCCAGATATTAAACTCAAAGATCTGGAGCAAGATCATATTCATATTTTTTATGTTAAATGCTCATATTTCTATCACTGAAACTATGACTAAAGCTCTACTGGAACTCGTTTATCTCTTTTCAGTCTGTAATGATGACGAGTTGATGGACCTGCCTTTAGATGCTGAATTTTATAAAAACTGTCTTAAAATACTCAGTCAAAAAGAGTAAAACCTGCCACTTCTATGCCAACAACATACAACTCTTCAATCCTAAATATTAATTTTACTCTTGCTACTCATCCATTCATTTGAAATGTAGGTACTCATCTATTTTACATTAGTATCTTTACCATCTGTAGTTGGAATAAAACAGTAGCTAAAGCAGACTTCATGCATTTTGGCCCCATTCTTGGATCTGTATGTGAAGTGTAGTGCAGTGGCTGTTGGGTATGTGTTCTGGAGTGAAGGAGCTAACTTATGATTTCAGCTGCAATATTTTCTATCTGTGTGACCTTGGGAATTTATTAAATCTCTTTGTTTTCTCATTTTAAAACTGGATTACTAAAACTGGGAACTAATAATAGCTCTTACCTCAGACAGTTACTGGGAGCATTAAATAAGCCACTCATTAAGAATATTGTCATGAACATGTAGTATTATTTGTTGTTGCTGTTGATTTTTTCATTACCATTGTTGGTGGTGTTATAGTCAACAAAAAAAAACAATTATGACCATCACATAATCTCCATATTTCACTCTCTTCAAATTGAACTGAGCTTTCTTTGATTTTTGACTTCTGTAACTTTTTGGCTTCAACTTGACACTTTCATGTACAACTAAAATGGTCTTCTCCCTTTCCTACTGGAATTCTTCCTCTAATGATTGTAAATATTTTCATAAATTTGACCTCCTCTCCAATTAGTTTACTAGCTATTTATTCGGAATGAATATACATGCATTCATTGTCAAAATACGAAATGGGAGAGTATACCTGAGGAGGCTTCTCGTTTTCATATATTTGAAACCATTTTCTATGGGACTGCTCCTGCAGGAGTTATACAGCACCATTGCGGTAAAAAGCAATGACCACAATCTTGTCTGGTGAACATGGCTCTGATCTACAGACCATGGCTGGGGAGGAGGTGAGGACAGTGGCAGAGGCAATGGGGAATTGTACTGTGAGAGGAGATCAAGAGTTCGAAAAAGATCTGGACATTTCAAGCCATGATATTTTTACCACGCGTCTACCAGAAAGTGTAGTTGATTGACAAAACTATTTCATAATAAGAACTTAAAACAACAAAAACAAAGATTACTATAGGTTTCTGAATTAAATTTGTAGAAATGCACCAAATGCATAATATAACCATAAATAATAAAATAAAAATTTCCTCTGAAATGCTGTCGAAAGAATTTTCTCGATTGTCTTATATGGTCACAAATGTCACTCCAATTACAGAAGTCTATATCCTTTCAATCTTACAAAGATCAAAATAATTACTAGTGGTTCATTGAGAGGACTATTAACAATTTTTATGATATAGCATTATTTCTATATATGATTATTTTAAAGAGTGATGTTGATAACAATATATACAGGCAATTCTCACTTCTATAGTAATGCCAGATCATAAAAATGCTCATGCAAATGAAACTGTGCAAAGTGATCATAATCGATATGAAAAACTATGATTATTCTGTGACCTTTAAAAATGTTTGCCAAAACGTTAAAAACTCTATCAATTATAAATATATTTTTTAAAAAATCATAAAATATTTATTTAGTACTTCATAATTTAAACATGAGAAATAATAAAAAAATTTTTTTTTTTTGCAAAAAAATGTATCAAGGAAAGTTTGAACAATGATTGTCTTCTTCTCACTGTGTAACATCTGATGGAGTGAGCATCTTTTCTATGCCCTGGTGAATTAACATGCTCCTTTCTAAGTTTGTATCTGCTTCCAACATTTTATTATTTGTGCTTTCAATGTCATGAAATATATCCAAGAGTTCCTTTAATGTGAAGGTTTTCTTGCTGATGTCACTTCTTCTGGGACATCTTCATCATTTTTATCACAACCACTTCATTTATGTTGATAAGGTCACATTCACTAAATTCCTCTGGCCGCATATCTAAAGCCTCTTCAATGGCAGCAGTGTCATCATTTCCTTGTTAGTTATTTCTTCGATAACTGCATTTATGTTCAATTTGAATTTTACTTACAATATTATCACTCTTTGCTACACTTTCATTTTTGTTGGCTTATTCCTTCTTTTGATTATCTATTTTGGTAAAACGGCATATACTTTTATAACTAGGAGAAAAAAATACAACATAACTATATGCTTTGCTGTCTGTGCATGAACAGAGTAGCAGATATACAGTGCCCAATAACTAACAGTTTCTGAAAGAAGTTATGTGATTGGTCTTTGAATATGATGCTTACTTGTTCTTTATGTAGTGATCTGCAGACTGAAGAGCTAGCAGAAAACTTCGTACTTTATGCTGAAATTTGAACTGTGATGTGAAGAAACTGGTTTTAACTAAACCATTACTAAGATTTGTGCATGTTTCAAAGAAGAACAGACCATATGTACATTGGGATTTCTTAATGTTTTAACCATTGTTTGCCACACCCGTTGGCCCATGCAGAGTTTCCATGTGCACATCTAAATCTTCATAAAATATCCACAGTCTATTTCTTCTATAGATGAGTAATCATAACCTATCCTCAAGAATTTCACAATATCTCCAGTGATTTATTAGAGATATACTATAAATAACCATAAATATTAAGCAATCTACTAGATGATAATTACTACAAGGGCAGAATGGATATTTCAATATGGAAAAAATAAAAATAAGTGGCCAGAATGTGGTCAACATTCAGACACTTTTTGCTGTTTTATAATAAGAAAACTTGCTTGTGAGTAAATTCTACTTTTTGAAACCAAATTGGGACTTGTTTGTTTTTACCAATTCAGGATAATTTTACTGGAGCTTTAGGGAGGACACAATTTGTCATTTGCATTAAGATCCAGACAAGTTATTCAACACAGTCTTTGATGCCGTATACCATGTTTCAGCCTGTTAGAACTGTCTCATTTTAATAGGTTTTTGAAAAGATGCGGAAAAATGATGTCAACATTCTGAAACCCTTTATGTAACAGCAAATCTCTGCTAGGGGAGCTAAATTCTTTCCATAAGAAAAAGAAAATATCTTCCTTTAGCCTCTAATCGGAAGGAAATTTGTTTCTTCACTTTTTTTCACTGCTGGTACCACCTTCTATTTTCTAGGTGGGAGGCGTGCTTAACCAGGCACTATTTACTGGTTCCAACTAGCATAGTCTCCCAATCCTCTACATTTCTATGCATTTTAACTTGGCCTAACTTTGTGTGTGTTTTCATATGGCCTGTAATAATAATTAAAAAAAATTATCCCTTCATTAGTATATATTATGGTTGTATCTTTATCTGCCATGTATTAAGGATTTTCTTATGGTGATAAGCACAGAAATTAACTAAAATGCCTTCATTTCCCAGAATGATCATGTTTAATATCTCATGTTTAATTTCAGATAGTATCTGAAGCATTTTGAGAGATGCCATTACCCAGTAAAAAGAAATGATCAAAAATAGTTCCAACAAGCTATTTAAAATTGGCTACAGAATAAAAATGATAGTACCAAAAATTGTTATAGTTTATATACTCAGACTTCTGAGGTTTAATATATCATTCAGTCAACATTGTCCTAGAAGCTATATCAAATGCCCAGTTGAGATTCTTTAATTTACAGAAAAAAAAAAAATTAAAACAAGCTAATTAACTGAAAAAGAAGTAATATACATAAATAACAATAAAAATTTAAGCTAATGTTTTTATTGGTACAGGATGCTAAATAATCATTAAATTCTATTTTATTACATGTGCTAATATTTCGAAAGACCTGCTCTTTATCTGATATTCTATTAAAAAAATTGGATATAATGATGAATAAACATAAAGTCTAATTTCTAGAAGATTATACTCTTCTAGAAAATAAGTGTACATGTCACTAAACATTTGAAATGCACATTTCCATTTTAAGAAGTAGTCAGGGGACAGTTAACTTTTGGCCTAGTCATGAGAAGTGGGCTAAAGTAACTGAGCGTCTCATCAAAAGAAACAACTTTGCAGAGTTTGAAATGGGGGAAAGGATCTCACTAGCGAGACAGGGTAGAGTGGAGGCCAGTGGAAGGAGAGGAAAGAATTCCAGTTCACAGCAATGTTAATCAAAGGCAGAAAAATGCAGAGCAGAACTGTACCCTGCTGCTCATAGCTAGTGGTCCTGATGGAGCATCACAGATGCTGAGCAGAAGATGAAGCTGCAGAGGCAGTCAGTAGAGGTGGTTTTGGGTTTCTGTCTGTATCATTACCACAATTCTGCATATATGTAAAATGAATCCTAGTGGTGAGAAAGTCTGTGAAGAGATGCAGTAATTCAAAAAAAGAATCAAACAATTTACAGTATAATAACATTTTAGAGGAAGTTATTTGCTTCTGCTCTGTACTCCAGTGCAAGGAATTCTTATTTAGTTTAATTGGCAGAAGGAAAGGTGCTCCCTCCTTTCTCCCTCTGCTTCCCTTCTTCCCTTCCTTTTTTATTTTGGAATCATTTTCTTACTTTTTGTTGTTATATTGCTTTGTATAGCAAATGAAATACCTTAAGAAAATAGAAGTAAATAAATCGAATAAAATGTTTTCTATGTTTCTCTCTATATTTATACACATATACTCGCCAACTTTTTTACCATTGTATCTATGTACAGATTCATGATTATAAAATTTTTATTTCTATTAGCAAAATATTACACTTTCCCCATTATTTAAATAATAATTTTAAAACATAATTTGTAAGTATATTTTCTACTAAATCATGTTAGTAAAAAGTGAAAAGGAGATAAAGTCAAAGCAATATTTACTACCACACCTCTCATCATCCAGTTCTACTCAACTTATAATAACTTCTTATGTATCATTCAGTAATTTTAAATGCATATTCATGTATATGTAAATACATATTCTTTTGCTTCAACAAATTGGTGCATACTGTATACTGTATGACTTTTATATCTTTTAGAATATCCTAGAAATTTCCCGCATTAGTGTATATAGATCTTCCTCTTTATTTTAAATTACTGATTATTACATTGTGTGGATAAATTATATTTATAATCATTCTCTTTAGTATTTAGACTCTTCTTATTTTGTCACTACCAAAATGTTGCGGCAAATAACATTTTTCATGCAATTTTTCTTGCCTCTATGTAAAAATCAGAAAGATTCTTTATAGACTAAGAGTTGTTGCATTAACGTATGTGGGCATTTTTTATTTTGATCCTTTGTTAACATTTAACTCTCCATATATGTTACCATTTAACTCTCCATACATGTTAAGCCAATTTACACTTCTACCGGTGGCATATGAGAATAGCTGTTTCCCCAAACTTAATTATACTAGAGATCATCAAACATTTTCTTTTAGCAAATGTGATATTTGGATAAATGTGGAATCTTATAGTTTTGCCTATCTTTAATTATCTGACCATCTTGCAGTTATTATTTCTTTCTACTATGAATGTTCTACTCATATATTTTGCCTGTATTTTTCCTATTAAGTTACTCATATTTTCATTATTATTTCCAAAGAGTTACGCACATAATCAGTGTTCATAGTTTTTCTCCCATGTAAGTTACAATATTTCTCCTTACATGTGCCTTTAATTTTATTTCATTGGTTTTAACTTTTGATAAATGTGTGGAAACACAAAGATTGAATTTCCTTCCACTGTCTAAATTGATCTGGCTAATCTAATAACCCACTAAATAGAGACAAATTAACAAGAGAAAATGTCCAAAATTTATTACAGATGTACATGTGGGGGGTGCCATAAGAATTTGGGGCCCAAAGACACACTGGGCAGTTGAGTTTTATGTGCCAGTTTAGACTAAGGAGAAAGGGTGGGGGCTTGTGGTTTGGAACTTCAAAGAGCAGGAAGGCAACTCACATGGGGATGGAAAAGTAAATGTTTGGTAAATAAATTTTTGCTGGGCCATCTTTAACAATACAACACACAGAGGACTTTGAACAAATGAGCCTTGCTAGGCTCCTCTTTGTCTACCACAGAATAGTTCATATTAAACTATCTTTATCTGTGATGATAGTTTCCTTCATAGAGCAGGTCTTCTGTGTAAATTTCTTTTAGACAATTAGGGGAAGGTCAAAGGTTTTTCCTGAGTCTCTTGTTTCTTAAACTAGCTTAAACTCAATATCCCAAAAGATATTTTTTAGGGTGACAAACTGTTCATCTCTCCAATCCCTCCTCTGTTACCTCCCTAGAAGTTTCACATTTCAGTAACTGCATTGATAGATTGTTCTATATTTCATTAAATCAGTCTCAGTCTTGAGAATAAGTCAGTTCTTTAAACAGTTTTATTTTCTTTCAGGAGGTAGTAATACAGATGGACTCCCAAAGCAAGGCCTATGTTGTATAAGCAAGCAATCAGGTATTTAATAAGAGGCACTTCTATGGAAATAAAAGAAAAAGCGTTGACGGTTGAAGAATATAACCCGTTTCTAAATTCTGAAGGCAGGTAGTTGAGAAGATTTCTAGATGTCTGGGTTATAAAGCTTCTTTTGCTAGATTAAAAGCAGGCAGTGACAATCTGATAGATTTTCCTGATTTGCAATTTAAATGTATCTGGTGATATCATCAAGTTTTCAGGCCAACTTTTGTGTGTGTGTGTGGCTCACACAGCATCAGTCACAGCCATTGTCTAAAACATAAGCTGTTGTGGTGATTTCTCTGAAGTTTATTTCAAGTCGTGTAGTTGCAGTTCGCAAAGCTCAAGGAATAGAACAGTTTTAGTTCTCAATGATTCCAAGTCAAGGACAGGATAAAATTTGAAACATTAGTTTGGAGAATTGAAGCCAAATATTTAAAGAAATTAGAAGAACTGAGGACCCAGACCAGATAACAAGTGGAAAACAAAACCTCAAAGACAATTAATTGACTAGAATCTAATATCCCCACGTGTGTAGCATAGTTTCCATTGAAAAAGAATTTTTCTCTTTAAAATCGCTCTTGTTTTTACCAAAGATAGTCAAATTAAGGCAAATTTCTTTGCAAAACAAGTCTGGATTTAATAAACTTGGCCTGTTATTTGTAGAAATATAACAAGAATGGCAATTAATAATATAGGCGCTTTTAAATGTTTTGCTGGAATTTTTACAAAGAATCTCCAGATTGAACATGATAGCCTCTCAAGGCTAAGAGGTCAAGCCACATACTTGTCATCAGACTTTGCCTGTAGCTTTAGATGTGGGTTAATTCCTCTCTTCTCAAGGTCCCCCCAAAATCTCGAGGATCTCTGCATCTGCCAGGAAGTAACTTTTATTACATACCTGTAAAGACTTCTGTGAATCCTATAAGCAAAGTACCAGGCAGTTTTCTCAAGGGGATTTTTATTGGCTTTCATAAGTAAACCTAGTTCCTTAAGGCTGTCTGGTCATATCTGAGTCTATATATGTCTCTCTCAAACATGACATTCCAGTCAAAGCCTTGGTAATATTACTAGTTTCCAATTTTGTTCTTTTATACAAAGAACAGAGTCTTACAGAACTTATGCAAATAACCATATGCCATGGAAATAAGAATATTCAGTCATAGAGAGTATCCAAATTCTGGAGGGATCAGGTGGTGAGAAAGAGATAAATGTTTTGATTCTGCTAATAAAGGTATAATTTACCAAATTTCTCTAAGTCATAGTTTAGGAGAAATAAGTTTTCTTATATCTAGATAAAAGTCATAAAATTATAATCATCCTCAGTTCATTTAGTCTCTGTAATTAATTCTTGTACATTTTGATCATTTGTTAACATTTTTATAAATTCGGTTTTTTTCTATAGTTTGAGAAATCTTCACCCAGTTTAAAGGTATGCTTAGACATCTATATTTTAGAATAAGTCAGTCCTTTCCATGGATCTGTCTTAAGATGAAACATATTTGCAAAAGCATCAGAGTAAAACAATAACTATCTATAAGTGACAAAAGACATAAATGCTCATGGTTAAAGATCTGATTACAATGCAATTGACAAAGAAATTTGTTTTTCTCTGTAAAAACAAAATTTTAAGAAAGTAAATAGAATTATAAGTGACATTATACCAGATCATATTAGAATTTTAGAAATTTCATAAAATTTTGGAATACTTATATTAATAATATTTATTCATACAATATAATTTAGAATTTTATCATTACTTTAGAATGTTTCCCATGCAATTAAACATACAAAATAAGCCTAATTTGTTTAAAATCTCTCTTTTATGAGAAGAGAGAACAAATCTTTTGAGGTATTCCAGGGGTCTTTTAGAATACCCCAGAGTTATTCCTACATCAATAAGACTTCATATAAAGTTTGATTTGGAGAAGTTTGTCAAACATAAAAGGGTTTTCACATTTGATCCAAAAGATCACAGATCTTTATGAAACAATATTTACCTATTCATTTAACCAAAGTGACAATAAAATAATTCAAAGATATATAGAAGAGGTCACATAATAATTAGCAAAACTAAACTTTTACTATGAAGAAGATTCAATTATCTTAAGTAATCGAGGACCTGATAAAGACAACATGAAACAGAGGAAATTATTTTAGTAAAACAATCTTTGCTTTCTAGGCAAAGAAAAATGTTTCTCTGTATCTCACCAGGAGTAGACCAATAGTGTAGGAAACTTTGTTCTTTTAATAGAGAATAGGAGAACCAAACTCTAATGCTGCATTAGCTTATTTTTGATATTTAAATTCACTTACTTCATTAAATTCATTTCAATCTTATTCAGTTTAGCCACACATAAAATGTTTTCTCAAGATTCCTTTACACAAAGATTTAACAACTTTTCTTGTCCAATTTAGTTTGTCTCTTATTCTCTTCTTACTCATTCAGAAATAATGAATGAAAAGTTGTTTTCCTTATTGTTTATAGTCTTTTTTATTATATACTAGAGTTTTTAACATTTAAAACCTTAATTTTTAGCAAAAACTAAAATATAAGCAATTGTAGTCATATCAGTATTCTATAGAAGCCAATTCATGAATATAATTAATAATTAATTAATCCTGTAGAAAGATGAGATATTTTACTGGCACGAATATTTTATAATTTTTAGAAACATATATTTTTTTAAATAAAACAAAATGTATGTATTAACAGATCCAAATTCATTTCTTAGTTTCTCTGTAGTAAGAAGCCAAAAATAAGTAAACTTATGTTAAGTAACGAATGTTTCATCTTTTTATCTTATTTGGAAATGATTTAGATATTTAATAAATTAACTTAATTCATTGTTTATCTGAACTTAGCAAAACTCTAAGTTTCAATTTACCAAAAAGATTTTTGGAAACTTCTTAAGTATATACGCCATACACTTATTGCTGAAAAGTTTCACCTAAAAACATTCTATTCCATTTACATTTATTTAGTTTATTCGTCCTTAAAAACTATGTTTAGATTACCAATGAAAACTTCATGAGACATCAAAATTCATTAGTATTCCAATATATTTTCCTGCTGACAAATTTTGCAACATAGATAACATGAATTTATTTTTATATACCCAGGTAAAATAAACATATTATATTTACTATTGATAACTCTATATTTAACCAAACCAAACTCAAATTAGCTTTATTATCAAATATTTTCCCAGATCACATTATCCTGAAATAAAGTTGAGGTTAGTTTCTATTATATTTTTGAGGATTTTTATGAGTACTTAATATCTTTAAGCCAATTAAATAGAACTCTTTTATAAATCAACAATATCGTCTACAGGTAGAAAAATACAATATTATATATAGAACACACACAAAAATGCAAACAGAGATCACAAACAGATCAAAACAGAAACAGAATCACTAATAATTGTGGAGAAGTCACAAGATATTTCATTTGCCCTTGACAAATTTTAGGAGGCTGGTATGGGTGGGGTGGCGGAGAGTAAAAATGGGAGACTTGAGCCACTTTTATTTTTTAAAAGCTCTTCTCATTTTTTTCCCTTTGGTTTTCTCAGTCTCAGGTAGTTGTGAGGCAGGAGTTGCATAGGGCCTCTCCCAGAGGCACTAAAATGAGAAACAGCCTTGAATAATAACTGTGACTTGGTGAAGCAGTTCTATGGATTAAAACTTTCTACTAAAGCAGAAAATAAAGGGGATCAGGAAAATCCCCAACACAGGCATGCAGGACAGCTGGTGTGATCTAGAATTCATCTTTGCTTCATTATATGATCGTTATAATAAATCAGCATTGTGGTTAAGGCTGTATGCATCATGCATCTGATGCCATGACAGTTCTAAAAAGTCCAAATATGGCAAGAAAAGGGGCATCTCCCTGATTCTGGAAAAAAACACCTTCTTTCCCTGAAGGGACCACCGAAAATCATGAATAGTCCATGCCTTAGTTAGATTAATGGGTAAAATCCCCAAACCCACACCGGGAGGAGGCAGCAGTTCTCTCTTGAGCCTTCCATTCTTCCCTCTGAGAGTGTGCTTTTGCTTGTACTTAGGGCTGAACTCTTTTGACAGCTTGCTCTCCCTCTGAGAGTGAGTGTACTTTGTCTTCAAGGCTGACCGCTCTCAGCAGCCTACTCTTCTCCCTTCTGAAAATGTATTTTCATTTTTCAGTAAAGCTAGCTTGCATGCGATTGCTGGGCGTCTGCCGTCAACTCTTTGTCGACAGGAAGCCAAGAACTGAGGTCCTAGGAGTTCCACGACTCTCCAGAACCGGGAACAGTTGCAGGCTATGTTTACATTTCTAATTATTCTGCAGGAGGGCCTGGGAGTTGTTCAAAGGGTTTTAAAAAAATCCTATCGGACTTTGAAAATTCTGCTTCCAATTTTGTCAAATTACTGATCATAAAGATATTAAATCCTTTTTAATTATCTTGTCAGTTTTTTCATTGTAATCTCTGCCTTCTAGCCTCTTAAATTTCTCCAAACCAGGATAAATAAAGCAGACTTAGTTAGAGCCCTTTAATGTTGGGGGATCAGCACAGCACATTAATAAATTCCATTTATTAATAACCATCGAAAGATTTCTTTCTTGTTAGAATAAGTCCTCTGATTCTTCCCTTTTTGTTTCCCTTTTGTTTCACCCCATCAATATATCACCTTCCAAAGTTTTAAAAATTTCCATCTTGGTGGAAAGAGTCTCTCATTCTAAAGCATTCCTTCCCATTCTCTTGTTAATTAACCTAATGTTTCTATTAGCGTTTACAAGACCCATTCAGAGAAACTGAACCACAAATTCAAAAGGCTTAAAACTGTTGTTATAGTCTTTGTAATTATTATTTTTTTAATTTGGTCTTTCTACAGGTACCAATAAAATAGATGTTTGCAATAGGAGTGCTCTAAAATGTTACAATTTAGAAAATTTTCCAGTGCAAAAGATACATTGTCTGGCTACTGATGGCAGGATTTTAACAGGGACTCAAGCCAATGAGCCTTTTATGGTGTAAGTAAGGAAGCCAGAGTCTTCTACTAGAGCAAAACGAATGCCTCTCTCATAAACCTAAAAGTTCACTCCCAGAGTTAGCCTAAGATAGATGAGGGGCCTTGCCTTTAAACAGCTATTTTAAAACACAGGGAATCATGTATTTTCCACTCTTTGAACAGAATAAGGTTTAAGAATCCCTAAGCTTGAATCCACAGCCTATTCAGCTGCCCATCAGATGCATAAGCCTCCTCCAGGTAGTGGAGGTAATAGACCATCAGATCTTTATCAG
>NW_011888818.1:596070-597533 GCF_000151845.1 Pteropus vampyrus
CTTTTTTGTCGAAAATCATTTGCCCATATAAATATGGGTTTACTTCTGGACTCTCAATTCTGTTCCACTTGTCCGTGTGTCTGTTCTGCTGCCAATACCATGATGACATTTTGATTACTGTCGCTTTGTAATGTAATTTGAAGTCAGGCAGAGTGAAGGCTCCAGCCTCATTCTTTTTTCTCAGGATGGCTTTGGCAATTCGGGGTCTTTTGTGCTTCCATACAAATCTGATGATTTTTTGTTCTATTTCTTTTTAAAAAATGACCATGGGATTTTGATAGGGATTGCATTAAATCTGTATAATGCTTTAGGTAATATCATTTTAACTATATTGATTCTTCCAATCCAAGAGCACAGAATATCTTTCTATTTCTTTGTATCTTCTTCGATTTCTTTTAAAAGGGTCGTGCACTTTTCATTATATAGGTCCTTCACATGTATTTTATTCTTTTTGATGCAATTGGAAAAGGAATTATTTTTTCTACTTCTTTTTCTGACACTTCATTATTAGAGTATAGGAATGCTATGGATTTTTGAATGTTGATTTTGTTTCTAGTAGTGCTTATTGTTTCTAGTAGTGTTGACAATCTAAATTTAAAAGAGAGAAAAAGGACTCTCACTACTTCTAACTCCCATGAAACCCAGAAGTCAGATTGGGTAAACTGAAAGGGGAAGGGGGAAAAAAGCGCTTATCTCTGCCAGCTCTTGTCAGACTTCCAACATATTTTAGCAGCAGTAGTCCAGGTATTACCATTAGGGCTCATCGGAGTTCACTGTCGCCCCAACGGCAGGAGGGAGGGAGAGGGATAATGATGTAGAAATGTAGTTAGCATTTTTCCTCAGTTCTTTCTCATTGACGCAGTGAAGAATAACACGTCAGTGGGATTTAGAAAAGGTTTGTTAAAAGTATGTTTTAGAAAGACAAGCATACCCCAAGGAGGCACATGGTTTCAGTGAAGAGCTGTAACAGAGCACTTTAACAACAACCACCACAATAACCAACACCAAAAAGGCCACAAAAGGGCCACAAAAAGGGCCCAGAAGTGAGAATGTCTGCATTATATTTGGGCTGTGATGAGTGGTCCCAAAGGTATTTCTAGGTGATTGGCAAGTGAGGTCATTTTTGATTGACATTTAGCTGCTATATAACTGTTTGCCTAGTGTGCATGCACTTATCCAGAACTCAGTATGCTATAATTCGATTCATGAACTTCCAGGCATAAACATAGTATTATAATGACAGTATAATGAGCATTAAATTGTGGACAGATTAGGGTAGTACCTTCTGCTCAGGTGTCTGTGGCCAGATTAAACAAGCATTAGATTATGGCCCTCCTGTCCTTTGTCTCTGGGGATGCAGGACAGATTCTCTAACTACCAATAGAGTGTTCTTTGGGTGGTCTCTAGGCTGGGCCTCTATTCCTTTGTTCTCCCTGTTGCTCATGTCCAACTAGCTACCTAAC
>NW_011888818.1:597583-620466 GCF_000151845.1 Pteropus vampyrus
AGATTCTCTAACTACCAATAGAGTGTTCTTTGGGTGGTCTCTAGGCTGGGCCTCTATTCCTTTGTTCTCCCTGTTGCTCATGTCCAACTAGCTACCTAACTAACACTGGGAAGAGTTTCCTGATCAGTGATCTCTCCTCACTGTCTCACCAAAGCTGCGGGAGCATGAAAAATAATATAATATTCCTCTCACTTTCCTAAGGTCTTCTGGCTGGGCTAATAATCCAATTAATAGAGAGATTACCAGGAGAAAATGTCCAAAAATATTATAGATGTACATGTGGAGGTACCATAAGAAACTGGAGCCCAAAGACTAATTGGGTAGTTGAAGTTTATATGCCATTTTGGACTAAGGAGAAGGGGTGGGTACTTTTGTTTGAGACTTCAAGAGTAGGAAGGCAGTTCATATGGAAATGGAAAAGCAAACGTTTGGTATTTAAATTTTTTCTGGGTCATCTTTAACAATGTAACACACAGAGAACTTTGAACAAATGAGCCTTGCTAGGTTCCTCTCTATCCACACAAATAGGTTTCAAGTGTATAATTCAAGCACTAGTTTATACTAAACTATCATTATCTGTGATGATAGCTCTCTCTCCCTGGAGCAGGTTCTCTATGTAAATTTCTTTTAGGCAGTTAGGGGAGAGGTCAAAGGTTTTTCTTAAGTCTTTCATTTCTTAAAAACCAGCTTAAAATCAACATTTCAAAATGCATATTTTATGGTGGTAAATTCCGCTTCCTTTTAAAAGCATTCGGTGAATCTTTTACTCTGTAGAATTAATTTGCCTTTAGTGTCATGCTTAGAAAATCTTTAATCAGTTTGGTTTACAACTGTGGATGTTCCACAAACTTTTGTCTTCTTCCTCTCCTCAAATTCTAAGAAAAACTCTAAATGAATAAAGGCAAAAAGAAATTTCAGCAAATAAGCATTTCAATATTTTTTGGAAGACTGAAATCATATAAATTAAGAGAACCGTCTTAGCTGGGTCATCTAAAATACATATTGAAATTTTTGGAGGTGGAGAAGACCTGATGATTTGAAACAGGAAGAATTGGGTACCTCGGACCTCATATATATGGCTCCAAACAGGAATAAATATATCCCTAACCTTAACCCCCAAAAATCAGGAGAAAAAAAAAAGTTTATTCTCAGAAGAATCTGAACTGGAAATGCTCTGAATTGAGGAGCCCAAGCCCATCAATTGCTAAAGGTGAGCCTCGAAGCTATAAAAAACATGTGGTAGGTGTGTGAGGGTCTGAATGCTGATGACACTCATGCTTTTTTCCCATCTTCTGCCTTCAGAACTCAAGCCAGCACGCCAAAGTCCCAGGCAGGAGATTAAGAGATTCCTCTGCGGAACATTTAATTGTTCCAGTAAAATACCTTGTAATACAAATATTTAGGGGTTCCTTAATGGAAAGCTAATTTTCAGATGAGTTTTTGCATGATGCTCACAATCAACAAGGTTTGCTTAAATATTTGGCTCCTCTAAGGTTTTCAAAACAAAATGTTACATACAGGAGGAAAAAAATCATAATTATATTGGGGATAATGGTATATAGAAGTAGAAATAAGAGAAGTGTCTTCTATGAAAGAAAGCAAATATAGGTGTCTATATTGGATAAAGTAAGAAGTAGCAACGTATGTAAACTGTATAACATGCAGGTACAAACCAGAAGTAACAGGTATACATGGTGGGCTGCTTATTTTAGGTCATTTTTTAATGCATATGGAATTGATTTGGTAAAATAAAATTTTTTATTTTCCATACCATATTATATAAGTAGGCTATATTTTCTTTAGACATTTTTTTTCCCTTTTTTTCTTTCTTTTTTAATTCAAATTATTGGGGTGACATTGGTTAATAAATTCAAATGTGTTTCAAGAGTACAATTCAATAATATATCATATGTATATTGAATTGTGTGTTCTTTTCTTTTTCTTTTTTTTTTTCCATTTATACTTTTACTAAATCGGATATTTTTTGATGGGGGTAAGAAATAATTTAAGAATCTAACTTTTCTTTTTGGTTCCAAAGAGTAAGTTAGTCACATAAAATCTATTTTATAAGCATCACGTTCTTTTCCCACCAATATGACATTCTGCTTTCATTATATACTGAATTTTTATATGAATGCGGTCTCATTTGTAGACTATAAATTCTATTGCATTGATTTTCCTGAATGGTTCTGTGCTAACACCTCATTATTTGAATCACTGTAGGAACATAATGCTTTTTGATGTACCCTGTTCTTTGTTGTGCAGCTGTAGTCATCAGAAGATCCTCACATATAATAAAATGAATGTCACAGGCCCTTACCCTCATTTGAAGAGAGGACAGTTTAGGAAGATGACCTGGTTACTTGAGCATGTGACGAATGTGGCAGCAGAAATCAGAAGATAAATATTACTTAAACTCATCCCGTTTGATTCTGTATGGAGAAATGAAGTGGCCTTTAGAGGAGAGCTACCTTACCTGCATTTACATCCCCACCTTTGAACTATGGAAACACTATTTATGAACCTTCCTAAGAGTAACCTCTCCTCTGTTCATGACACCCTCTTCTCACACACATAATGAGGACGTTGCTCTCATCTTTCCTTTTCCTTTCTACTGGATCAGAGCAGTCAGCATGCAAACTTTGTGTATTTCCTAAATAAATATTTAATGAATGAAATAATAAACAAATAAAAAATTGACTTTTTCAATTTGCTATACAATCTCTTTATAGAAAAATGACTCCCCTCTTATGTCTATCCTCACAGACTCCATATGAGATTCTCGTTTATATTAAAGTCACCCCAATAATACTACTGCTTTAATCACTCCATTAAAGTGTGCATCGCCAAGATTACTAATGACAGCTATGTTTCCATATCTATTAATCAATTCTCAGCCTTGACATGGTTTAACCTATCTGCAGGGAACATTCCCACTTTCCTGAAATGTTTTCAGGCAGCTTCGGAAGGGCACCGCACTATCCTGATTTTCCTTTTACTTCATTTGTTACTCACATTTTTTTATCTCCCAATCTCTACATACTGGCACACTCAGAGCTCAGCCTTTGAACCTCTTCTCTTTTTGGACTTACTCCCCTGTGATTTCATCTAGTCCCATTGATTAAAGTATGACATATTCTTTAACACTTCCCAAATTGCATCCCCTTCCTAGACCTCTTTCTTAACTCATGAATGAAATTATCAATTGTCAAAAGTATCCCTACTTTTGATATAACTCTGCAATTTAACACCATGTTAAGTTATATTCTTTGACTTAACATGATTTTTTTGATTCTCTTAAATTTGCTTCTCCTATACTTTTTTCTTTCCCTGGAAATGCAACTCCAACTTTTCCATTGTTTAGATCCAAAATCCTACAGACATGCTTTGTTTCTTTATCTTACAGCCTCCATCCAATTTTTTAGTAAATCTTATTGGCTGTTAGCAAAATATCCAAAATAATACCCCTTTTCATACCTCCAGTGCTTTTGCCCTAGGTGAAAACATCATAATCTCTCACCTAAACATCTATGGTAGTCTACTAAATGGATTGTTTTCAGCTTCTTTCTCTTTTCAATATAGCATCCTGAGTGCATTGATTGTGGTTATTGTTTCACAATGTATATGCATATCAAAACTTCGAGTTATACACCTTAAATATATGCAATTTTTATCTATCGATTATACTTCAATAAAGCAGGGGGAAAAAAATCTCTTGGTTCAAAGCCACTTCTCTCCTCAAATACTTTGAATGGATTCTAATCTCAAAGTGAAAGCCAACGCCTTACAGGCATGACATAGCCTCTTATTACTTCTCTCCCCACTGTTTCATCCTTCCCCTCAGTCACTGCTCACTAGCTATATTGATCTCCTTGCTATTCCTTAAAAAAGTCAAATCCCCTCCTACATCAATGCCTTTACACGTGTTGTTTTGTTTTGCCTGGAAATATATTTCTCCTGTTTTCTTGCCCCCCCTTTATTGCCACTACATTGAATCAGATATCTGATTAAATGCTCCTTATCAATCATGCCTTTCCTGATTATTGTATTACGAAAAGCTGTCATCTCCAATTTGTGCTTATAGAGGAAAAAGAAAAAGAAAAAGCTTGGAAGTATACAAAGTAAAAAAGTATAAATCCACAGCAAACAGATACAGACTCATCCTACAAGGGATGCCATTTGGTGTATAAATGTTTCCAATTTTCTTATGAGTAAAGCCTTTGCAAAAACATTTCTTTCTAAAAATTCCATCTTTTCTTTTTTTTATTTCTCCTATCTAAGAGAATCATTTAAAATTCATTGTGTCTCCCATATAACTATTCTTCTGGTACTTGTGAAAAATTATTTCTGTCCCTACTTCTCCTTTTCTTCTCCAAAATAAATACCTTATTTTTGACTGCTTACTATTTCTATAAGCTTAGAAATAAAACATATTGTCATATTTGACTTTTTTCCTCATCACTCTAAACAGAAATAGTATATTCAGCTTCCCATCTTCAAATTCATTTAACAATCTGAAAAACTTTTTTCTGAATCTGCATATAAAAATAAGTTGAAACTATCTTATAAAATCCAAATTAGTGTGAATTTAAATTTACTGTTTATCATGTTTTTACTTTTTTGAACTTTCAGTATATTCTTGCAAGAGAAGATTAAAACAAGGTTGGAGTTCAATCATGCTGACTTATCTTATTCTATTTATGCTACATTGCTGTTTTTCCAAACAACAGGCTTATCCCTTCCTCTTATTTTTTATTAATCAAAACAAACAAGAGTGAACAAATAAAACTTCCATGTATTATGTATTTAATGTTTTATAAACCTCAGTTCATTCTGGCTCTGGTTTTAATCCAGTCTTTTGGCATTCTTAATCTCCTCTTTCTTCCATAGATAAAATCCATCTTATAATTTTGCCACAGTGCTTGATATGTGCTGTAGACAAATTTTCCATTTTTCCTAGGACAATTTGCTATCGTATATAGTAAATTTAATTATTTTAGTATTTTTAACATCCCTCTTAGCCACTCTTCCATTTAAGAAGCTCATTTACTGTAGCAGCAAGAATATCAAGGCATTCAATATAGAGCTGGGTCCAATTCCCAGAGCTGATGTAAATAAACTTGGACATGCCCCACAATCTCTGTGAGTCTCAGATTCCTTCTCTGCAAAATGAGGAAAATGACTTATACCTTTCAGTTTTTTAGTGTTTCTGTTTGAATTAATATTCAAAAAGTCTTTTGTATAAACTAGATGTTCAATAAATAGATGATGATGTAGTCACGAGATTGTCTTTATGATCTTTTAATTCTCTTTAATAAAGCACACATAAACTATGCCTTAATTACATCTGTTTATTTTTATTTTTATGTTATTTTTTTATTTTGCTACTGAGAACTTCAAGGTGGCTGTCTTAATTTGGCTTGCTATAACAAAGTACATAGACTGGATGGCTTAAACAAAATAAACTTATTTTTCAGTCTTGGAGGCTAGAATGTCCAAGATCAAGGTGCCAGACAACTCACTGCCTGATGAGGGCATGCTTCCTGGTTTGCTGATGGCTTTCTTCTCTTGTATTCTCATGTGGTAGAGAGCAGAGAGCAGTCATCTCTCTAATGTCACTTCCTATAAGGGCTCTAATCTCATTCAAGAGGGCTCTACCCTCATGATTTAATTACTTCCCAAAAGCTCTGTCTGCAAATACTGTCACATTGGGAATTTGAGCTTTAACATATGAGTTTCGGGTGAGGGGACACAAATATTTATCCATAGCATTGGCATAATAATAATCTCTCATCCTTCCTGGTATTTATTCTCATTGACATGAATTAAATCTAGATTAATAACTTCCCTAGTCTCTTTTTCTGAGAGGTGAATTCATCAACAATATTAGTTGAGATGCTCTGATAAACGAAATTTTCAGTAGATTACCAGAATGTTGAAGTTCTCTCATTACCACAAGTCTTATTTCTATGTAAATATTACATTCCTTGGTTGCCTGCTATCTTTTAAAATACTTCCACAGAAATACCAACTTTGTTTAATTATATCATCAACTCATATGCAAAACAAAGTTTTTATTTTGGCACTTTTCATGTGTCTCTTATTCTGGTTTGACATGCAGGTGATAGAGGAAAACAATTTATATCATATTCAGAGATCTAGAAGTGAAAAAAACAATGTAAAAAATACCATCTGTGCCCCAGTGTTTGGTAGTTCTCTACTTTTAACTTCAGAGTTAACTTGGAATTCCTGGTTCTTCCAATTCCATAATCTGTCCACTTCAGTATCAGCACAAGTAGTTTTTATTCTTGACAAAGGTGATTCATCTTAAAATTGGTATGTCAAGGAGAGTACAGAAGTGAGGTAGGAAGTAGGCTGTGTGATCCTTTATGTGTGGTTCCAGGAATTCTCTTTCTCAAATGCAAGTTCCTACTGACTGATGCTTAAAACTTCTCTATTGGACTTTTATACCACAATCATTATTTACTTGATAAAAATGCACATTCTTCCAGAAAAAGTATTTGAGTGCTGCCTATTAATATAAATCACTCGGGTAAAAAAAAATCAGAAAAATTATTAACATAACTTAATTTTGCATTTTTTCTATCATTTACTGTCTGTCTGAATAAGGAGAATAAATTTGCTTTCTCAAGTAACCTTATTTTTTCATTTGTAAAGTGATATATTAACACTATCTATCTCATATTTCTTTTAGCAATCAACTGAAATGATTTTATGAAAATATTTTATAACCTATAGGCTGAATTATAAATGCTTTTTGAGGGTAAAATGAAACATAGCATGAGATTTGGGAAAGATTATGGGCTTTGCATTTAAACAGATTTGCCTTAAGTACCATTTTCTGTCACATGCTGGCTGTGTAGTTTTGCCCAAGCAACTTCTCTTCTCCAAACCTCAGTTTCTTCACCTGGTACAGGAATGACATCATCCATATGTAAGAAAATATTATAATTACTTTTAAAAGTATATTTAAGTGACCTAATATAATGCTTGTTCGATATGGTGCTGAGAAGTGCTAATTCTTTACTTGGTTTTCTCTTTTTAATGAGCAGAAGGGCTCCAGAGAAAGTTTTTATGAAGAAAGTAAGAAAACACAAGATGAATACCTGAGGACAAAGATTCCCAGGGTAGGGTGAGCAACAGTGAACAATAATAACTAACACATACTGGTTTACTATATGCCTGACACTTTTATAAGCCTTTTACATATATTAACTTATTTCATTCTCACAATCTTAAGAGGTAGGTGTCATTATTATTTCCAGTTTAAACATGAGGAAAATGAGGTAGAGAGGTTAAATATCTTCCCAAGGTTATACAGCTAGAAAATGGTAGAGCTGAAATTTGAACACAGGCAGAACGTCTCCTATGCCTGTCCTCTGAGCAACTACACTAACATGTCTCACTTAAAAGATGCAGACCTCAGATTTTTACTTTTCTTAACAGATAATCTTCTCGGAAATTAGAACATCAACAGAAAAACAGCCATTTCACACCCCTAAAGTTGTTGTACTACACTGATCTTTCTGTGCCAGAAAGAAATTACAATGCCTAAGATTTTTTTTCTTCCTAGCTCAGCAATTTCTTTTTGAATCCTCTCTATTTTGGCAGGTAGACAAGGTCAAAAAATACACAACTGCTTAAATATTTTAAGCTAGCCTCCTGACCACAAAGTCAGTGACATTTGCAGCTTTTTAATTATACACACATGCCTCTTTCATCTTGCATAATGCTGAGAGATAAAATCAATGAACATTCTTTCCTCTGGGTAGTTATTTGGGACATAAAGCACTTGTATTACGTGTTAATCAGCTCATCTACATTTTGGTGGGGTACTTATGGACACAAGATGCAGGAGTTCACTTACTCCATTATAATAAATGTATAGCCATGAGGTACTCACAAAAGGGTTAGAAAATGTTGGCTATTGTGCTCTTGTAGGAAAATATATTGTCTAACAATATGCAAGTGCTGACTATTGGAGAACCAAAGTGGATTTAAAAGAAGCAAATAGCAATGACATAAAGTTACATTAAAATAACTTTTAAGAATTTGATCAGGAGACATGGAAGCCAAGAAACATGGAAGATGAGGGCACCATTACTTTCAAATGAGTGCTTCTTGGCAAGACTTAGAGACAGGTTGGCTCTGCAAGAGATACAAATTAAACAAAGATTCTATTTTCACTTGGTGCTTAGACAACAACAAGCAAATAGAATTTAAGAAGCAGCTTTACATGTCTAAACTCAGAATCTGAGAAGCACAGTTATTGTGTCTCTACAGTGCCTATCAACTCTTAAATGTCTTTACTCTTATATGTACACACAAAAAATCATTCAGCAGTGTACATAAAAAAATATTTAATATAGCAGCTGAATCTTAAATGTCATTTGGATAAATAGTTTGAAAGATCTGTTTTAATTTCAATGAAATTAATAGGAGGGCATTTTAAATCACAGGAACAGAACTTTCAAAGATTTGGTTTATTAAATATATTATGAGTTTCATTTTTTAACTGTGGATATTCTTTCCTTGAGGACACTGGTTATATTTCACTGTGATACATTGTTGAGCGTTAACTTGACATATGGTTCTTTTCTCTTTATGTGATGTTTTCCTACCTTTTATAGAACTAGAGAGGAAATCACTATTGATTCCTTAATAGTCTTGGTTCCCCATTGGGTGAATAGGAAATTTCCATGTATGGAGAGATTGAACTTTGAATGGGGCAGACTTATCAAGATACCAGAAAACTCAAAGGGTCACAATAAAGGATTTATAAGACAGAAAAAAAAAGGAAACTACAACAGAGACTAAAATAACAACAGCAATGTCAATAATACTATGCAAACATATTCCAATATGTTAAAATAAAACAATAATAAAATAATAATTTTAAAGCTTTGAGACATAAAATGTTAGTCAGCAGAATGTTATATTTTGGCCATTTCTACAATACTTGTCACAACCATTACAAAGGTTAATGTGTTCAATACATTTGCTTCTTAGTAATTAAATGGGAATATAATCCATAAAACCATAAAATCATTAATATTGAATGTATCTATTTAAAATTATCAATACAATCTTTAAAATGTTTGAATTAAATTTAATATTATAAGCTACAAGGTTAAACAGCATAATTACTTATACTTTTATTTAAAAAATCATTGAATGTCATATATCTGGATTGGAGCATTGTTATACAGTTTTTTCTGAAACAATACAAGTTAGTCAAGAAGGAGAAGAGATCTGAGATCTGAGGTCAGAAGGGAGAAAAGAAAGGCTTACTGTCATCATCTATGGTGAAACAGGTCTTGTCAATTTAACTATTAAGCTAAGAATATTCAAACTTTGTGATTCAAGAAGAGCTTTCCTTTGTGTATTCCAGTGTGGTTAGATCACATGAGTAAATAAAATAAAGGGTGCGTTTCAGTTACCTATGCTGCAAAACAAACTACTGCAACAGTTACTGATTTAAAGCAACAACCATTTTATTATTTCTCATAATTTTTTAATCCAGACTGGACTCAGCTGGGTAGTATTTCTGTTTCTCAAGGTATATGCTAAGATTAGAATATTCCAGTTGTGTTTCCTTACTCACAGGTTTTGTGCCTCATCTTGGGGTTGTTTAAACAAGCTAGAATTTGGCTGAGCATCTCTCTCATTCCATTTGCCCCTACCATAGCTATCTGCGTCTCTGAAAAAAAAAAAAGGTGGTTTCCGGGTAATAAGATTTCTTCCTGAAAACTGGCTTCCAAAAAAAGAGTTCCAAAAAAGTGCAAAAGCTGAAACTTCTAACTCTTTTAGAAGTTATACAGTCACTTTGATCACACTGTCTTGGATATAGGAAACTACAGGGTCGGCCCACACTCAAGGAAATGAGAAATAGATTTCACCAATTGATGGGAGCAGTGGTAATATATTTATGGCCACCTACCACAGAAACCCAGGTTCTATGTACAGAGTCAAATATCTCCCTTAGCAGGCACATATTGAAAATTGCTTTCACCACTACTTTTGTTAGCCAAACTTGAACTTAGTAGCATGACCACAGCTCTAAGAGAAGCTGGAAAGGGTAGTCTTCAGGCAGACATGTGACCAGCTATCAAATCTGGAGCTCTTTTTCTATTGAAGAAGTGGGGGAGACATTGTGAGACAACCATAATTCTGTCAAAAATCTTAGTAGTGCTTAAGCTGTACATTTTCCCTAACATTCACAAGTAGAAGTTTTATTCCTGCCTATCTTGTCGGATATTTTTCAGAAAGTACAACATGGCTGGGGGAAAGAAGGCACCTTTACTGGAGGTGTATTCTTTTAAAGGTATTTCTTCTGAGAACCTGCTTTTTTTTAGCCTTAGTTCATGTATTGCAAGCTCCCATCCCTCCTCTCCTAGGAGCCATAAGAATTTTCCTAATGATGTGGCATCCTTGGATAGATATAAACACAGCCAACTGGTTCTCTGAATGCAAAATTTAGCTGAGCTACCAGGAAAAAAACTGCACCAATGTGTGTCTCTTCACAGCTTAACCATCACTTTAATAAATCTCAACAATGTTTGCTTCTTATTCAATACTGATCATTCTTCTTCCTCACACAGAAATGACTGGTTATAGGCATTTTATTTAGGGAGAACATGATAGTATCTGCCTGAATAAGAACAAAGTAATTTTCCTCAGAGCACTTGCCAAATGCATTAGGAACACACACTCCATCACTGCCCAATACACACTTCAGTGCTCATTCTCTAAACTCATCCAGATGGCATATGTGTCTAAAGAAGACAAAAACAGTACTGAATTCAGGTTATTAGCTTACTTTTCTTTTTTTTTTTAATAAAGATTAAAAGGGAAAGGCAAACCAGAAATTACTAACTATATCTTGTAAAGCGATTTACAATGTTATTCCAATAGTCAACGTTTTCTTTAGCTACATTTTACCTCTAAAATACATTAAGCACCTCCTTTTTTGCTAATATCTCACACAACTTTTACCAATTTACCTTCTGAATCTTACTTCCCAAAGTTTTCTCAAAATATTGGACCTATGTGGACCATCAGCTTAAGTGACTCTTTACCATCCAAATAAATATTCTCTCATCTGCTTTTTGACTACCTGGTTAAGCATTTTTTTTTTTTAAACCTCTGATAGTTTGGACTATTTGAACTTTGTTTATTGTCCCAGAATCATCTTCTCTGTAAGGTTCCAGGTTATATTTTTTTAAAAAAGGAGAATTTGCAAGACATTTGCAGGATGGCATTCAAGCAGAAGCCATTACTCTCAAGGTCAGTCTCTCCAACAGGCAGACACGGAGGTGCCAGTGGGTTCCTGGCCTCATTCTCCATTGCTCTGTGTCCAGATCTTCTTCGCAAATGCTGACTCTGTTAGCCAACAGCAGCTCTAGCTCCTACAGGAGAAATTTGGCAGTAGATGGCAGCTATGCAGAGACAAAGTTTGCTCTAGACATTCCTACAAACTTTTTCTTTGCAGCACCATTTTAGTCTCTGGACACACTTGGCTTCTCAGATTGACCAGATGAAGAAAAATCTATCATTCCCCAACTCTCTCCTGGACATTTATTTCCCAGCTCATTACCGAATTATGCAATATTTAATTCTTATTATATATTCCTCATTCAAAACTGATAGTGTATCTGCATCCTTGATTGAATCCTGATCACTAAATTTCCTAAAGTGGAAGAGGCCTATCCCAGAAACTAGACTGATGACCTCCAGATGACAAAAAGTAAATTCTTTTTTGTGTGTGTTTAATCCACCATTCATTTAATGTTTTCTATTCTTCACAGCTAACCAAATCACAAATAATACACAGGCTCTCTTAACACTTATCCCAAGTAGTAGAATTGCCATCAATACCAAAATTATCCCTATTTTATTTCGGTTAAAGGAATGTAAATCAGATCCAATTTCGTAGAATTGACTATAAACACCAAATGCAAGAACACTATAGTAGTACTATTTTTTTTCTTACTGCTGTATCTCCATCATATAATAACAATGAAAAGACATATAGGCAAAGAAAAATAACTATCTGTTGAATAATAAAAGAATCTCTTTTGAATATAGGGTCCTTTATGGATAAAATATAGGTAATTTAAGAAATCATGGTAAATATTTTACACCCTTATGGTAACATTTGTCTACTGGAAAGATAATTCAGTCTCTGAATCACTTAAGCATTTAAGTGCTAATTTTTAATTGCACTTCCATAGCCTAAGGACTAAGAATTAATTTAGATAATAAATTCCACTGAAATTCCAAATTGGAAGTCATATTCCGTAAAGCCATGGTTTCCACTCTAAAGTCTATAGTCTCTTGGGGAGAGGTCATAAATCCCAAGGAGTCCATGGATCCATGAGTGCATCAGACACTATCAGAATATTAAAATATATATCTAGTACATATTTGAACTGCTATTTTAAAAATGCATGTGAAGTCCATATTTTGATTAAAAAGTTTCACACATAATTAAGAGTTACTAGAATCATACTGTCATTTTTTTCAGTATTTCCTCTTAATCAATCAATAGATACTAAAATCAGAAATAAGTCATCTGTGTCTCTACAAATAAGATTGGAATAAAAAAAAATGATGTCATATCCAAGTAAATTATCTTCCCTCAAAAATTCCCATTGAAATGTCAAAAGCAGTATGTAAATAAATAGAAGACTCCGCAACAGTATTGAGAAACAGGAAAGGGCACCATTTACCAATCAAAAACTTCAAACAAGCCCTGTAAAAATATAGTGCAGACAAGAATTAAGAGGACAAAATGGCCTAATGGAATTATGATCACACTGAATGTGGTGGGAAAAAATGTGTGTGTGTGTGTGTGTCTATCATCATCTATCATCTATCTCTCATCTATCTATCATCTATTTATCATCTATCTATCTCATCTATCATAATTATCTAACATCATCTATCTCACAGATAACAGCTGGGTGGACCATGCTTTAGAAATCTACCAAGAGATCAAAGCTCTTCGACATAGCATTTAGGTCAAAGAGAAAGTGTTTATGGTAATTTTAGTCCATTTCAAAAAATTACAAGTCTGAGTTCCAAGAAGATAGAGGGAAAATAGAACATTTTCATATTTCACTATATTGAAATGACCAAATTGAACACAAATATGAAAAAAGGGGTACATGGGTATTATCCCTAATTTGAAATAGAAAATTAAACAAAACAAAACTCTAAACTATCATATAGCTTCAATATTATTTGGACCAAATCAACAAAGATAATAAGAAACTGACATGTGGCAGATGTCAAAAAACTTTTTCTGGAACAAATTCAAGTTCTCAGAGCCATATGCCTTTCATTGCAGCAACTCAACTCTGCTGTGTACTCCAAAAGCAGTCATAGACAATAAATAGGCTTTGTTCCAATAAAACTTATGTATGGTAAAATTTAAATTTTGTAAAACTTATGCATCATAGAACATTATTCTTATTTTGCATTTTTCAACCATTTAAAAATATAAACATGTAAAAACCATACATAGAATTCCAACAAGAGAAACCTTTTCATTTATTTGTATCTTCTTCAGCTTCTCTAATTGATATCTTATAGTTTTCAGTGTACAGATATTTTACCTCCTTGGTTAGATATATTCATGAATATTTTATTGTTTTTTTATGCTACTGTTTTGATGAGATTGTTTTCTTTATTTCTTTTTCAACTAATTTATTGTCAGTATATAGAAACACAACTGATTATTATAGACTGGATTTGTATCCAGAAAATTGACTGAATTTGTTTACTACTTCTAACTGATTTGGGGTGGCATCTTTAGGATTTTATATATATAAGATCATGTAATCTGCAAACAGAGCCAATTTTACATTTCCCTTTCCCATTTGGACACTTAATTTCTTTTTATTGCCTGATTGTTCTGGCTAAGACTTCCAGTACCATGTTGAATTGGGTGGTGAGAGTGCTCTTGTCTGGTTCTTGATCCTAGAGAAAAAGTTTTCAACATTTCATCATTAAGGACGATGTTAACTGTGGACTTGTCATATATGGGCTTTATTATGTTGTGGTATGCTCCTTCTATACTCAATTTGTTGAAAGTTTTTTCCATAAATAAATATTAAATTTTGTTAATTTTTTTCTGCATCTATTGAAATTTTTATTTTTCATTCTATGAATGTGGTTTATTGTATTTATTGATTTACATATGATGAATTATTCCTGTCGTTTATGTCATGGATAATTCCTACCTAATCATAATGAATGATCTTTTTAATGTCCTCTTGAATTTAGTTTTCTAGCATTTTCTTGAGAATAATTTTTCATCTATATTCATTAGGACTATTGGCCTGTAGTTTTCATGTCTGTGTGGAGTTCTTATCATATCAAAGATAATGCTAGCCTTGTAAAATGAGTTAAGAACTCTTTCCTCCTGTTATTTTATTTATTTTTTATTTTTTGTAAGAGATTGAGAATTAGCATTATTCTTCTATAGGTGTTTTGTAGAACACACCAGTGAAAGTATTTGTCTGGACTTTTCTTTGTTGGGTGGTTTTCAATTACTGTGTTAATCTCCTTACTAATTATTAATCTGTTCAGTTTTCTATATCTTCATGATTCAGTCTTGGTATGTTTCTAGGAATTTATCCATTTCTTCTAGACTCTCCAATTTGTTGGCATATAATTGTTCACAGTAGTCTCTTGTAAGCCTTTATATTTCTGTAGTGTCAGCTGTAAATTTTCCTCTTTCATTTATAATCTTATTTGGCCCTTGTTCTTTTTTACTGGTTAGTCTAGCTAAAGTTTTGTAAATTTTGTTATCTTTTCAAAGAAACAGCTCTTAGTTTTGTTAATCTTTTCTAATGTAAATCTATTCTCTATTTTACTTCTTTCTGCTCTAATCTTTTGTATTGCTTTCCTTCTGCTAAATTTGAAACATTTTTTCTTCTTTTTCTACTTCTTTGAGGTGTGGTTACATTGTTTGAGATCTTTCTTTTTTCTTGTGTTTATCACTATAAACTTCTCTCTTAGAACTGATTTTTATGCATCTGAAAGATCTGGTATATGTTTCCACTTTTATCTGTCTCTCTCCTCTATTTAATAAATATTTATTATAAGTTTCTTTTTGATTTCATCTTTGATACACTGGTCTTCCGGAAGGTATTATTTAATTCCCATGCATTTGTGAATTTTCCAGCTTTTCTACTGTTATTGATTTTTAGTTTTATTCCATTGTGGTTGGTAAAGATACTTGACATAATTTCTTCAAGTTTGTTTAGGTTCGTTTTGTGACCTAACATACAATCTATCCTAGAAAATGTTCCATGTGTGCTTGAGAAGAATGTATATTCTGTTATTGTTGGATGGAATGTTATTGTTAGGTCCATTCGGGCTACAATATCATTCAAATACACTGTTTCCTTATTAATTTTGTCTGGATGATCTATTCATTTTTGAGAGTTGGTCATTTAAGTCCCCAACTATTGCTATCTTGTTGTTTTATTTCTCCTTCTGGTTCTATTATTATTTACCTTATATATTTGCATGCATTTTGGTTAGATGCATAACTATTTACATTTATTATATGTTCTTTATGAATTGAACCTCATCATTACATAATGACTTTTTTTTTTTATAATTTGTAACTTAAAATTCATTTAGCTGATATAAGTATACCTATATCAATCTGCTTTCTATTGGTTACCATTTGCTTGAAATAAATTTTTCCATTCCTTCACACTCAGTTAGTATATCCTTAAAGCAAGTCTTTTTAAGACAGTTTATTATTGCATCTTTTTTAAATTTTTAATCCATTAAGCTATTTAATGTCTTTTGGTCGAAGATTTCAATCCATGTACGTTTCAAGTAGTTACTGATAGGTAAGGACTCACTATTGTCATTTTTAAAAAATATTTTATTGTTTTGTAGATTTGTTTTGTTCCTTACTTCCTTTCTTACTGGATTCTTTGTGATTTCATGACATTTTGTGAAAGTATGTTTGACTCCTTTATCATAATCTTTTGTGTATTTACTACAGTTTTTCCTTTGTGGTTACTGTGTGGCTTACACAAAATAAATTGTATATGGATTTTTTTAAACTGATAGGCACTTAATTTCAAAAACATACAAAAACATTATACTTTTACTTCTCCCTCTCTCAACTTTTAGGTTATAGATGTTTCAACTTATAGCTTTTTAATATTTTGTACCCAATAACAGTTATTGTAGTTATATTTATTTTACTATTTTTTTAACTTTTTTAACTACAAACAAGTTTGTAGAATTGTGATTTATGCATTACTAACCCGATTTTAGAGAAACTGATTTTGACTATATATTTGCCATTACCGATGAGTTTTACAAATTTATATATTTTTTTATGTTAATTATCATCCCTTTAGCTCGATTTCTGAAATATCTTTTAGCACTTCTCATTCGGCAGGTCTAATGATGAATTTCTTCCTCAGGTTTTGTTGTTTGTGAAAGTCTTGAAATCCACCGATAGTTTTATGGGGCTCCCTTATATAAGCCAAATCATTTTCCTCTTGATGCTTTTTAAATTTCTCTCCTTCTCTTTGACTGCTGAAAATGTAATTATAACGTGTCTCAGTATATACCTTTTCTGGTTCAAATTCTTTGGGGTCCTTTGGGCCTTATGAATCCAAATAGCTATATATCTCCCCAAGTTTGAAGGGTTTTCAATCATTATTGCTTTAAATAGATGTTCCTTCTTTTTCTTTTCATTCTGGGAGTCTCAACACTGTATATTGTTTCTTTTGTTGGTATCTCATCAGTCTCGTAGGCTTTCTTCTTTCTTCATTTTGTTTTTTTCTTTTGCTCCTCTATTTTGATAATTTTGAATGCTCACATTTAGATCAGTGGTTCTTTCTTCAGCTTGGTTAAGTCTGCTATTGAGGCTCTCTATTGAATTCTTCAGTTAAATCATTGTATTCTTCAGCCCCAAGGTGTCTGTTTGTTTGTTTCTGAAAGTTTCTATGTCTTGTTGAATTTCTCATTTTTATGTATTTTTTTAATTAAATTTTATTTACCGCTCTGTCTCTGTGTTCTCGAAGTTCACTGAACCTCTCAAAGAGGACTCTTCTAACTTCTTTGCAGAATTGCAACTTTTTGAACATGTTCAAGTTGGGCTACAGGCTCGGTCCTGAAGTTGGGAGTGGACCACAGGTTGAGTTTAATAATCAGATAGGTCTCTAGTTGTGCTTTGTTGCTGTAAAAGATAGCTGGCTTGGTTCTCTTGCTGGGAAGGGTCTCTAGTTATATCTGGTGGTTGGATGGGTCTACAGAATGCTCCACACTTCGATGGGGTCACTGGCTGGAATTTCTGCTTGGGTAAGGCTGCAGGCTATGTTCAGTAGTCAGTCAGGGCTGTATGCTGGGCTCTCCTTCTGGGTAGGTTTGTAGGCTGGGCTACATGGTTTGGCAGAGTTATTGGGTAGACTTCAAGGTCGCTCAAGGTCACTGTTCAAGGTCATTGGTTATGTGCAGCCAGAGGCTATGTTCAACAGTTGGGCTGGTCTACTGGTTTGGCTCTGTGCTTGGGTGAGGTTATAGGAGGGTCTCTGAAGCAGCCTGGGTTCTCTGGTAAGGCTTGTTGAATTGGTGGGGGATAGTAAAAGCTATGGTCAGCAGTTTGGCAGGGCTGATAACGTTTTCGTGTCCAGGCAGGGTGGTAGAATGGATTCCAGTTGGCATGGCCCATTGACTTGGAATCAATGGGAATGAAATCAGGCATAAATGCCAAGTGAGCTTTCTGGCCAGAGAGGGTCACCAGTTGGGCTCTGGAGATGGGCAGAGTTGCAGGCCAGGATCTCTGCTTGAGTGATGCTTCAAACAGTTATGCTGTTTGCCCATATCTGAATACTGGCTGCTGTAAGCCCCACTCCTTCTCTATCTCTATCTGATCTCCAGTGGTAGAGTGCCACAGATTCCCCCAGTGATCCCCAGAAGGTAGACCAAGTGGGCCTCAGGAAATACCTACAACACTGAGGAAGCTGTGTTTCCACCTTGGGCTCTCTTTTCCTCTTGAAGAAATGATAGGCCTAGGGGGGCCTTCTCAGTGCAGCTCTATGCCAGCCTGGTGGATAGGTGATGCAGTAGTATAAAGCCAATCTTCTACCTTTCAAATGTGGTCCTTCTTGTTCTCTGTAGTCCAGAAAGGTACTTCAGCCTCACCCCCAGTTTCTAGGATTTTCACACTAGCACTTTTTCTTTGGATAGTTGCTAGTTGATCTCCTTGTGAGGGAAACTGAACTCAGTAACGACATATGTCACCATCTTAATAATGTCACTAGCAATTGACATTCTTGTAATTTATACGAATATACTCTATGACCAACTGCAACACAAATAGAATCTTTTTTTGTTGTTTTTATTTTTACCTGTTTTCTCCTTTTTATTGACTATCTTCTCTAACTGGAAAGAGCTAATCTTGAGAATAGCAGTAGGCTGAAAGAAAAATATGATTATGCTGAAAAAAAAATATGATATACTGTATTTCGTTGATTTTTAAGATGCCTATTTTCTCACAAGTAACACACACGATATAGATTTTTATCTCATTATCACTAGTGTCTTATAATCTTTGTCAACCAATCAGGAGTTGTGAAGTAATTTTCAATACTTGGTCATTTCTTATTTTTCAATGAAATTGTTTTATGTGCTTCATTGTTACTACTTGTGTTGAGTTTAACTGCCATTTAAAATGGCATCGGAAAGATTACACTGAGTTGTTCATAAAATGAAATGTCTCTAATTATGCAGGAGGGTTCAGGAACATTCATTTTATATCAATGGAACAAATCTTTGTTTTTGGAGGAATGATAGTGACTCCACATTTTATTGTGAAGCAAACATCAAGTGCTATACAGAACTTAAGAAAGATGATGCTCACAAGTAGATGAACAATTTGTTTGTTTTGTTTTGTTTTGTTTTACTTCTGAGATACATAAAAGAATTACCTATTACATGCAAGCAATGTATCTAAATGTAGGTGGAATTGCCAACTCCCCATTAGTGCATTAAAGAAATTTCAAAAGAACAGGAGGCTTGGGTGATATATTTTTGAGGCACTGAGATATGTTAAATTAACAAATTTTGCTTCTATCTTAATCATACATCAACTAATATTGGGTCTTATAATCAATTGAGTAGTAGATATGATCAAATATTTTAATAGGTCTAAAAGCAACTTTTGGAAAATAAAACTTTCATTGTCTTTTCCCTTCTGGATATTACTCAAAAGCAACAATTAGGAAAACTTTCCAATTGTTAGTCCTAAAAATCCTTATCTCACCTATATTCATACAGAACTGGTTAACATTTCTTTAGCAATATACCTTTTATGATTTAGAATCAGAATAAAATTGTATAGAGTACAAATAATACAAACAGAGACAAAAATTAGAATATCCAGTGTTAGATTCCATGATAGTCCATAGTCCTTTCTCTTTTCTCATTTTTATTTTTTTATAAATATGTATTTTTTTGTTTCTTAGGTTATGTATTATTTTTATCTTCTTTAAAAAAAATGATTCTAAAAGGCTTTTCCATAAATTCCTGTAAATTCAATAAAATCAGTCACCACAAAAAGGGCTTCTTCATCGTTTCTAAGAAAAATATTTGTCTAAGTTTATTGCCTAAGGCAACAATCAGACATCTTCATGAGATATACATTAATTCACTTACTTGTTCAATTTGAGAAAAGCCAGCTAATATTTCTACTTGTCTTATCATACAGTTCAGTCAGCTATTATTTTACCAAGTTTTCATGTGTGTGTATATTCCTAATTGGGTGAGCTGGTATTAAAAAAATAATACGTTATATAAATTATAAATATAAAAATTGTCGCTAAGTCATGACACCTTAGAGAATAGAATGGATATTTTAAGATAAACAAAAAATTGTTTCATAAAGACACAGAAAATGAAGAAACCCTAGTAAATGTGATACAAGAAAAGATGACTGTTCATAGAGAAAGTAAAAAATGTAGAGAACTTATGTAAATGTATTTTATTTTTTAAATAATATTTTATTAACTGGATGTGAACTTCTGATGACTAGGGCTATGTATTTAAAGAAATATAATTTTGACTACATGATCAGTATGAACAAATGAATTTAAAATGAGAAAGTAGATGAAAGACAAAGAGGTACACTTTCTTAGTATAATGGAGATTGTCACTATTCTGTCAAATTATCATATATGTGAAGGTTGGAGGGGACACACTGAGAGTTGATGAGGGCTGGGTGAGATTAATCTGGTAGGTGGAATTACAAGGTTTTAATGTAAGTGTCAGCCAAAAGCTGCTGGTTTTCTTTTATCCTGTAAGAGTTCCCTGTATCCCAGTACTGCATACCCGATTTGTCATTTTATCAGAATGTTTGGAAAGTTTTTCTAATAATTAACATGATGTCAGCAGTGCTACTTTAACTGGCCTTGGTCAAGTCACTTTGTCCCTCTGAGCCTTAGTGTCTAATTATAAATCAGAAATGTTGTCCAGAAAAACTCTAATTATTATTTATCATGTGTGTGAAACTTTACTCTGGACACAGTCTGAGAAAAGGCTGTATATTGCTTGTAAGACATTTCTTGCTCAGTATGTGTCCATTTTATTGAGCAAGAATTACAAACTATTGGTGGAGTCTTTATAAGATACCAAGATCTTCAAGAAGTAAGTTAAAATGGAAAAGGAGGCTCAAATAAAAACAAAAAATAACCCTTGAGGATAAAATTATAATGTCGGATGGTAAAAAATGTAATTAACATTTAGGTTTGATAAAATAGCCTCAACATTTAGAAAATAAATTAAGCTGGATTGCTCATTCTTTACAACAATTTAAAAATAAAGTAAAAAGGTATTACAAGTACTTTTATAACCTCAGGGCTGGTATGAGTTTTAAAAAGTATGTCATGAAAGCCAAAAAAGCATTAATGACAATATCAAATTTGCATGTATATAAAACAGAAACAAAATCAAAGGACCTAAAAAACAAAACAAAACAAAATAACAAGAAACAGACATTTTCATTATATGAAAATGCCCTAAAAATATGTGAAGTGCTTACATACATCAAAAAATAATTTCTACACATAGATAAACTGCCTGCAAATCATTTTGGAAAATTTCAGTTGGAGACATAAAATCTCCAATAATCATATAAAAAGTGTAACTTTATTGTTTTTAATTTTTCATTTTCAATTAGAGTTGACATTCAATATTGTTTTATAATAATAATATTTTCAGGTGTACGGCATAGTAGGTAGACATTTATATAATTTACAAAGTGATCTCACTGATTAGTCTAGTACCCACCTGGCACTATACATGGTTATCACAATATTATTGACTATATTCTCTATGTTGTACTTCATATCCTTGTGACTGTTTTGTAACTACCAATCTGTACTTCTTAATCCATTCGCCTTTTGCACCCAGTGTTCCAAACTCCCTCTCTTCTGACAATCACTAGTTTGTTCTCTGTATCTATGAATCTGTTTCTCTTTTCATGTGTGTTTATCTTATTCTTTAGAGTCCACATGTAAGTGAGCTCTGACTTATTTCATTTAGCCTAATACCCTCTAGGTCCATCCATGTCATTGTAAATGGTAAATTTTGTATTTTTTATGACTGGGTAATATGCCATTGCATATATGTACCACTTCTTTTCTTATCCAATTGTCTATTGATGGGCATTTAAGTCGCTTCCATATCTTGGCTATTGTAAATAATGTTGTAGTGAACACAGAAGTGCATATACCCTTTTGAATTAGTGTACTGAATTTCTTTGGATAAATACCCAGAAATGTAATTGCTGGGTCATGAAATAGTTCTATTTTTAATTGTTTGAGGAAACTCCAAACCGTTTTTCATAGTGACTGTACCAATTTGCAATCCTGCCAGCAGTGCATGAGGGTTCCCTTTTCTCTACATCCTCAAAAATAGTGTGACTTACAAAAACAATAACACAATAGTTGACTATCAGTTTAAGAATTATAAAAGTTAAAAATATCTAGACTTGATGAAATTATGGGGAAATAGGCTTTTTATTATACTGTTGTTGACCGCCCCCCCCCCAAAAAAAAATCAATCTAGTGTCTAATGATCACAGCTGCTATTCTTCTTTCAAACGGGAATTCATAGATCAAGCTACGGTAAAATTATCCTGACTAGATGCCATATTATATTTCCACTTCTCTCAAGGAAGTTTTCTCTCTCACCTTTATTCAAAGAGAAAACAAAAACAAAACCCAACCCTTTGAGTGTTTTATATGTTATGAAGGTCCTGCTCTCAAAATCCATCAGCTTTGCCCTTACAGGTTTGACTCTTACCCTAGATTCAAGATTATTTAATAAATTGGAAGTAATAGTTCTTGAAATGTCAATAGATGAGAAAAAGAACATGGGATGAAAGAATGGAGAAAACTCATTTTAGGAATCTTAGTGAGACAAAAGATAATAAAAAAAAATAATAAACAAGAAGCAGAAGACATGGTCTTAAGGTTTTGCTCTTCCCTTTAATATGTAATAAAACCCTTGAATTTTCAATGCCCATATTTTGTTTTGTTTTGTTTTGTTGTTTTGTTTTGTTTTCTTGCAGTAAGGGAATAATATCTGGTCCACATAATACAGAGGTTGTAGCAAAGATGGAATTCCAAATGCAATAATAAATGTTGAAGTGTTTCACAAATGTGACCAGTTAATATTGTAGTATCATTTACATTCAAGAAGATCAAACTTCTTCAATTCAGCAGATATATTTCTGAAGATATATTTATCTCTAGCTCTAATATAGAGACAATAAGAAATAGAAAAATAAAGTATAATATATTTTCTTTACCTTTAAG
>NW_011888818.1:620516-627077 GCF_000151845.1 Pteropus vampyrus
GAGAGAGAGAGAGAAAGAAAGAAAAAGAAAGGAAGGAAGGAAGGAAGGAAGGAAGGAAGGAAGGAAGGAATGAAGGAAGGAAGGAAGGAAAAGAAAAGGAAGAAAAGAAAGAAAGAAAGAAAAGAAAAGAAAAGAAAAAAGAAAGAAAGAAAGAAAGAAAAAGAAAAGAAAGAAAGAAAAGCAGGTTTGGGAAATAAGGTTCAAAAGAGTGATGGACATTTGCCAGCAAATTTTATGAATAGATGTTCTAAAAATTTTATAAATAATCTGTTATTCATTTCCACAAAAGGTACAATGATAAAAAATCGCGATAAAAGAAAATTTGTTTAAATATAATTGCATTTGATAGGAAAGATGGCTTACAAACTTCATTTCTTTTTCTGGCAACATTCTATGATGTCCCATTACAACGTATAAAGTCATGGAGTAATGTGTGGGGAAGCAGTTCTCACAACCAGTTATAACCCTCGAGTTGTTATTTTATTTCACAGAAAATAGCTTTCCACACTATGATATTTCTATCAGTTACAAGTTTAAGTAGATTTGTGATGGATTAGGTCTGGGTTAGGGTGTCAGTGAAAATCAGGCAGCAGAAAAATGTAAAGATTGTGTCTAAAATGTCCTACTGGCTTAGAATTCTATGTCCTTCACTGAGTAAACTACTCTCATAAGACCCTCATCTCCCTCATTTCTCAGGGGAACTCTTTATCTCATGGAGGAAAATCTTGAGAGCGTCAAACTTTCCAGGCATTTCTCCCTAGTTTCCATAAGAAAATATTACACTGAGATGGTTGTACAAGCCAATAATTTAAGTATGAAAAGCAACTCTCAGGGAAATGGCTCCTCTGACAGTCCAAAGAAGTTTGCTGGAATATAGAATTAATGTTGACTACTTTTAATTTCAATATTTCTGTTAACAGAAAAAAATCATCGTATGCCATTTGTTTATAAATTAATGGAGATGATAATGTTATTCCTAGTTATCTTCTATTTCTATGTATATAATTAGTGGTATTAAGATTATAGTATATGAACTTTAATAATGTTTACATTTAACATAGTATTTGACAGGTAATGATCAGATATGTTCTGTTCCCACTTGACAAAAGTATCTACCTAGTAATGGCCACAGGTGTTAGTTAATCATAGAATAGTAATAATTGTTATTAAAATCTAAATAATATTTTAAGTGTTATTTGCACATTTATATGTGGTATCTCTTGTTTAGCAATTAAAATCTCTGGTTGTAGAGGTCAAATGTGAAATTCATTTCCCTTAGTCTTTGACAGCTAAATATAGAAAATATCTTTTTACAATGAACCTGATTCTACCTTGTTCACCTTATAAATGTAACAGAGTAAAGCTATCGAAGTAGCACCAATAAATATTTTAAAATCCTCATTATGATTTACTTTGGTAAATGTTAGTAAAACTAACAAGTTTTGTGGACCAAAATCTATCTTTTGGTACTAAATTCAAATTCGTCAGGATCAATCCCCTCTCTTAGCACTAGAATTTTTTTATATTCAAATCAAAATGAGCTTATTGCACCCACTCTCTGCCAAGTACTGTGTAGGCATTGGTGATACGAAGCTGAATAAAGCAGGTATAGATTCTTGCCTTCCTCAAGCTTAAAATGTGTCTGACTCTCCACTTCATTCTGGTTGCAACATCTTATCTCCATTTTCACACTTCTTGCAAGTTTATCTTTTACATCAGTGTGGCATTCATGATGTTTTATTCATTTTGTCCACAACATATAAATGGCATTTGGTACCTAATAAAAAGCTCAATGAAGCTTTTATTGAATGAATATTTTATGATTTTGTGAATTCAATTGTTAAAGAAGACTAATGAAAGATTTTAGATTTGAGGTGTGCTATAGTAGTTAATTTGGATTGTCAGAAAAAAGAAATACATTGCAGGATGAGTACACTTCTATTTAAGGCCCGTGTATAAGGAGTAAATTAAGCTCTCTGAATCTCAATTCCACTGACTGTAAAATTAGGATAATAATATCTACCTTATAGGGTCTTATTAAATATTAACTGCAAAAACTAAAGTAAAAAGCATAATACTAGGCACACGCTAAATAAAAATAAATAATCAACATTACTATTTTTTAAGGTATATCTATTCTCTGGAAGGTTGTGAGAGGAATGAGCTGAAGTTTTCAAATAATTTATATGCAAAATGGTACTGTATTTGTGGAAGATAACTGCTATTGTTTTATCTAAAGCAGTCAGGCAGTAATGTAAAATTTTACTAAAAAACTATTTTATAACTTAATGTAGATGTGAGAAATAACTATTAAAGTCAATCTTTATAATTGTATGTTATACAGTTAAAAAATCTTAAAATTGAACATACTAGATTAAACAGAGCTTATGTATAAGTTTATGCTACTGAAAGTTAAGTAATTTCTTATAATTATTAACTCTAAAAATTTGAAAGACAAAGTGATTATTGAATAGAAATATCATAGTTAAGAAAACAGGAAGAATTAAAGCAGGATTTTTTTTAAGTGAAAGACTACTATATACCAGATATACTTTGTCCTAAGTCCTTTATATGTATTGTTGTATATAAACTTTAAAAGTAAGCTATAATAAAAATAAGATACACAAATGCTCAATAAATATGTGGAAAGGTGCTCAACAATATTAGCCACTAAGAATATGTAACCACATTGAGATTCTACTTCACACAAACTAATGAGAATGTGGAAAAATTGGAACCCCTGTGTACTACTAACAGAAATGTAAAACAAAGCAGCTGGTAAACAGTTTGGCAGTTCTTCAGAAGATTAAGCAAAGAGTTACCATACAAACTAACAATTCTATTTCTTGTTATATACGCAAGAGAACTGAAACTGTATTTTCACACATATGCACACAAAGTCTTGTACACAAATGTTCACAAGAGCATTATGCATAATAGCTGACAAGTAAACACAACCCAAATGCCCATCAACTAATGCATGGGTGAAAAATAACGTGACCTATTCATAGAACAGAATATCTTTTATCTACAAAATGGAATGAAATACTGAGATACGGTATAATATGCATGAACCTTGAACACTTTGCAAAGTGAAAGATGCTAGTCATAGAAAATTTGTCAAGATGGTGGAATTGGAAAACAATTGTGCTTATCTCCTCCCATGACCACATTAAAATTACAACTAAACTATAGAAGCACCAAATTGGAGAATAATCTGAAGTCTAGCTGAACGGAAGACCAATAACTAAGGATATAAAGAAGCCAAATTGAGACTGGGAAAAGGGATGGAGATGTAAACCAGCCTGATCCCACATCCACATGAGACTCTGGAGAGATATCTCAGCTGCAGAGGTCTTCCCTAAAGTGCCACACTGGGCTCCCCAGACTGGAGCACCAGGGCTGAAAAGAAGAGGACCCACAAAACCTGGATGTAAAAATAAGCAGGGATTTTGTCCATCTGTCTGGGTGAGACGGAAGTCTGTGAGAAACCCAAGAGTTCCTCTAAAAGAGCCCACGCACAGACTCTCTCACTCCTAGGCACTCACCCTGGGCTACAGCAGATGGACAGCAGCTAGGGAAGAGCCAGAGACATAGAGAGAAACTGAGTTGAGTGGCTTCAGGGAGAGGGCTAGAGAGACTGCCGTGAGTGTCCTTGTGTTGAGCCTTCCTCCCACACAGGAGGCAGGCAGGTGCCATCTTTCCTTTGTTGTGCCCTTCCACCAGATGGCTGAATCAAAATCTGCATTGACCTGCTGAAATCTCCCAGCTCCACCCTGGTGACTCCCTGAGACCCCATCCCACTCAACTCATGCACCGCTGGAAGCACTTTCGGAGGCTGGCAGCAGGTAGCCAGGATTGGTCCATGCTGCAAACTTTCTTAGACAACTCTCAAGGATCTGTGGATGCCAGGTGGGCAGCAGCTAGCCTTGGAGTGCTTTGAGCCTTTTGAGTGACCCTAGCCTTAGCACCTGGGCCAAATCTGAATCTACGATAACTCGGTGAACACCATTCATCCCACCCTGGAGACTCCCTGAAACCTTACCTCACTCAACTTGCATACCTAGCCCAAGGGTCTTCAGCAGTTGAGCTATATGGGCAGCCAACAGGTGGTGGCAGGCCTCCTGGTGCCCTGAGCCTTTTGTTGAGCTACCCCAAGCTCACTACCGGTGGCAGCCCACCATGGTCCGTAGCTGGGCTCTCCCACATGCCTCCAGGTCCAGCACAGGCAGCAAACAACTACAGATCGCTTTGTAACTCCAGTCAGGTAGCAACAGGCTAGTCATAAGCAGCAGCTGACCTTGGTCCGCAAGGGAGCCCCTCCCACGAGACCCCCAAACCAACACGACTAGTGGCCAGATCCAGATCACAACACAGCATCGCCTCATTAGACCCACAAGGGGCATACCCAAAGGGTGGTCTCGGCAGGCACCTAAGCACACTGGGGCAAAACCCACTCTGTGGGATCATCCCATACACAGCAGCTCATACCCTGTGGTCCTGGCCAATCCTCACAGACAGAAAGCCTGTAGGTCAGTCCCACCCTTTGATGTACCAAGAGTAATCAAGGTTCAATCATAATAGAAGGGCACACACAACCCACTCAAGGAATGCTCTGGGAGCATCTGGGTCAGGTGACCAGGAAGACTATAACGCTGGGCCCCACAGGATACCTACTACATAAGGCTACCTAGCCAAGACTGGGAAACATAGAAGAACTATCTAATACATAGAAACAAAAACAGAGAGGAAGCCATAATAAGGAAACAAAGAAAAATGTCTCGAGTTAAAGAACAGGAGAAAACTCCAGAAAAAGAACTAAATAAAATGAAGGCAAAGAATATATCTGTTAAAGATTTCAAAGCACTGGTGATAATGATACTCAATGAACTCAGGGGAAGAATAGATGATCTCAGTGAGAACTTCAATAAAGAGATAGCAAACATAAAATAGAACATAGAAACACACACACACACACACACACACACACACAGAGTCAGAAATAAAGAATACGATAACTGAAGTGAAGAATACATTAGAGGGAATCAACAGTAAATTAGATGAAGCAGAGAACAGAATCAGCAATTTAGGAGATAGGATGGCAGAAAACGCCCAATCAGAACAGCAACAAGAAAAAAGATTCCAACAAAATGAAGACAGTTCAAGGAGGTCTCTGGAACAACATCAAATGTAACATTTCCTTCATAGGGGTACCAGAAGAAGGGACAGAGCAAGGAATTGAGAAAAATTCTGTGGAAATAATGACTGAAAACTGCCCGAACCTGGAGAATAAAATAGACATACAAGTCCAGGAAGCGCAGAGTCCTAAACGAGATGAACCCAAAGAGGCCTACACCAAGATACACCATAATTAAAGTGCCAAAGGTTAAAGGTAAAGAGGAAATCTAAAAATCAGCAAGAGGAAAAAAGATTGTCAGCTGATTTCTCAACAAGTTTGCAGGCCTGAAGAGATTGGCATGAAATATTCAAAGTGATGAAAAGCAAGAACCTATAATGAAGACCACTCTATCTGGAACAGCTGTTATTTAGAATTAAAAGACAGATAAAGAGTTGCTCAGACAAGAAAAATGCTAACGGAGTTTATCATTACCAAACTAATATTATAAGAAATGTTAAAGACACTTATTTAAGAAAAAAAAAAAAAAGGAGCGGGGAGGGTGGCTCCACAGTGTAATGGTTAGCACGTCTACTTTACACACAGAAGGTCCTTGGTTCATGCCCCAGGTGGAGCCATGGACCAGGCCCCAGGTGCGCCAGGCCCCGGGAGCAACGGGCCCCGGGTGCAAGCCATGAGCGTGTGGGAGGAGACATTCCACCTTCGGAGATCCAGTTCTTAAGGGGAAATGTTAACATCCATAGGTCAGGGGTGGAATTGGCGTTGGGGGTGGGGGAGGGGGAGGAATTAAAGAGGGGAAAAGGAAAAGGAAAAAAAGAGGCAAAAATGTAAATATAAATAATAAAATGGCAATAACTAGGTCACTATCAATAATGACTTAAAGTGAAAAAGATTAAATGTTCCAATCAAAAGAAGTATGGGTAGCTGAATGCATAAGAAAACAAGACCCATACATAAGTTTTCTACAAAAGAACTATTTCAGATCAAAAGACATGCACAGACTAAAATAAAGGGATAAAAAAAATACATTTGATTCAAATAGAAACAAAAAAAAAAAAGTGAAGGTAGCAATACTTAGACAATAAAGACCTTAAAACAAAATCTATATTAAGAGACAAAAAAGGGCATTTTATAATAATAAAGAGATCAATCCAACGAGAGGATATAACCCTTGTAAACATCTGTGTACCCAACACAGGAGCATTTAAATACATAAAGCAAATATTAACCAACATAAAGGGGGAGATTGACAAAAATATAGTAATTGTAGGAGATTTTAACACCCCACTGAAATCAAGGAATAGATCTTGCAGACAGAAAATCAAAGAAAGAGTGGCCTTAAATGACACACTAGACCAGATGGATTTAATTAATATTTTAGAGAATTTTACGCCAAAGCAGTAGAATATACTCTTTTCAAGTGC
>NW_011888818.1:628587-644209 GCF_000151845.1 Pteropus vampyrus
AATAAACTGTTAGAACTGATAAATGAACTTAGTAAAGTAGTAGGATACAAACATTATATTTAGACATCGGTTGAATTTCTATACACCACTAATGAACTCTCAGAAAGAGAAGAAAATAATCCCATTTGCAGCTACATCAAAAAATAAAATAAAATACCTAGGAATAAATTTAACCAAGGAGGCAAAAGACCTGAACTCTCAAAATTATGTCATTAAATAAAGAAATTGAAAAAGATACAAATAAATGAAAGCATATAGACCATGTTCATGGATAGGAAGAATTGACATTGTTAAAACGTCCATACTATAAAATGTAATCCCTTTCAAAATACCAATGACATTTCTCACATAATGAGAACAAATAATCCAAAATTTTATGTGGTACTGCAAAAGACCCCAAATATCTAATGTTATCTTGGGAAAGAAGAATAAAGTTGGAAGTATCATAATTCCTAATATCAAACTATACTACGAGGCTGTAGTAACCAAAACAGCATGATACTGGCAAAAAAACAGACACACTAATTAATGGAACAGAGTAAAGAGCCCAGAAATAAACCCACACCTATATGGCCAGTTAATCTATGACAAATTAAATATAGGACTACCTTATGACCCAGCAATTCCACCTCTAGGTATTTATCCAAAGAAATGCAAAACACTAATTCAAAAAGATATATGATGCACCTTCATGTTCAGCATTATTTACAATAACCTAAGTACCCATCAATAGGTAATTGGATAGAAAGAAGTGATACATATACACAATGGAATATTACTCAGCCAAAAAAAGAAATGAAATCCTACCATTTGCAACAACATGGTAGTCATGGAAGGTATTATGCCAAGTGAAATAAGTCAGACAGAGAAAGACTAATACCATATGATCTCACTTATATGTGGAACCTAAAAAACATAAATAAACAAACACACAAAACAGATACAGACTCATAGATACAGAGAACACACTGATGTTTGCCATATAAGAGGGAGGTTGGGAGGATGGGTGAAAAAGGATAAGGGATTAAAAAGCATAAATCTGTAGTTACAAAATAGTCAAAGGAATGCAAAGTACAGCATAGGGAATATAATCAATAATATTGTAATAACTATGTATAGTGCCATGTGGATACTAGACTTACAGGAGGTATCACTTTGTAAGTTATATAAATATATGTCTACCCACTATGCCGTACACCTGAAGCTAATATAAAATGATATCAAGTGTGTCAACTATAATTGAAAATTAAAAAGAAAAAAAAGTTTAAAAAAAGAACAATGCTGGTCACAAAAGGCCACCTATTTGATGATTCCATTTAGATAAAATGTCTAGAATATGAAAATCTATAAAGATAAAAAGTAAATTAGTGGTTGCCTAGGGTTAGAAGGTTAGGGGATAATAGTGATTACTATTGGATAGGATGTGTTTTGGGGATGATCAAAATGTTCTAAAATTTTTTGTGGCAATGGTTGCAGATGCCTCATAGCCTCAAAGCTTAGTACAGATTTATAGCCTTTTACTCACAGCCCATGATTCTCAGTTTTGTTCTCATTCCCAATCAAACACAAATCCAACATGTTTCTCTAAAGCCCTATAAACATGAGAAGAGCATAAAGTTCATTGTCAACTCAACCAGGATCTGAATTCAAGCACTAACCATGGTAGCTGTGTAAATGTCTGCTCTTCAAAGTTTGGTTTCTCTCATCTTTGAAACATCAATAGTATGATGATCTCGAAGAGCTTTTGCGATAAATAAATAAGGTATCGTATATATAAAGTGTCTACCACATGTCCCAGAAATACTTGCTTCTTTTTCCTCTGTTGTAACGGCCTCATTTTCACAACTGAAACATTTACTCTATTATTACTTTGATCTGTGCTCAATTACTCAGAGGGCTCCCTTGATAGAAGAACCAAGGTGTGAAAATGCAGAGCACTTGTGTGTGTTGTGCTCATCAACTCTGGAGCCCACAGATTGATTAATCCCCTAATTAATCGCCGTACTTCTTCCTGATGAGTATAGACAGAAACTTAGAACATGGCCCATGTTGGCATAAGAGTTAAGATACATTTGTGACCCTCTATTAGATTCTCTCGAGAAAGTCTTGAATTCATACTAATGATAACAAGGATATGTTATAGCTACAGTCACTTCTGTAGAAAAAGTACATTCTCTCATTTCATGATGCATGTTTGATCTTTTCATTTTAGTCCTCATCAATTAGGAGTTCACAACCTAACAATGACAAAAAGAATGCACATAAGAACACAATAACATGGAATAATATAAAAATATATGTGTGTATATACTTATACACATACACAAATACAAACATACACTAATTGTGTGGTAAACGCAATTTTGTGCTAAGAAGACAAAAAAAGAATAAAATACTAGTTGACTTTAATATCTAGGTAAACTAAATATGAAAGGTTAATGTGAACTTGAATCAAGTTGGAAGGACTCACAAAATATAGGCCTTGAGTTAGATAGATAGGCCTTGTATGTTTGTCATATTTGGATATATTTTTTGAAAAAATGTTGATATTCTAAGTTATGATATTTGCATGAGCAACTCATCATCATAATTAGGGTAAAAGAGGGCTCATAGTGAACTGAGACTGTGAGGAAATGATAGTTACCAAAGTTCTGGGTTTGTGCACAGACCTAAATTTACAGTACAAACCAAAGGTAAGTTATGATTTATCTCTATTTAAATGGTGAATATAAAATCCTGTTTGTATGATTTATGGAGTCTGAGAAATGTACATTTCCTTTTGGAGCATTAACAAATGAGTGAGCTCTCTGGTCAAGAGAACTATTAATTTAGGAAGAAGATATACTTCATCTTGCACTTAATTAAGGAACACATTCCCTAGATTAAAAAAAGAATCCAAAAGAATTAGGAATGCAAGGTTGTCTCCCATGCAGAAAGCTCAGAGCAAACCCAAGGCACTTTATAAAAACGGCAAGGCTGGCAGAGCAGTATGCAATGTCTACTGTTTCCACAGTAGCGCCCTGGATGGCCTGGGGTAAGACAGAAGAGAGAAAGACCTTAACACGTTATTGTCTTGCTTTAAAGTCTGCAATGATAATTTTTATCTAAAGCAAAGGTTTCGAACTTCTTCAAGCATAAGGCAGAATTTCTCAACACTGGCACTATAAATATCTTAAGTGAGATGGTTCTTCAGTTTTAAGAGCCTGTCCTGGTATTGGAGAATGTTTAGTAGCATTCTTGGTCTTCCCCCACCCCTCCACTAAAAATGCCAGCAACATCCCTATCTCCAGTCGTAAAATATCTCCACATATTGACAGATTTCTCCTGGGGGGCAAAATCATCTCCAGTTGAAAATCACTGATCTAAGACTTATTCCCATTCTCCTCACCTCAGAAAGCTAGCATATATACATCAGGAAACAAACAAACAAACAAAAATGCAGAGTAGATCTCAGAACACTCCTTCTACCAACTAAACGCCTTAAGAAAGGTCTACTCTACACTTCTTTGCCTTTCTATGAGCCTATTACAATTCAGCTCAGGTCTCAGTTCCTCCTGAAGCCTTTCCTGAGGAGACTAGTTTTAGTTAGGTGTCTGTTCTCTTTTGTTCACTCATACTTTTGCCTATCATAGAATTTACTTTGCTGCACTGCAATTTATTAACTTGCCTGTCCCTTTTTCTAAGTAGAGGGTTCCTTAAGGTCAAAGATTCTTTCCCATTCATCTATTAATATATGAAACCTTACATAAAAGAGTTTCAAACGGGCTGACTGAAAAAAGTGAAGGAATAAATGAATATGAGATTTACATGTGTGATGTGATATATATCTTAAAGGAATTGGAAGATGAAATACAGACATAAAATAATTAAAGACCAAAGTAAGCTATCTGGTATTCAGAAGGAAAAGGAAATGAAGACTTCGGGTGGAAGAAAATAAAATTTGTGCAGACTTGTACTGTAAGAAGTATGCAGAAAATATAATCATGGCCTGTGTTTTGTCTTTGAGAAGTCGGTTAGTTTACATGAATCTAGATTTTCTACATAGTAGGAAGCCAGGGACCTATGAAAAGTCATTAAGTTGGCAATGCATAAGAATGGGGACTATTAGAGGTGGAGTGGGCCACCACAAAATCTAGTTCAACCTCTTCTTTGTAAGAAATTTGTTTTGCAATCCCTTTATCAAATGATCATTTTAGTAGCTTAGAAAACTTCCCATTGTGAAAATCTTTTATCTTTTTTATGTTGTAAATATTGAACATTCAGATACCTGAAGATATTCTGCCCATGCCAAACCTTCTCTTTTCTGTTAAACATTTCCGATACCTTCAACTATTCTTCCCATGGCCTGGTTTCTGGACCCCTCATCAAGCTATATTCAAACGAGCAAAAACAGAGAGTAAATTCAGTTCTGTTATTAGTTGTAGGAACCAGTAAGTGTTAACTGGGCTTTCTAATTCAGTTCTGTTATTAGTTGTAGGAACCAGTAAGTGTTAATTGGGCTTTCTAATCTTTTCCTTTTCATCCATAAAGCTGGAATAATTTTAACTTCTTTAGATACTTATGAGTAAAATTTAAAATAACGTGCAGAGTCTTTCAAAGTGATTGGCATTTAGCAAGTGCTTCATTAATGTCAGTTACCATGTATCCTCTCAATTCCACGTTCCTCTTTCTCTTGCACTCTCACATAACCTATTATATCAAGTTACCTGTGAATAACATCCTTAGAGAATTCCTACCCACCCATTTAACACTTTGCCTTCTTCGCAAAATTGCCTTTACCACTCCCACATCAAGATGATCAAAGAAATTTCTACTACTAATAATTAATGAATTATAATAAAGACCTGAAAGTGCCTCTTACAAGTCTGACTTCTGAGAAAATAGTCCATGTTCAGGATCCTTTTGTTCTCATCTCCACTTCAAAGCATGCTTACTTGACTGTGTCCCGATACCATTCACATTGTTGCAGACCTTGGCCCCCTCCTGGGGACATCAGGGAGATAAACTGAATAGAACGGGGTGAGCAAAAGAGTCAGGGAACTTCATAGGCATCAAATTTAAGATCCAAATGGGTCCCTAGTATGGAACAATTAAGTGGGAACAGTAAAAATTAATAATAATAATAATAATTATAACTTCTAAAATTATAACTATTTCTATACTGGGGAACAGGGACTTATTATGTGCTTACCAGCAAAGTTATCTTTCCTTATGGATTTAAATTGTAAAAACGCACAGATAGAAACACAGAACCGAAATATTGAAATGTGATAGTAGACACTCAAATAATATTTAAAGAGCACTATGTAAATTCCCTATAATAAAATGGCTAGGCATAAAATTTGGTTCAAATGAATGGGAAAATATTTTAAAAGTCACATCTAGTTTTCTTAGAATTCACTTTGCTTGCTGAGCAAATAGTAAACAGGTATACAGGCCAAGATAAATGCTCTTCTGAGTTTCCTAGTTGCTTTTCTTTCTTTCAACTATGAGAAAATGTGAAGTCTGAATTAGCTATCTATTGCTACATAACAGATTATCTCAAAATGTCGTGGTTTAAAACAATAAACATCATCATCAACATCATCATTATCATCATTACAGTTTTTGAACATCAGGAATTTGAAAGTGGCTTAGATGGGAGTTTCTGGCTTAGGGTTTATAAGATTTCAGTGTGCTAGACCGAAGTCACCTAAAGACTTGATTTGGGATAGAGGATCAGCTGCCCAGAGGGCTTACTCACATGGCTGTTGGCTATGGAGTCATAGTTCCTTGTAATATAGGTCTCTCCTCAGGGCTGCCTTAGCTTCCTCAAGGCACAAAAGCTGGCTTTCCCTGCATGAATAATCTGAGAGAGAGAGAGAAAGAAAGAGAGAAAGAGAGAAAGAGAGAAAGAAAGAGAGAGCGAAAGAGAGAGCGAGAGCGAGAGCGAGAGCGAGAGCGAGAGAGAGAGAGAGAGAGAGAGAGAGAGAGAGAGGAATCGAGACGTATGTCACAGTATCTCTTTATACTCTTTATAACCTAGTCTCTAGTGTCATACGCTGTCACTTATGCTTTATTCTATTCATTAGAAATAAGTCATTAGGTACAGCCCATATTCAAGGGGAGAGGGAAACATCCTTATATTATAAAAGAAACTAAATACAAACAACCAACTAAAAGAGATAGAGAAAGAGAGATGGGAAGGAAAGAAGGAAGGAAGGAAGGAAGGAAGGGAAAAAGAAAGAAATAAGAAAAGAAAAAAGAAAAAGAAGCAGTAGAAACAAGGAGATTGAAATTAAATAAGGGCTGGGGTTAGTGCACTGTGCCTGTAGTAGGGGAGGAAATTCCATTCACATACTGGGACTAGAATTGAAGGCAGAAGATCACATACTGGAATTAGGACTGAAGGCGGATCGACTGCTGCAGGACAATATACATCCAGAATGCAATGTCTCAAAAATGCATTATTCTCTTTCATAATTCTGTTGGTTACTGGATTCAGCTGAGGTTTGTTATGTGATAAGAGTCAAAGAGCAACTGTGTCTAGAATGAGCTGGAGGTTTGTGCAGCACATAAAACATGGCTAACTCACAAGTGATGCTCTCCAGCAGTGACGAACTCAGAAGCAGCCAACAGCAGAGCACCCACACATGGCCTCTCCATGTGGCTTGGGGTTCTCACATCGTTGCTACTGATTTTCGAAAGGCAGGAAAAAGAGGCTTCCAGTCCATTTAAGGGCTATCTGTAGAAATACCACATTATCACTTCCATCTTATTCTATTGGACAAAACACTTAGATTTTAAGAAGTTATAAACTTCACCTCTCAATGATGGGAGAGTTGTAAGGTCACATTACAGAAAATAAAGGGGAAGAGAAAATGTTTCCATTACCATATTTGGAAAATACAATGTGCCACACTGTGATTATGTAACAGATATAAGAACAACTAACGCACAGACTCTGAAAATACTTGCATTTAAATAAAATGAAAGTGAGTCAGTTGTAAATCCTAGTGATGTCTGCAATAATCACTGATTGCTGCTCGTACATGGCCATTATAGCTGCTTTAGCAGTGTATCCTGATCTTTCAGGTTGCAAATTTAGCAGTGAAAAAATGGTCAACACAATTAGGCTATCGAAGAGGTCCATTAAAGAATATTTGGGGTTCATATTACCCTTTACTTTAGAAACATTTCTTGGGAGCATATGTATGTGTTTGTGTGTCCATGAACATATACATTTATTTTCTGAATATTTAATTGATACAGATTTAGCAAAGTAACTGAGTGAAATAAATACACTTCTGTTTTCTTGAAATTGTATTTTAAATTGACAGTTAAAATCGTCAATATATAGACATAATTTTATACCTAATCTATAGATGCTAATTAGACACCAGGTTTCCATAATTTTCCCTTATATCTTGGCCACTTAACAAGTAATATTTATAGATTTCTATCTGATATGATAAATTACAACCAAATTTATCATTTCACCATAGCTCTGTTTAAAACTTATTCTGTATTATTAGGTTTAAAATGTTTAAAAATATGTGATGGCTTTGTCAAAAGTCAGGTTTTGGCTTCTAGGAGAAAAGAGCTAAATTTATAAGACTATGAAAAATGACAGTTCTCTAATTAGATAAAGAGTTAACATTAGGACAGTAAATATGCTGCTTTTGCAAATTTATTTGCTTTATGTTTTGAAACGGAAGATTTAAAATCAGATTTGGCTAGGGCTATAGATGCAGACAAATCAGCTCTTTAATTGACACAGAGGAGATTTTATTTTTGGCAGGAGCAGACTTGGGTTGATCTGCTTAAAATTCTCAGTGAGAACAACTAGAAAAATTAGAGAAAAATTAAAATACATATGCTTTAAAGTACTGGAGAGCTACCCAGAGCTGTGATGAATTTTGATATCAAGACTACAGAGAGGGAAACTTATATAGATGGTCTCAACTTTGCCTTTTTCTTGGCGGTGATTGCTAACACTGAATGTGATGACTGAAGAGATGAGTGTAGCATTTAGTGGATCTGTGGGGCTGGTGGTACAAAACTGGAGTTTAAAGCTTTACTGTGGCATGGAAGAAAAGACCCACAGCAGATCCCAAAAATAGAATTACGAACACACACACACACACACACACACACACACACACACAAATGATCTTTATGCTCCAGGAAATAAAAGATGGAGAATTTCAACAGAAAAATGGTGATACTCAGCCAAAAATGGGCTAACTATAGAAGAGTATCAAATTGAATGTCTAGAATTTAAAAATACAATTACAAATCAAGGACTCAAATAAGAACTAAAGATAAAATTAAGAACTGAGAAATATGTCAAAAAAAAAAAAGCATCCTCCACTACTGCTCCAATTTTATCTTCTCTCATCTTTTTCTCCTTTATTTATCCCTGGTGATGGTTAGTTTTGTCAACTTTATCGGGCCACAAAGTGCCCAGACATTTGGTAGAACATTATTCTCAGTGTGTTGTTGAAGGTGTTTCTGGATTATATTAATATTTGAATTGATGGACTGAATAAAGCAGATTGTCTTCCCTAAGGCAAATGGGCCTCATCTAATCAATTCAAGACCTGAATAGAACAAAAAGGCTGAGTAAGCAAGAACTCCTTCTGCCTGGCTGTGAACTGGGACTTTGATCTTCTTCTACCCTCAGGCTCAAACTGAAACATTGACTTTTTGTGGATTTTGGCTGGCTGGCCACATACTGGAATTTAACAACAACCGCTCTTTTGGTTTTCAGGCCTCCAGACTAGGACTGAAAGTGTATGTTGGCTCTCCTGGGTCTCGAGCTTGCTGACCAGATCTTGAGAATTCTGTCTCTGTGATCACATAAGCCGATTCTTTACAATCAATATCTATCTATCACCTATGTATTTGTTTGTACACACACACACACGCATGCACACACACCCTATGATTCTGTTTCTCTGGAAAATCCTATATCACTTTCTGCATCTTTGTATTCTCCTCTGCCAAACCATTCTCACTGAAACATAAATAAACTCTAGCATCTCTGCCCTTACCTTCGGTTTCCCCTTCTGTTTACTGATCATTTGTTGCTTACTCCTTGGGTACACTTTTTCACTCTCTTCTCTTTCTGATGGTGGAATGTTGAGGGGGGAAGTAGGAGGAAGGGAGGTAGAGATGGCCCAGAAATCCAAAGCTTTGAGTGAAGATTCCAGGTAAAGGCTAAAAACATAGACTATTAAGCTCCTAATCCCCTAACCTCCAAAAAGAAAAATGTCCATTTATTTTGGCCTATAAATTTTATAAATTGGCTGGGGGTAAAAATGCATTTCCCTATCTTGATCTTATAGGTAATTTTAAGGGGAAAATTATTCAGTTTATCTTGATTGTTTAGTTTATTTTTAAGAATATATTCTTGGTCCAAACAGCTTACAAGCACCAATATTTTCTAAGTATGATTTTAGAACTACCAGGGTCATAGGACTTTGATCTAGCATGGCTGCAAGATAAAAAAAAGTATGACAGTTCATGTACTAGGCTGCCAATAATATAGCCAGGAGTAGAGAATATATAAACATATTGACATTTGGATTCAAACAAGGTAAAAATTTCATTTCCAGATGAATATCTATGCCTTAATGCAGAGACATCATTGAAATTGTATTTGGAAGATGACACTGCTCAAAGTACCAGACTAAGGGTCAGTGGTTCCTATTTGACCAGCAAGCACTTAACTGTCAGTCCCTCTAAGTAAAAACGAATCTAGTTTTTCTCCTGGAAAATGGTAGTAGTTTTCTCATGTGTTTTCTTTTGTTGCTTCTTCTTGGGTAGCTGATGATGCTACTTTTGACTCTGAATATTACTTATTATTTCTCACTTTTGCTCAGAAGTGAGGCCTTATGTTTTTATTTGGTTGGTTGGTTTTATTTGTTTTTTGTAGAAGTGGTGGCATAATGCAGCCCAATGAGGAAATATAATGATTAATTTCATGGAAATTAAATACTTTGGCTTATACTCAAGCCTCATTTTTATTTGTAAATGAATCTTAGGGAAAAAAACTGGTTTGTATCCAGACCATGCTTTTTGAGTATTATGATCTTTGGTGATTTGCTCTTCCTATTTCCATTTCTTTTATCTGCAAAATTAAACAGTAATTATATCTTCAATGTGAGGAATATGAACTGAATATGTATTAATGTAGAAGCTAATAGATTCTTATACAATCTAGTATTCTAATACACTACATAGAGCTCAGTAGAACCTAATAAAATATAGCTATAATAAATTGTAAGCATCCTATTATTTTTTTCTCAGAAAATATCTTTTTGTAAATTTTTATAATTGTAGTAAAATACACATAACATAAGATTTAGCATTTTAGCCATTTTTACGTGTACAGTTCAGTGGTGTTTATTCATAGTGTGTGTAACCATCACCAGCATCCATCTCCAGAACTCTTTTTATCTTGCAAAACTGAAACTCTATGCGCCTTTAACAATGATTTTATACTTCTCCTTCCCTTTAGCCCTTGGAAACCACCATTCTACTTTCTGTGTTTAATGAATATGACTACTCTAAGGACTTCATATAAATGGAATACTTATACTCACACAGTATTCTTCTTTTTGCTCAATTGACCAAAACTAATGTCTTCAAGTTTCATGCATGTTAAAGCACATTTCCAAATGTACTGCCTATTTTAGGCTCAATAATTTTCCGTTGAATACATATACCATATTTTGTTTATCCATTCATCCATCAATGGACACTTGAGTTGCTTACACTTTTTACCCATTGTAAAGAGTGACAATGGCAGTAAAGTTTGCAACAATGTCTGCCCACCTCTGTGCCTTCACCTCTATCTCTCAGAATTGACAAGTAGTGATCAGATCACAGATCCCTAATATTTGAAGGACAGGGTCCATATTGCCTATCCTGGTCCCTGCAAGCTGCTCCAGGAGCATGTACCCAGCTGCCTGCTACAGGGCTAGGGTTAAGGAATGAGTAACTGCTACCAAGCTGAGAAATGAAACTGACCAAAATTAACCACAATTTACCATTATCCAAGCCTTCTCTAGAAGCTGCAAGCCTTTGAATAGAATCCAGAGTTTCAAAACAGTTACATCAGGTAGATTCTGCCAATATGATTGTTGTCTAGGTGGGGAGACAGATATCTGGTGCTTTCTACTCTGACATCTTCCCGGAAGCCTCTGTTCAGTTAATATTTTGACAAAAATAAACACTGCAATTTGCACTTTGTTTTTCTTCACATTTCTTCACTTATTCAATTTATTTATGTATTCAAGCTGCCATTTTATAGTCCCCTAAGATTCTGAGGCAAGTAAATAATACAAACACCTCACATCTAAATGCTTAAAGTCTAACAGAAGAAACAAACATAAGTAAATAACTGCAGCCCCATATACATAGAGCTTTAACTGAACACTGCTCCAGTTTCAGGGTGTTATGCCTTCTACTTAAGTGAGAGGAAGAGGTTGGGAGAGACCGGGGAATATTTCATTTAACTCGCAACTATCTTCTCATGCGAGTGATTGGCCATATCTGGGTACCCATTCTGCTCTCTCTCCACCTAACTTCACCACCTCCAAGGCTTTCTAAAGAAGGTAAGCTTGTATCAAATGTAGGAAACTGTGTACAACTGTTTTATCCACGACCTCCCTTTATGATCTCTTTTCCTTTCAATAGTTCACTGATTTCTTAAAGATGCACAATTTCTCTTCAATCCCAGTTTTTTCCATTTCCTCACGTATTTATTCATCAATTTATAAATTCATTCAGTAAACATTTTTTGAGGACCTGGTCTGTTCCGGGGACAATGCTAGGCATTTTGGTACTACTTGAAAGAAGAACAGCAATCAAGTTACAGTTTCTGCATTGTGAAACTTGTAGTCCAGTGAGGAATACAGACATTAAATAAATTAATCCAATTGGATGAAATATTTTACTTTCTCTCTCTCTCACTATGGCTCTCTTGCACGTGAGCGTGTGAGCACGCACACACACACAAGATACATTTTTAAATACCTTTTTTAGGGATTTATGTTCTAATAAACTCACAAAACGGGAAAATAACAACTCTCTTTAGCAGTTCCATTTAATGCTGCTTCCTTTATGTCATCAGCCCACATAAATGGATACTTCTTTGTTGTTCTCTTTGTGCAGTCTCTATATCTGTCTGAGATTGAGCCTTCTGCTTTTAAATTGAGAAGGCTCTTTGCAGCTCAGTTTGCTACACTCTTCAATCTCCCATGGGTAATGGACATGCAACCAGTTTCAAACCCTCGTAGCTCTTATTCTTTCCCCTTTCATTTCAAATCCAGAGTAATTTAGGCTTTTTGTGGAGATGGCTTTGAGAGCTTCTGGTCTCTTTGTTTGACAGTGAGCTGCATCTGCTCTGCCTTTGTCCACTCACCAGGGACAGAAACAGAACATGGTGGGACATTATGTTCTGCATTATTTAGCAATGTGGGATGAGGACACCCTTAGAGAAAAATGTAATTTTAAACTGGAAAAAATGATTAAGAATCATGGGTGTGAAAGAAACAGCAGCAAACAGATGTTGTAAAACACCAGTAAGGAGAAAAGAAAGGCGACAGCTGAGAGTGAATTGATTTTCCTCCCAAGTCTTGCATCTTTACTCAATCATGCCAGATGGAGAAGCAATCACTAAGACATAAGGTCCTGTTGGTCTCACTCTTTTTCCCATAAGAGAACTGGTTGGAAATACTCTCCGAAATCAGTAAAATGATAAAGGCAAACACACAGTTTCATTTATTAATCAAGATTTAATTTATCTCACTCATTTGAGACAGCAAGCTGCGGTAGAAAAGAACAGTCTTCGGGTTAGAGAAACACAGCTTTGAATCTTAATTTTTTACTTGCTACCTGTATGACCTTGAGTTTTTTTTTCCTCTTCGAGGCTATTTTCACTTAAAATATATTAAAAGCTATCATTTATTGAAATCTTACTTAGTGCTGATCACAAGGCTAAGCACTTTATATTATTGTCTCATTTAATCCTTTCAAAAAACATTTGAGGTACATATCATCAGCTGATTTCTACAAGAAAAGAAAAAAAACAAAACTAATTTAAGAAGTTTAATTAATTTATAAAAGTTGGCAATCTAATGTAGAGTTAGGTCCACGGGTGATAGGATGAGTGCCTAGGTTCAAATTCCAGATTCATCAGATAAGCTTGGACTTTTTTTTAACCTCTTTGTGTAACAGTTTTTTCACAGGTAAATGTGGGTACTGAGAATAGCCACATCATATGATAGCTATGAAATTAGATGAGACAGTCTGTGTTTTTAATATTATACCTCTAACACAGTAACTGTTCAATACAATTTAATTAATATGTATAATATATTATGTATTAATATATTATAATTATTACATTGTTATCATTTCTATGCTGGATCACTCAGTGTCTAACTCACAGATCTAAATTTATACCCAGGTCTGTCTGACTCCAAAGCCCTTGTGAGAGTTCATTGCTTTAGCACATTGAAGTCTCAACACATATTAGGAATTAGAAGCCTAATTCCTCCTGTACCCTCCCCTTATCCATCTAGCTGTCAAGAGAATAAAATCTTGCATTAGACAGTTACTACACCACTCACTTTCAATTTTGCATATAAACAGCTCCAGTTTTCATTGCATATCTCAATATAATAAAGGCCATATATGACTCCTTATCCTTGTTCTACTCTGTAAATATTGATGATATTCACGATACATGATTGGCCAAATTCTCTCCTCCTTCTCCATGTTCTCTTATACCAATTACATGCCAATGATCCAGTCAAATAAAATAACTCCACACTCACGAAGAAGAAACTTTATTTGAAAGGATTATTGCAAGGAATGGGGGAAATAAACTATTGTGAAAGAACCATGAGTACTACTGCAATAAAAAAATACAATGACCACAGGATATACAAGTTTCTCAAGGGTTAGGCAAAAGGGTTTTTCTTTTATAGGAAGGCGTAAACAAGGCTAGAAAACACCAGGGGTGGGAAAGTGAGACGAGTAGGAGTGGCATAAATCAACAGTAGGTTAGAGAATGTTTTATCCTGAGGCCAACCTATTCACAGGAGAGACTGTTAAAGTAGGATATATAACGGTTCCAACTGAAGGAAATCTAAAGACCAGGGACCTGAGAAAAGAAGAAAATCTTAACCAAGGTTTGGTTAACATGAATTTTGTTCTAATTGATCAGTATGAACAAGTAGTTTTATCATTTATCAGGCAAATGGTGGAAATGTGGAGGGTCTGTGTCTGGTCTTCTCATAGGTAATAAAAGAGGGCATCTGTGAGTCTAATCTAAATCATTTGGGAAAATGGTGGTTCTTTTCAGTCAGTCATTTCCTAAAACACTAATGGGTGTGTGTGTGTGTGTTGGCAGGGGGGTGATTTCAAAACCTTCTGATATTTTCAAGACCACAGGGCCTGTGTAAATTTCAACAATGTCAACCCCCAAACATTATACCTAGATGTGCCTAAGTATGCCAGTTAGATATTATCATCCTGAAATACATAAACATTTCAACTCAATATTTTCAAAAACAAACCCATCTTTCCTGCTAAAATTGAATTTCATTTTGCCTTTGCCTCTTTTCATGGTGGCACCATGAGACATGACATATGCACATAATATAGAAATCTAGAGATGGAAAGAATGGAAAAAAGAAATGGTTTTAGCAAACCTAACTTCCTCTGTGTGTCACATACTTAACATATATAAAATATTGACCAACTGGAGAAGGCCAAAAAAATAAAATTGAGCAAGATATATTTGGACATAGGTAAACGGCTAGAATCACAATAGTAAGAAGTTTGTTAATGAACAGAATCATATAAAAGTAAATCTTGAGATGGATGTTTTGTTATTTTATTTATTAAAACCATATTATTCTTCTCTTACTAAAGATACACTATGTGTGATATACCAGATAAACAAATTGAAAGAGAAAAATCAAGTGATCCTATCAATAGGTAGAAAAAAGCACTTGGAAAAAATTCATCATCCATTTATGATAAAAACTCTCAATAAAGTGGGCATAGAGGAAACATACCTCAATATAATAAGGGCCACATATGACAAACCAACAGCTAACATCACACTCAATGGGGTAAAGCTAGAAGCATTTTCCTTAAGATTGGAAACAAGATGAGGATATCCATTCTTACCACTTTTATTCAACATAGTATTGGAAGTCCTAGCCACAGCGATCAGACAAGAAAATAAATAAATAAAAAGCACCCACACTGGAAAAGAAGAAATAAAATTATCGTTATTTGCAGAACGATATCTATATATCGTTCTCTATATATAGAGAACCCTAAAGATTGCGCCAAAAAACTGTTACAACTGATAAATGAATTCAGTAAAGTAGCAGGATACACATTTATTATTTAATATTTAGCAACTGGTTGTACTTTTATATACTGATAATGAACTACCAGAAAGAGATATTAAGAAAACAATCCTATTTACAATTGCATCAAAATAATAAATACAATACAATACAATACAACACAACACAACACAACTCCTAGGAAGGAATAAATTGAATTAAAGGGCAAAAGACTTATACTCAAAAAATTCTAAGACACTTAA